>NC_064615.1:673225493-673541049 GCF_023898315.1 Schistocerca nitens
AGACGACTAAAGATCAGAGATACGGTCCACGTCCTTCGAATGAAGCCCTATAAGGATCCTACAACCCAGGGTAAATTCGAAGCTCCAGCGACAGGTAACCAGCGGAAAGGTAACGAAGTACGTAGCGGCAAGGGAAGTTCTAAGAAGATCACCGCCAGGGCGAACATCAACATCGGGAGTCGGAGTATGCAGAACCGATGACTCGTTCCTGGACTAGGATGCCGTAACGCCGAGACGCTGTTCTCTTAAGGAGGGAGCAATGTCGCAGAAAAAGGCGAGTAGGGCAGTCGCCGTAGTGTAGTGGTTATGATACTAGACTGTTGTATGGAGGGTCGTGAGTCGAAAACTCAATTAAACTGAAAAATTTTAATTTCTATATTCGGTTCGAGTACATTCTAGAAGTATCCACAAATGGCAAGAAGCATTGTACTGCAATGTTCTATAGCTGTATATATACCATATGTGTTCTGGCTGGAGGCAGTTCACTCCGCGCTCTTGTATGTGGAAGTGCTGAATAAACCTTCGTTAAGTGAAGTTAGTGTTCGTCATTCATCTACTTACACCTTCCTCTACGTGACAATATTTATTGGAACTGTCGAATCAATTGTGAGGTGGTATGAGAATTCCATTCCAGCATGTAATTATCTACTCATTACCATTTACCTGTGATCATGTACTGATAGCTCAAAGTAGGGAGGATTTCAAGTTTATCATAAAGAAGTTAATGGAAGCATTTGAACGAGGCGGGCTTAGAATAAATAGGAAAAAACAGAATATCCAGTAGTGGGAGGTGATGGAAGGGATAGAGTACTGCCGCAAGAAACTATTAAAGCAGTAAAGCACTTTTATATTTACGATCGATTATCCACACCTCGGGAAGCCGTGAAGCAAGTGTGGAAGGCTGGATCCAGCGGGAGAAAACAGAATTAAGATGCCAAATGGAGTTAAGTGGGGCGGAGCACCATCAAAAGAACAAAGAAGAGGGTTCTGCAAACAGTAATTCGAAGTATACTAACGTATAGTGAAGAATGGTGGAATCTGGAGGAGCGGCAGAGAAAAGTAGAGTACAGGCAGTAGAAATGGGTAGAGTAAGGAGGGTAGCTAGAAAATCCAGCACAGAGAGAAGGAGAAATGTGGGAGATATAATGAATATGGAAACAAACAGTCGTGGAAAGAAATGAGAAAAGAGCTCTTCAATGGTGTGCCCATGTACGACGAATGGAACAAGGACGATGGCCAAAAGCAAGCCTGGGATGGTCGCCACCGGAAAGGAGGAAGCGCAGGACGGCCGAGAATAGCACGGATAGCGGGAGAGATTGGAATGAAATAAAAAAAGCGACAATGATCCTGAATTCAGGGGAATGGGAACACAGGGGAGCTGCTTGAAAGTGGATTAGTCCTTAAAAGTATGTAATGTTCGGCATCTAGGAACGAGTTATGGTTTTAAAACTTTCTGAACAGCTCGGGAAATGAAGAACGGTTTGTGTGACTGATCAACGCATTTCGCGGCTGGGACGCCTACCACGGCATATTATAAAAGTCGATGGACTGCTTCATCAAGCCTTCGAACGTAACAGCGAGTGCGTGGAGAGTAGTGACATACTAGCATTATGCATTACGTAAGTCTCCTGAACAAATTTACGCTTGTCTGTGTGTGAAATATTTTGTATCCTCATTTTTTGAAAACTCCTAGAACTTACACATTTGTTCCAAAGTGAGCATCTCAAGATCAGACGAAACTGTTTACGATGTGGTCAAATGATACTTCCTTATCACTGGTTACCGTCACCTGCAATCACTGCTAAAAATAAAGGATATTTTCATACTCAAGAAAAGACTCTTACCATTTCTGCTTCATCGTCTTCCACATGTATGGTGCCTTTCATCGTAGAGGTATGTATGTTGTAGGGAGGACTTACCTAGAAAGAAAACGCAAAGCTATTAGCAACTAACAGAAATTTCCATTTTAGAGGTAGGGAAAATTGTTAAGACATCAAAGAAACTCACTTCATTTGCAAATATCACGCATTCCATACAAAAAAGACCTTCCGTTTTAAGTCTTAAGATGGTGTACGACTGACGAAGTATGGATGAAACCATCCACAAGTTTGAAACTAGTTCAAAAAATATATGTAAGATGTAATATAAGTGTAAATCTAATTCTTACCATAACAGTTGCTATGTGAAAAAAAATAATTTTTGTTGTTGTTGTTGTTGTTGAAGCCTGGTACCAGTATAACTAATCAAAACGGTACCAAAAATGTGTACAGTAATTTTGCAGGATGAATAATTTGTGTATTTTTTGTTCTTAGATGAAATGTCGCAATTCTAAGTTGATATTTAGCAGGATGAATAATCGGTAAAGTGAATGCAGAGGTAAGCCGATGGAGAGAGGTGCCAGAGTGAAAGGACGAATTCGGAGACTGGAAAGCTATCTCCGAAACAGCTTCATGTGTTATGTGGTTGAGTATAAGGGAGCAAAGGTATGGTATGTTGTCGTGAGTGTGGTGGTGTTAAGGTTAGCTGACTTCTAGACCTATTCTGTTAGTGTATTAATGGATTGAATGAGAAGGAAAATGTGATGTCTGGTGAGTGAGAGTCGTAGAGTAGTGTGATCAATGCGCACACTCCTGTAAAGGGGATGCTACCGATCCATAACTAAAACATTATTGTGTTATTGTTTGATTTGGATGAACCTCGATGGCAGGTCGGGATCTGGCATCATGTGGATGGTACATACATGTCCTAGAAATGTTGTTATATATAATAAAAAGGTAAAATATATAAAAAGATACTAATTTCAGTCAGTCACAAGCACAAAGGTGCATTGTATGTTGTAGATTTAGAGTCATCAGTTTCTAAAATGTTTATTGTGTTAGGATGTTAAAGTAGTTTACTATTTAATAACATGTGGTAGGTAATTGTGAGCTGTGTAGATTATTTCTTATTTTTTTGTTAGAACACTTTCAAGGGGTATTAATTTCAGTCTGTCACAAGCACAAAGGTTCACTGTATATTGTAGTTAAAAAAATAGTTTCTAATATTTTCACTGTGATAGGATGTTAGAGTAGCCTACTATTTGATATTGTAATTATGAGCTGTATAGATTGCTTATTATTCCTTTTGCTTTTTTTTTACACTTTCATGTTTTGTATGAGTGACGACAGGTACAATCAATAGCACAAGTGTGGGCTGTATATAGAAAAGGGATAAATGTTGATGTTGTATGTGTAGAAAACTAGGGTGTATAATTTTATTTTTTTTAGAACAAAGATTCTTTTATTACCAATGTATCTAATAGATCATACATGTAATCAATGAGTATTTAAATAATGTAAGAATATCCTTTTGTCTGTAATGTTGCGAGATGCACAGAAGGGTCTGACTGATTGGGTGTCGTAGCGCTGAGGGGCTACACAGAACACGCCCGTACCACATAAGCCAAGCAGATGTCGGCAACAGAACCGGTGTGCTCCCCACTTCACTGCCAGTCGTGGTACACTCCACGCGCCCACTACAGCAGGTCAACGGCCTGGGGCGACACGCACGTACCACTGGCCATTCATAAGTTCCGCCACCCTTACGACTGGGGAAAGTATCCCGCGGAGGCAACAGCGGGTGGTTTCTTCTGCTCAACGGCGGAGCGACGGCAGAATGAACGACGCGCGGCAGAGTCTGGCGGGCATTTTTTACCAGCAACTATTAACTAGTACTGGACTGTGGAGCTGTGAAACAAGATGACTGCTCGTATGTCTCCAAAAGGTGGAAAGTGAAGGACTGGTGTTTCCACGTTGTGAGTGGTGGAAAAGATTTTGTCTTTAGCAGACAGGACGATCGTTTTGTTTTGTCTTGACCACTGAACGGTGGGATCCATAAACTTTTGGCAGTGACTTGTTAAGTGTGCTTTGTGAATTGCATGTGGGACGCTTGGTATACTTAAAGAGGAGAGTTGTCGTTTGGTGACTAATTATTGTATGAACGCAAGAAACTAAAGTGGGACATTGACATTTGCAATTGTAGTAGGAGACATTTCTTTAATTGGTGCGGGAATAAGTGCTGTTTGTTGGAACTTACGACCTTTAATTACACCATGAACTGAAAGGACAGAACCGTGGGTAATAGTAGTTGTAGGGCTATTTCTGGACGACCAGATTCGTGTGGATGGTACTCTGAGAGTGACTATGACATTTGTGTTTAATGTGAGATACAGTTTACTGTTCAGTGCGTGTTCAAAATGCCGATTTGAGTGACTTAAAGACTTTCGTCCGGGTAACCATGGGAGAGGTTCGACACCGAGACAGTGTTTCTAGGGAACCTGTCAGCAACTTTTTAGACCCCAAGAAAATCACAGAATGAAATGATTCCGTGTGACTCGCAAGATAGGGAATAATGTATTTGTACTTGTAATTGTGTAAATTTTTTTATATGTTTCATTCCTGAAGGGACAGCAAGTGTAATTGTATTTCATTAAGATTTGTGTTTAGAATAGTTAGTGTTTGTTTTTTTGTTTGTTCTGGGTTATCAAGTTCACGTAGCATGTTTATTAGAATATTTGGTACAATGATGCTTTAATTATTAGCCAGTGGCGTAATACTAACGTAGCGGCTCTTGTAGCATTGATCAGTAAGGTTGTCACAGGGGAGAAGAGTTTGCATTGCACAACAAATATCGGAATTAATTGATGCATTTTGATGTCGTGGACAGTAATGATCTTGTTGGTGTGTTGACTGAGGCCACTTATTTTATTATCACAGTGGTGATATTTCACATTAAAGTGTAACGAAGGCTAGTCGAAATGCAAGTTCTTGTCGTCTAAATGTGTGACGACAGAGAAATGAGCAGTAGAGTAAGATACGAGAGCTACTGGTGGATTCAAGCACTTATTGCTAACTATTTATTGCGTGTATCGATATGGAGTCTGACTTCTACGTGTAATTAGGGTACGCAATATTTTTCTTTTGTTGATTTTGTTTTGTATTTAGACATTGCCGTGTAAAGATTATTACAACGCAATTTATGAATGTCAGATTACTTGTTCTGTGTTTGAACGGTGAGCTATTTAAAATTTCACGAGTACAATTAGTATTTTTTTTATTTGTTTTAGAATTATTGAAGTTTGGATTACTCCTAAAAATAACGGAGATCCCGGTAACTAAGCCAATTTTTATCTCAACATTATTTTTTATTTGTATGATGTGATGTTTTATTTGTCATTTGGATTGTTGTAAATATGTATGTGTACGTTACTCCGGATTGTGGAGAGTACAATAATGCAACAACTGTGTCAATAATTTGGTAAAGTAACAGCATTTGGTCGTCTATTTGAGGTCACCAGGGGCTAAGGTCTCCTCCTGGTTATTTTGATGACTTGCTACGTTTGTTCTAATACAGTTTTCTTAAAAAAATGTTCGGAACTACCCTCGCATTGCAAGGATAGTACCGTGCCATTTTTTTCTGCATGGGTAGCCGGTGGTGAAAGGGTACAGTACCGCCCGACATTGAAAATAGGTACAACATACTTCATTATTTTTGTCACAACAACACATTTTTTTTGTAAAATAACTCAATTTCAATTAATACAGCGAAGCCGGATACCAGTGTGGGAAAGAATGACAATTTATTTATTTAATTGATCACATGTGCACTCCCACAAAGTAAATCCCTACATCCAGTTTGGTGAGATCTGTGAAATGAATGAATGTATGGTCGTCTGCTAACCGCAGATAGTGAATGTGAATATATGATCATCTTTGAGTCGATCCTTTGGCCACCTTTGGTGGGACCAAAGAGATGAAATTTACCTGAGCTCTGCGCACCTGAAATGTGGCTGACCAATACGGTAGCAATGTGCTCCCCCACTTCGACAGAGGTGTGAGAGGACCTGGAGAACGGCCATGTTTCAGCACTCTCTGCCGCTGGATCTTGTGCTGTTAAGACCTTTTTTTAGTTGTGCTCCGTAATGACAAAAGAGTAGAGACATGGTATGCATGTGGAATATTTAAGAGTAGTTTGAAATAATAAATTCTCTATTTCAGGAACTTTTGTGGGGAGAATTAAATGTCAGGCAGGTAATATTAATGGGATTGTAGTAATCTTCGGAAGTGACCAATGGTCACAATGAAACCACGTGTAGTAATAAGTTGAAATAAATCCGTGTGCTTAAGTTAAGCTGAATTACTAGCGTGTGTACAATAAGTTGAAATATTTAAGAAATGGCGTGTGCAGGACTTGAAATTAGAGACGAGTACTTCCACGTGGTGAGTACTGTGTGAGTCTCAATCTGTGTATGAGACAAAGGATAAAGAGAAGTACTCGTCCATGGCATCAGTTGAGGACTCGCGTGTGTGATGAATATGTTCTTAATATTACTTTGCGTGATATGGTTCCGTGTGACTCTAGATTCAAACTCTGAGAGAGAAGCAAGGTGAGTCGGCCGTCTATCCAGCAACGCCACTTGGCTTGCATTGCACAGGAAGACGTGCAAGTATCTCCAGAGTTCATAGTAGGAGAGTAGAATTACAAAGTGGGGCAGTGTCGTGTGAAACTGGGATAAATACTAATTGAAGTGGGAAAGCTGAAAGTGATAGTGTTGTGACTATGTAGTGTTTTGTATTCCATGTCGTAGTGTGGTGTATGTCATGTAATTTGGGTATGTGTGGTTTGCATGGGAGAGTAGCAAGGTAGTTTCAAAAGGTTAGTGGGTTATGCTTGTTCCTTCGGTACCGCTCGGTCTGGAGGAAAGTTTCGTGATGATGATTGTGAGAGTCGAAGTGTGAGGTATAATAAAAGATCCACCATCCTCTCCAGAAAGTGCACTGTACCGTTAAATAATTACGAGACCATAATACAGAGATTCACCAATGTAAAGCCATGCACACTGGGCGGAATTTCTCATGTGTTATTGTTGTAGGTTATAGAATTTGTGTGTTTAGGTTATAGAATTTATCGGAATAAATAAGATAGTGAAAAGAAAAAGATTGGTGGCCTTTTCCTTCGAATTGTATGTTGTCATGATAACCAGAATTTATACTGTGTGCGCCACTCATATTCAGTGCGGTGGCCACGTGTTGATAAAAGCCGTTAAATAAAAGACAAAAAGAAAATGTGGTATTGCCAGTGCGTAGTGAACAGTCAGAGTTCTGTAAATCACTGATAGATGTGCGTTTCCGTTGCGTATTATTCATACAGGCGGATAATTTGTAACTTAATTGAGAGTACGAGAGTTCATATTACTCGATAAATAAGAATGAATCCACTCGCTTGGCAGACCACTCATTTTCCAGGCCTGACTGCTTGATGCCACAGTATGAGCAAGTCGTGTGGGTTCCTCTCAGTTTGTATGTTGTAGGGAGGACTTACCTAGAAAGAAAACGCAAAGCTATTAGCAACTAACAGAAATTTCCATTTTAGAGGTAGGGAAAATTGTTAAGACATCAAAGAAACTCACTTCATTTGCAAATATCACGCATTCCATACAAAAAAGACCTTCCGTTTCAAGTCTTAAGATGGTGTACGACTGACGAAGTATGGATGAAACCATCCGCAAGTTTGAAACTAGTTCAAAAAATATACAAAATTTTTCTCACCATAGAACAGTGTAGCCAAAGAATTAACAATATGCTCAAAAGAGCTTATATATGTTGTACAGTATTTAAATATCTAGAACTCGTAACAATTACAAACGCTGCACAAAACAGAGTCTCATGTCTGACAACAATAAAAACAGTAGAAAATTCCGGAAACTGCTAATGGCGGTCTCTAGTGCGCGTTCGTTAATGTCATTTTAAAATCGTTTACTAGACTGAAACGCCGACTAACACACATGTCTTCCTAGGTACACAACCCTCCATGTACAACACTATCCTCTACTCAGCCCGGCTGAACAGTTATAAGTAGAAGAAATGGGTACTTTGTGTCAAGAAAAATTGCTTTCCTTCAGCAAGAAAATGGCCGCAGAAGAATCGCCGCTGAATCTAAAAATGATAAGTAGCCACGTAACGCCTGTTTCGGAGTAGAAAAAGTTGTTTCGCTAGTTCCTCGGACTGACGCACGTGCTGCTCCGGTGTTAACTCGGAATTAACAAGACGAGTCGGAAATGGCCTTGGGCGGGAGGCCGAGAAAATCGTTGCACCGTTTATCACTCCAGACTGCTGTGTCAGTAGCGAGCTGGGCACACACTGGAGCTGGAACCTTACAGAGCAACGACAGTGCATCGACTGACCAGATCAGGTACTGTTGTTCGATGTCAGTACACTGCGGCTGTCTGTTGCAGTCTGTGCATGATGGTAAGGTCGTTCCCGAAATTCTCGCTGACGATGCACGGCTGAGTTTAAGGGGGTGCGTGTACTTGCAGAACAATCGAGAGTTGATTACTGGAAATCCTCACCATATGCGTCAAGACTGTTCAGTATTATTCCTAAAATTAGCTACACACAATGTTAATGTTTCGTTCTTAAAATCTCAACATGTAGCTGAATACTGTTAAATAGAACATGAAATATCATTCATTATTAGTGAACTTCTGGTTTGCTAAATAACCACTATTACACAATATAATTCTGATTGGGAAAGAATACTTACAAATTCTAATAAACCTACTTATATTTTTCTTCAGGCCTCGTAGAAAAGTTGACATCAGCGTCTATTTTGAGGCATCTCCTCATATTTATGACTTAAACATGCATTTTCGAATTCTTTTGTTATTTATTTTCTTCCAAAATGACATCTTTACCATGACAGCTTCAGAAGAAACATTGTAATTAACCATTTTATAATTGTAACTCATAAAATTTAAAACAAAAAATTCATTACTGCATTTCGACTCAAGTGATTCACCAAACTTAACCTCTAAACGGTTGTATCTTTATTTAGTTGCCTTATGCGCGCCAGAAACTTCTCGAAGTAAGAACTTTACTTACTACAATACCTTTCAATTAAGACATAAGTTATAAATAAATCATACATTTTCGGATCCTAAAATTTTAATATTTTAACATAATTTTTTAAAAATCAATTACAAATTTGAGATAGAATGTTCTGAATTGGAAAAGTTTGTACACTTTGTGAACATTCCATAATTTTCATTTAATGACATTCTTTCCATGAAAGCAATTACATTTTCTCAATTATTTACCATAAATCTACACTTCGAGTAAACAGTCTGAATTAAAATTATCCCAAAAAAAGTTCTTGAAATTTCGCATATGTGCTTCTTTCTCATTATAAAAATTGCAGTACTAAAAATACACTCCTGGAAATTGAAATAAGAACACCGTGAATTCATTGTCCCAGGAAGGGGAAACTTTATTGACACATTCCTGGGGTCAGATACATCACATGATCACACTGACAGAACCACAGGCACATAGACACAGGCAACAGAGCAAGCACAATGTCGGCACTAGTACAGTGTATATCCACCTTTCGCAGCAATGCAGGCTGCTATTCTCCCATGGAGACGATCGTAGAGATGCTGGATGTAGTCCTGTTGAACGGCTTGCCATGCCATTTCCACCTGGCGCCTCAGTTGGACCAGCGTTCGTGCTGGACGTGCAGACCGCGTGAGACGACGCTTCATCCAGTCCCAAACATGCTCAATGGGGGACAGATCCGGAGATCTTGCTGGCCAGGGTAGTTGACTTACACCTTCTAGAGCACGTTGGGTGGCACGGGATACATGCGGACGTGCATTGTCCTGTTGGAACAGCAAGTTCCCTTGCCGGTCTAGGAATGGTAGAACGATGGGTTCGATGACGGTTTGGATGTACCGTGCACTATTCAGTGTCCCCTCGACGATCACCAGTGGTGTACGGCCAGTGTAGGAGATCGCTCCCCACACCATGATGCCGGGTGTTGGCCCTGTGTGCCTCGGTCGTATGCAGTCCTGATTGTGGCGCTCACCTGCACGGCGCCAAACACGCATACGACCATCATTGGCACCAAGGCAGAAGCGACTCTCATCGCTGAAGACGACACGTCTCCATTCGTCCCTCCATTCACGCCTGTCGCGACACCACTGGAGGCGGGCTGCACGATGTTGGGGCGTGAGCGGAAGACGGCCTAACGGTGTGCGGGACCGTAGCCCAGCTTCATGGAGACGGTTGCGAATGGTCCTCGCTGATACCCCAGGAGCAACAGTGTCCCTAATTTGCTGGGAAGTGGCGGTGCGGTCCCCTACGGCACTGCGTAGGATCCTACGGTCTTGGCGTGCATCCGTGCGTGGCTGCGGTCCGGTCCCAGGTCGACGGGCACGTGCACCTTCCGCCGACCACTGGCGACAACATCGATGTACTGTGGAGATCTCACGCCCCACGTGTTGAGCAATTCGGCGGTACGTCCACCCGGCCTCCCGCATGCCCACTATACGCCCTCGCTCAAAGTCCGTCAACTGCACATACGGTTCACGTCCACGCTGTCGCGGCATGCTACCAGTGTTAAAGACTGCGATGGAGCTCCGTATGCCACGGCAAACTGGCTGACACTGACGGCGGCGGTGCACAAATGCTGCGCAGCTAGCGCCATTCGACGGCCAACACCGCGGTTCCTGGTGTGTCCGCTGTGCCGTGCGTGTGATCATTGCTTGTACAGCCCTCTCGCAGTGTCCGGAGCAAGTATGGTGGGTCTGACACACCGGTGTCAATGTGTTCTTTTTTCCATTTCCAGGAGTGTACTTATATCCAGTGGTACATCAGTTTTTATCTGTCTTTGTTTCAAAATGATCAGTAGGATGACGAACTTCTCCTGGAAAATATTATATTATTTTGCTGCATAAGTTCGTAGCATTTTTGTTTTGCGAGTTGGTATTCCAATTTCTACGGGTTTGTTTAGTGATTGTCTTTTTTTATTTACACTTCACAGTTGCTATGTGAGTTTACATATTGTCACTGTGTCATCTCGCTATAGTGAGTGGAGATGTAGCCGCTAGAAAATGGAGTGACGTATCCTTCTGTTTGAGTTCAATAGATGAGTGACAGCAGCAGAGGCAACCAGAAATATGTGCGCCGTGTATATGGATAATGTTATTGGACGGAGTACGGCAAGACACCGGTGTTCTCGTTCTAAGGAGGTTATTTTGACATTAGTGACTCTCCACTTCAGGAAGACATTCCAGGTTTGATGAAGAGCGTTTAAACGCAGTAATCCACAATGATCCACATAGGTGTACTCGAGAACTGGCAAATGTGCTGAACTGTGATCATTCCACCATCGTGTGACATTTGCATGCAATGCAGAAGGTTCAAAAATCGGGTGTAGGGTACCCACGCTCCAAGCCAAAATCACAAAAATTGGCAAATGTCCATATGTGCATCTCTGCTTGCTCGTCATCAGTTGGCTCGTGAACAACACTGACCATTCCTATCTTGTATCTTTACTGTTGACGAGAAATGGTGTCGTTTCACTAACGTAAGGAGAAGAAAGAAATGGTTGTCAGAATGAGATTTTCACTCTGCAGCGGAGTGTGCGCTGATATGAAACTTCCTGGCAGATTAAAACTGTGTGCCCAACCGAGACTCGAACTCGGCACCTTTGCCTTTCGCGGGCAAGTGCTCTACCATCTGAGCTACCGAAGCACGACTCACGCCCGGTCCTCACAGCTTTACTTCTGCCAGTACCTCGTCTCCTACTTTCCAAACTTTACAGAAGCTCTCCTGCGAACCATGCAGAACTAGCACTCCTGAAAGAAAGGATACTGCGGAGACACGGCTTAGCCACAGCCTGAGGGATGTTTCCAGAATGAGATTTTCACTCTGCAGCGGAGTGTGCGCTGATATGAAACTTCCTGGCAGATTAAAACTGTGTGCCCGACCGAGACTCGAACTCGGCACCTTTGCCTTTCACAGGCAAGTGCTCTACCATCTAGTTCTGCAAGGTTCGCAGGAGAGCTTCTGTAAAGTTTGGAAGGTAGGAGATGAGATACTGGCAGAAGTAAAGCTGTGAGGACCGGGCGTGAGTCGTGCTTCGGTAGCTCAGATGGTAGAGCACTTGCCCGCGAAAGGCAAACGTGCCGAGTTCGAGTCTCGGTTGGGCACAGAGTTTTAATCTGCCAGGAAGTTTCAGGAATGGTTGTGTCCAAACAAAGCAACAGCTCCCTGTACAAAAATCCTGCGCGCATCCACAAAAGATAATGTTATGCATCTGGTGGAACAGCGACGGTGTGGTGCACTACGAACTGCTTCCCCGAGGTGTAACCATCACTGCCAACATTTATTATCAACCAGTGAGACGTATTGTCCGCAGCTCGTGGTCTTGCGGTAGCGTTCTCGTTTCCCGCGCACGGGGTCCCGGGTTCGATTACCGGCGGGGTCAGGGATTTTTCCTACCTCCAGATGACTGGGTGTTGTTGTGTCGTTATCATCATCATCATTTATCCCCATTACGGTCGGAGGAAGGCAACGGCAAACCACCTCCACTAGGACCTTGCCTAGTACAGCGGTGCGTGTCTCCCGCATCGTCCCCTACGCTCCTCAGAGTATGGGACCTCATCATCATCACTGAGGCGTATTGCAGACGCAGTCCAAGAACAACTGGATGAAGTGATGCTACCCCACATCTGATTCTGACAGACTGACAAAAAACACTATACAGGAGTTGGGCTGCGAATTCATTTCGCATCCACCTTCTTCACCTCATTCACTTTTTCCGCTTTCTACTGAACAACCTTCAAGAAACTTCCTTCCCGGATGAAAATGCGCTCCGAACATGGCTCGACGAGTTCTTTGCTTCGCAACCACGTGATTTGTGCAGTCGCAGAGTCGAAAAGTTACTACAACGTTGGAAGACTGTTGTAAATAATGAAGGACAATATATTATTGATGACTAACGTCTTACATGTTGTGTTTATTAAACTATGGAAAAACGCTACGAACTTATACGCCAACCTAATACTTTAATATTGTACTTGACAAACGGCAATACGAAATTCTTCTGTGAAAACCGAACCATAAAGCCTCAAATAATTACTTCCTTGAGATAAACAATATCGCTTAACAAGAAAACAAATACGTATCGGAAAGTAAACGTAAAACATGGTACTGAATTTTGCGTACCCTCCAACACATTAGAACAGCACGATGTGGAAAGAGAAGTGTGATGTTTAATTAGAACTAGATGTTTTCCACCAGACAATAACTTCTGAAGAATAACAACTAAGAACTAACGAGAAGACCTACGGTTATTCAGTGCAGGACGATGAAGTAGCACACACCACGAATGAATCTAGTACATCCTTACGGGGATGCTTCAAACCTCTAAAAATCGTAGTAGTAGATTCATTAAGCAATATCCCCAAAATTCTGATTTAATTTTGAGATCTCAGTCACGTGCCAATCTTCTGTCACCTAAGTGAGTGAAAGATCCCACAAATAAATTTCCAGATAAAATTTTGGCAGATGAGCTCTCGGTATTATAACTAGCGGGACAACAGCGATGGCACCTAGGAAAATGTAGCAAACTTCAGTGAAATTTGCGGATAATATGTCGTCTACTCAAACTTCCGCACACTGAGGCGAGTCTACATGGTTCTTCGCCGGGAGAACGATCAGCAACTAAACCCTACCTTAGGTAACAAACGAAAAACGCTAGTTTGATTTTATTCTACAATATTACTTTTACTGTGTTAATCAGTTTTCGGCTTACAAGGCCATCTTCAGACATTTACTGGCATTGTCGCCAAAGAAGTTACAATGTTTTTAAACGACATTGGAAAAGAAGTTACAGATCTTGACTGATGCAGAAAACGTACAGGAAATAACATCTTTAACGGTGTGGTGCTAATGCAATGTAAAATTAAAAATCTGAACAGTAAATAAATATAAATGGAGTAAACACGAAAACTTTAACACAAAACTGGAACAGCAAGCTTACATAACAGTTTATATTAATCAACAAAACCAAAAAATAAAATAAAATTAGTACTTGACAAGCCTACTTCAGGAGGCATAAAACAAGGAGAGTGATCATAAACCAATTAAAAGAATTATCAGTGCAACTGCAGAATATATGAGGAACTTAAGCAATATCAATAAGATAAACAGACATGAATAAATGGAGGAAAATGGAGAAATGTGAGGGAATATACAGTAAATGCCGTCTATGAGAGTGTGGTGGTATTGCATTTTAAAAAGTAAGAAGCTGAACAATATACAACTATAAACGGAGAAAATAGGAAAAACTAGGGTGACCAGACGTCCGGATTAATCCGGACATGTCCTCCTTTTCAGCTCTTTGTCCGGGGTCCGGGCGGATTTTTACAGTGTTCGGGTTTTTCGTAAAGTTGAGCGTAATACAGTTAAATTTACAATTCGTCCCGTTCTATTGCTCTTTTCTTAAATACTTTAACTATTGGCACAGCCTTCGTGATAAACACGCACGAAGGCGGTGTTAGCAGGTGGCACCAGGATCTTCGATGTTTATTGTTGATCTACCTATAAGCGAATGCAAATATCGATTATTTAAAATTTTCGTTTCGTATATTCGTATTGTATTGGCTTGGCTTCCTGTAGTGCACGTGTGATTTGTGAGTGTAATTTTTAACCGATTGAGTTACGTAAAATATTTGGCTATGCCTAAACGAATGTGTACATTTTCTGATGTCCTTTCCTGCAAATATCCGGCTTTAAGAAAGGGAGAAATGAATTTGAAGCGGAATGTAAGATATGTGGAGCTGGAACGTACGTCTCAGTGGCCAACAAAGGTAAGAAATAACTCGACAGATTAACTGTCATGGTTTTATTTCACTGTTTCATAGTCATTCAATTTATTTGTATTCGGAAGGTTAAAGTGCAGTTTACATGTCGTCAGCTGCTGCTTGAATTGTAGATGTTGGTAGCGGTGCGTCGAATGAAGGGAGGTGAATGGTCTTACGTTTTTCTCTTTGTAAGCAGTTCCGTGTTGTTGATGTGGTGTCACCGCCAGACACCACACTTGCTAGGTGGTAGCTTTAAATCGGCCCCGGTCCATTAGTACATGTCGGACCCGCGTGTCGCCACTGTGTGATCGTAGACCGAGCGCCACCACACGGCAGGTCTAGAGAGACGGACTAGCACTCGCCCCCAGTTGTACGGACGACATTGCTAGCGACTACACGTACGAAGCCTTTCTCTCAATTGCCGAGAGACAGTTAGAATAGCCTTCAGCTAAGTCCATGGCTACGACCTAGCAAGGCGCAGTTAACCATATCTGGAGAGAGTCTCACTTGTATTAACCATAGCGATGTACCACAAGAGGGAATAAAGTTAAGTATACGAGAAGCTCCGTTCTTTTCTTTATAGCATTCATAGAGTATCCTGTTTCAGACTTAACGCAAGACGGCGTGAGTTGACGCGTGCCCTTTCGGCTACTTCAGTGTGGCGTAGCTAGCTTGTTACGCCACAACAGTTTACATAACAAAACAATTGATGCCACACTGTCACCACAATCAATGTTTTTAATTTTTTTTATTGCTCAGTTAACCACCAACTGACCATCAGTAACACTTAACTACTAGTTTTACCGGTAATTCCCGGCAGTCACATGACTTGTCCAAAGCTGACGAGTGGTATCCACATCTGCAGTTGACCCTCTTTCTTCTTACATTGTTCTCCTTTTTGAAGCTGTTTGTCCTCCTTTTTAAACAACTGCATCTGGTCACCCTAGGAAAAACTATAACACTATACTCAAAATTGTGCCTAAGTAACGGTTTGCATTAAATAAATGAACCAAGTAAAATAAAAACAGTGCTTGATGAGACAACTTCAAGAGGTATTAGACGTGGAAAGTAATACAAGTACCAGTTAAAGGAAGACTTATCAACTCTAACTACAATCAATGCGAATTACACGGGCAATTTCATTAAAATAATTGAACTCAATGAATAGAGGAAACTGCAGGAATATGTAGGAACGGACAGAGTGGGAAGTAATGAAAAACGGAGACGATTATACGAAGTTTAGGAGAGAGGAAGTATTAAGCTGTGTCTGGTCATTTAAGACCAGGTCTGGACTGTGAGCTAAATGTTTGTTAATTTCCATGGCTTCCAGCAGGTTGAGTGTTTGGGCTTTGTTTGCTAAGTGAAGGACATGGAATTCCGGCTGGTAGTTGTGGCCTTCACTCAGTACACGCTCAGCAAATGTGGAGTCAGAATTCTGCAACCTCCAGCTGCGTTCATGTTCAGCCAGCCTCGTTGCTATGTGTCTGCTATACTGGCCAATGTAAAACTTGTCACAAACAGGACAGGTAATTTTAGCTAATAAATGGAGCTTATCTTTGCTATTGAAAAATATACTGGGCTGTGGTGTTCTTAATATAGTAGGTGTCTGTCTTAGTAACGTTGCGGCACGTTGTCTACTTGTCTTTATAATACTTAGTCGCAAGTATATATTATAAACAATGGAATCACAGTTAAGTGAAGATTTCATAATAAATTCTAATGTGAAAGATGAACGTCGCTCAGAATATTGTTCGTATGAGCAATGCTCTTGTAACGAGACTAAAAAAAGTAACACACAAATTTTCGACAATAATACGTGTCTTCAACCGAACTGGTGGTTTGAACGACCTAGTACTTTACTAGGCATAAAGTTATCGGATGTAGCATTCCCTCATTTCCTTCAAGATTAGAACCATCTTTAATGTGTCACTTGAAACACGAAGCAATTTTATTATTAGCTGCAGGAGTAGGTCCTAGGGGACAGAATACGTACCAATGCAGCTGTCAAGAAGCACTGGATGATAATGTCAATGTTTGTACAGGCCAACGTTTTTGCTAAATAATACACTTAGGGTTTGTGAAAAACTCATTGACAGAATTTGCTTTCTGCATTCAATAAACGTTTCGAGTGGCATTTTTTTCGTATGATATTTATGTAAGAAGCTCTAAACTGTACACGAACGTACAGACAACAACAGAATAACGTCCAGGCAGATTAAAACTGTGTGCTGGACCAACACTCGAACTCTTGACTTTTACGTTCCTCGGGTAAGTGCTCTACCGAGTGGACTACCCTCGCACGACTCAAGAGCCGTCCTCACAGTTGTAGTTCCGGCATTGTCTCACCTCCTAACTTCCAAACCTTCCCAAATTTCACATCAGAGCACACTTCGTTGCAGAGTGAAAATTTCATTCTGGAAACATACCTCAGTCTGTGACTAAGCCATGTTTCCGCAATGTCCTTTCTTCCAGAAGTGTTGGTCCTGCAAGTTTCGCAGGACACTTTCTGAACTTTGGCTGGTGGGAGATGAGGCAGAGGCAGAAGTACAGCTGTGAGGATGGGTCGTTAGTCGTGCGTGGGTAGTTCAGTCGATAGAGCGCTTGCCCGCGAAAAGCAGTGTTCCCAAGTTCGAGTGTCGGTCTGGCACACAGTTTTAATCTGCCACGAAGTTTCAGATAAGCTCACACTCCGCTGTAGAATGAAAATTTCTTTCTGTGACAACAGAATAAGTTCGTAGAATTAGCAGATGCAGCATTTCTAAGAGGTAATGGTAATAATCTCGAACCATGTAGCAATTCACCTATGACTACATCCGTCACCCCTAAACAGCACCAATGATCACCTGTTCGTTGCCTCCGCTTTCAGTTGCAGGCATCTGTGCCACACTGAGTGCTAAACAGAAGTAAACAGTCATTCCAAATATCGCAAGGAACTAACAGGACGCCGACGTCCGCCACGGTAGTGCCGATGACTCATTAAGAGAAGGCGGTGAACTGGAGTTTCACCTCCGGCATGCTGATGAGCTAGTGGAAGGCATCTGTACTATATTTCCTCTCTTCATTATCGCTGACATCCTACCATCATAAATCAGTTTAGGCGGGATGAGATGTGGCAACGTGATCATTGGCGTACTGACGCACTATGCTGTTTGAGACGATAGTTGCGCTTTGGTTAAGTTATCGCTTGCGGTCGCTCCCGTGGAAAGCTACCAGGAAGCGTCGTGCTTTGCCATGCATCAGCTGGGGCCTGGTTGTGTTCGCACCGCCCGGCAGGGAGGGTCGCAGATTACTACGGAGCTACAAGTGTGACACGCGAAGCTGATTTACTTTGTACATTTTAGTGTTTTCAGTTGGTCATAAGAGCCACTAATGCTTATCCAGCTACATTTTTTTAAAAGTTTGTTATATCGAAGAGTGAGGCTTTACATGCATGCTAACTTCGAAATTATGGGGGGGGGGGGTTACGTAGAGCATGAGGGAGAAATTTACCTGCATCAATGCTTCCATAGATTAAGGTCGCTCTTGTTTTAGTAGTATGACGCCTGTCGAAGCAATTACAGGAACTTGACGTCACATTCGAAAAGTTATATTTTTCACGGTGTCCTTACGACGGCTGTAACTTTTTAAAATTATTTGCACTGCAGGACTTCTAATAGTGTGCTACACGTAATTTCCGCATTCTTGTTGGTTTGCGAAACGTGCACGTAACTACAATAATTACGCAAGGTAATAACAAAGTCCGTGAAGCATTTTAAAAACCTGTGTTGATAAAAGCTAAACGCAATTAAACAATTGATATCAAACTCTCAAAGTTTTTTCTGAACATGGTGACGGCGTGTTAGTCTGGAAAACCGCTGACAGGGGTGTCATCGACTGTAGTTGCTCAAAAAGGCGGCGAACCATGCAGAAAAAACATTTTGTGTGGTACAATTTGCCCGTTGCTAATCGGCAGTGAGTGCCCAAAGAGTTCTCCGTGGCAAATATCACAAGACACAACCAGTTTACAGCTGGTTATTGAAGTAGTACATGGAATTCGAGGAGGATACAAAACATTTGCGCCGACTGGGCATGTCGGAACAGACAGTGGACTGTGAGAGCCACATGATGTTAGAAAGTCCTACAAAGTCAACCTATTGACCTAGCGCAGAACTGAACATCCCACATCCAACAGTATTGAAAATCTCTTGTAAACGATAATGAGTGAATCTGTAAAAATTGCAGCTTCTGCAAGCCATAAGCCTCGATGATAAACTGCCCCTTCTGTAACTCTACATTGATATGCATCAACTCTGTCCTAACAGGCTTCGTAAGGCCTAACGGTACCGACCGACTGCCGTGTCATCCTCAAGCGAATGGCATCATCTATTGCGGATGTTGAGGGAAGTGGGGTCAGCACACCTCTCTCTCGGCCGTTTTCAGCTTTCGTGACCTGGAGCCGCCACTACTCAGCCAAGTAGCTCCACAACTTGCATAATGAGGCTGAGTGCGTGCCAGGAGGTAAAGAGCACATAGTTGTCCGGATTATAGCTCATCCAAGTGCCGACCATGTCAAACATTGCTTAATTTCGGTGATCTGACGGGAACCGATGCAACCACCGCTACACGGCCATTGACCTACTGATACGCATAACCCTCTTGAGAATGACGACTTCACGAACAAATTAATTCTCAGTGATGAAGCTACTTTTTCACTTTCGGGAAGATCAGCTGACAAAACACACGCATATGGAAGACAGAGAATTCAAATACAGTTGTCAACTGGGGTTTCACGAAAGTTAACATGTTTTCTGTACCGTCGAACAAGACACTCTAAAGATAATACTTCTGCTGAGGGAACTGTCAAAGGTATCACCTATCTCGACGTACTTCAATTTTTGGCTCATGTCACCACTAGAAACTGACTGCGGGGATTTCATCTTTCAGCACGATGACGCTATCCACATTTTATACCGTCCCCAGTGAAATACTAAGAAAAGACTTGAAAACAGTATTTATAAAGAAGAGACATTTAAAAATTGAATAATAAGTGGACACTAGCCGCTCAGGCGAACATGTATTTTTCTCATGCATCCGTATTATAATAATTTCTCTGTGTATGTTTCGCGGGCAAAGAAATATAGAGATGCCCTCGAAACAAAATGATCTAAAGAGACGACAAGGTACGCTTTTTGTTAATATTTTTAGTCGTCTTCACTTCTTATCTTGTCTTGGTTGCGAGGGCTGGCAAATGTAAGCATATTTGTACTCATTAAGCAGATAATATATCGATTTAATATTATTGTTCACTTTTAATTTGTAAGAGGTGATCCCGATTTCATGTCCGCCTTCCTTGAATTAACCTGGTTCAAAATGGTTCAAATGGCTCTGAGCACTATGGGACTCAACTGCTGAGGTCATTAGTCCCCTAGAACTTAGAACTAGTTAAACCTAACTAACCTAAGGACATCACAAACATCCATGCCCGAGGCAGGATTCGAACCTGCGACCGTAGCGGTCTTGCGGTTCCAGACTGCAGCGCCTTTAACCGCACGGCCACTTCGGCCGGCAATTAACCTGCATTCGAGTAATTTACAGTGCAACAATCGCAGCGGCCGATGCAGCCAACGACGCCATTATGTGGCGATATTAACCTATAAAGATTAGGGGAAGCGAAAAACTCGCCCGCTATTAATATAACATACATTTTTCTCCACAACCGCCCTACGTTGCAGAAAATACGTAGATTTAAGATTATTATTTTCAGTACAACAGCCGAGAGCCAGAGCCAGGACTCCGACTACAATGCAGTGGTCAACAGAGGTAAGAAAAAAATACTCTCGCGCGTGTGTGGGCCGCAGTTGTAACTAATAACTAAAGATTTTTTTACTTTAAACTGAACTGACTAGCCGAAGAAGTTAATATGTTATAAATCAAAATTGAATGAAAAATCATTTTGATTAAGGCGCACCACGTAAGTCGGCAACAATCATCACTACCAATCAATTTCTGTAGTAAATAATAAATTAAATTACGAGGGCCGATGGAAGCGAGCATTTCCGCTGCTGTGTGCGAGATTAACTAAATGAGACGTTGCCACGTCGCTGGACAGGCCGTGCTGTGGCCGCTGACCTGGCTCTGCTCGAGTGGCAACCACGGTCGCTAGACACGACTCCTTGCGGTATTTTCTCTCGGGTCTGCATGTTCCATCTCTGCCACACAACTTCGAAGACTTGCGACACTGTATCTCAGCAGTGTCGCTCCTAATATGCTGGTAGGATAGGGGCAGAATTGGACTATCGGCTAGGTATGTGCCGTGTCACAAAGGGTGACCACTTAGAACCTTTATAAACATTGTAAAAAAAGGACTGATTGCTTCTCTTTGACATACGGAATCATTTATTACGTTGTTCATGTTTATTTATGAGTCTCGATTTTTTGAAATGTTTCATGGAATTTATATATGACTTGTTAATGTTACGTAAACTGAAGGTGGAGGTGGGAGAAAGGAAAGAATAGGATCTAATGTCAGCTGCATCGAGACTGTATATGGTATCAGCGGCAAGGAGTGAAAACGAGTGTTGGACTTGGATTCGAACCCGGGATCTCCTGCTTACCAGGCAGTTGTGTTAATCACTGCGCCACAGGGACCGAGTGTTTATCGAAATTGCGTCGACTATCTAGGCACGCTCTCGGCCGACCCACGTTTCCACCTAGCGCAGTCCCCCATCCGTGTCCTCCATGCACCCTTCTTTGAGATTCCCACAGGAGATCGAACCCCAATTGTGCATCCGCACTGAAGGTGCGTAATTCTTTGCCCATCGAGGTGAATCAGTTACATGAATGCGTGGTGTCTGTTCTTTCGGGGCCGGCCGCGGTGGTCTCGCGGTTCTAGGCGCGCAGTCCGGAACCGTGCGACTGCTACGGTCGCAGGTTCGAATCCTGCCTCGGGCATGGATGTGTGTGATGTCCTTAGGTTAGTTAGGTTTAGGTAGTTCTAAGTTCTAGGGGACTGATAACCACAGCAGTTGAGTCCCATAGTGCTAAGAGCCATTTTTTTTGTTCTTTCGGGTATTACGTTCGACCTGCTGAGGGAATCTCAAAGTAGCGGAGATACAGGAAAAGGACGGAGACTGCGGGTAGATGGCGCCAGGTGGCAATGTAGGTTGGCCGAGAGGCATGCCGAGATGGCCTACGTAGTGTCTGGGCGGCGCAGTGGTTAACGAAGCTGCTTGGTTAGTAAGAGATACCAGGTTCGAATTGCGGTCCGGCACACACTTCCACTAATGGCCACTGATTCCACACAAGTCCCAACGCAGCCGGCATCAATAGTTCATTCCCATCCCTTTCCTTTCTTCCCCTCCCACCTACAAATTACGTAATAGGTGTCACAGCTGTGGATTCCGTGTAGTGTCTATTTTTCGGACATGTACGAAAGACCAGAGACCACGGATTTATATAATATGCTGAAATGCTTTACAGCCACTTAATATACCTCACAAAATTTCAGTTTATCTAGCGTTTACATTCAATCTCTCAGCTCATTCACTTGGGTTAAGACTTAAAAAAACACCAGTAAGCACATAATTTAGGGCACATAACTCCACTAAAGAGTTACTTGAAATGCCAAAATTAGCTGTAAGAGTAAAGCCATCCTCACATTGGTCGTGTGTACCACTGTGAAGCACACGAGACATGGTTTCCATAATGGTTGGTGAATGCTTAAAAACTTGCTCGGATATCACACAGAACCCAGCCAAGAGAGACGCTCAGTAGCTCGGTACGGGCTTTTGTTGAAGTTTCGAGATCATACCTTCACCGAGGAGTCAAGCAGCATATTGCTCCCTCCTACGTACATCTCGCGAAGAGACCATGAGGATAAAATCAGAGAAATGGTTCAAATGGCTCTGGGCACTATGAGACTCAACTTCTGAGGTCATTAGTCCCCTAGAACTTAGAACTAGTTAAACCTAACTAACCTAAGGACATCACACACATCCATGCCCGAGGCAGGATTCGAACCTGCGACCGTAGTGGTCTCGCGGTCCCAGACTGCAGCGCCTAGAATCGCACGGCCACTTCGGCCGGCATAAAATCAGAGAGATTAAAGCCCACACAGAGGCATACCGACAATCTTTCTTTCTACGAACAATACGAGATTGGAATAGAAAGGAGAACCGATAGAGGTACTCAAGGTACCCTCCACCACACACCGTCAGGTGGCTTGAGGAGTACGGATGTAGACGTAGATGTAGATGGACGTACTCCTCATCGTGACATTCGACCGCAGCGCTTCCCAGCTCACTGTGGTGTCACTGCCAGACACCACACTTGCTAGGTGGTAGCTTAAATCGGCCGCGGTCCATTAGTACATGTCGGACCCGCGTGTCGCCACTGTGTGATCGCAGACCGAGCGCCACCACACGGCAGGTCTCGAGAGACGTACGAGAACTCGCCCCAGTTGTACGACGACGTTGCTAGCGACTATACTGACGAAGCCTTTGCTCTCATTTGCCGAGAGACAGTTAGAATAGCCCTCAGCTAAGTTAATGGCTACGACTTAGCAAGGCGCCAATTATCACAGTGCATGTATCTTACGAGTCTCATTTGTATAGTCAAGAGAGATGTATCACAAGGATTGATTAAAAGTTAAGTATATTCCAAAGATACGTATTTTCTTTATAGTATTCAATACGTATCCTGTTCCAGACTTGACGCCAGTCGGCGTGTGTGTACGCGTGCCTTTCGGCTTCCTCCTCAGTGTGGCGTGACTAGCTTGTTACGCCACAACAGATTGACGACGAGGATTACAGGATCGTGTTCTTTCTACTTGCTTTGCTCTGAATTATTAGTGTCATGGCTTCGCCACAATCTCCAGATGTACTATCCGAATTTTATCGCTTGCAGAATCAGCAGACGCAGGCGTTATTGGATGCCCTTGGACAGCTCGTCCAGGGTCAACGTGCGCTGCAACACGATGCGGCCGCCGCCGCTTCATCGCTACCGCAGCCACAACACGCCGTTGCACCATCCTTACGTAATTTTGATTCAACGCAAGAAACGTGGCCAGAATGGTCACGCCAGTTTGGATTCCATCTAGCCGCCTACAGAATTCAAGGTAATGAGCGGCAGCCGTTTTTGCTTTCTTGTGTCGGTGTGTCCACCTACCGTGTGAAAGTGAAATTGTTTCCCCGACGCGACATAGCAACTCTGTCGCACGAAGAAATTTTGTCTGCTTTAGATGCCTATTTCAAAGAAACAGTTAATGTAGTTGCAAAAAGGTATACGTTCCTTCGTACCAAACGTACGGCCGGTCAGACTAATAGGGAGTGGGTTGCAACATTGCAAGGACTTACTAGGGATTGTGATTTTGCTTGTGAATGTGGACTTCCGTATTCAGATACTATGGTGCGTGATGCAATACCACAGAACGTTTCTGATGTTCGCATACGGGAACAGATTTTGAAACTAGTTAATCCCTCCTTTCAACAAGTGATAGACATATTGGATAGGCAAGACACGCTTGACTTTGCTCAGGAATCATTTGAAACTTCGCCAGCAGTGTGTCGCATTGACCGGCCCGCCGGGCGCGCAGCACGGGACGCTAAACGGCCCTCTCGCCCGTCCGCGCAGCTGCAGCCTAGCTCGCAAACGCGTGTGCCACATAAGCATGCCATTGCAGTTCTAAAATCATGCCCGCGGTGTGCCACTAGACATTCGCGTGACAATTGCCCGTCACGCCAAGCTATTTGCTTTTACTGTCATAAGAAAGGACATGTTCAAAGTGTTTGCCAGAAAAAGCTAAGATCAGACAATCGCAACGATTCCCGGCCCTTTGCTTCGCGCCGGAATCGAACCAGGGACGATCAGGCTCGTGGACCTTCGCCCATGGACATTCATGTCGTTAATTCCACCCCGTCCAGTGCCACTTTATCTAACAGTGACTGTGTTCGTCCCACAAAAAGTGTGCGTCGACGTCGCTGGAACTCCCGTAAAGTCGCAAGTGCTTCTGTACCTGTATCAGTTCAAATTGCACGAGACAGTCGCTCTTGTCGTCAGCAGGACAATAAACTTTTTGTAGACTTAGACTTTGGAGGCAAAGTGATACCATTCCAGCTCGATACCGGAGCTGCAGTTTCATTGCTCAATCACGACACGTACCAACAACTGGGCAAACCTCCGTTGCGTGCCGCAAACGTTCAGCTCAATAGTTATTTAGGACAGCAGATACCTGTGTTAGGACAGTGCAGCCTTCTTGCCACATACAAGGGACAAACAAAACTTGTGTCATTTTACGTTCTTCGTTCTTCTACGGCAGTGAACTTGTTTGGTTTAGATTTATTTCAGTTGTTTAATTTGTCTATAGTAAATCAGGTCCTATCGGTGAATCAGACTGTGCCTTCAGCCGGTGTCTCTAGTCTATGTGAGGAATTTGCAGACATTTTTGCACCGGGCCTTGGTTGCGCTACGAACTATGAAGCACATTTGGAACTCAAAGTGGACGCGCAACCGAAATTTTTCAGAGCGCGCAATGTTCCCCACGCATTGCGTGATGAGGTCGCAAGAACATTACACGGTTTAGAATCTCAAGGTGTAATTGAACGTGTGCAGGCTTCTCTCTGGGCCTCACCCTTAGTAATTTTGCCAAAACCTTCTGGAAAATTGAGACTTTGCGTGGACTTCAAGGCAACTGTGAATCCACAACTTGTGACTGCAACTTTTCCTTTGCCCCGCCCGGAAGATCTTTTTGATAAACTGTGCCCGGGTAACAACTTTTCGAAATTGGACCTAGCAGATGCATACTTGCAAATACCAGTGGACGCAGAATCCCAGCGCGTCTTGGTGGTTAACACGCATCTTGGATTGTACCGATTCAAAAGACTGCCATTCGGGTGTGCATCCGCCCCTGCATTGTTTCAGCAATATTTACAAACTGTTTGTGCGTCGGTCCCTACTGCTGAGAACTATCTGGACGATATTGTGATCTCCGGAAAGACAGAAGCCGAACATTTAGCCAACCTACGAACGTTATTTCAGGTCTTGCGACAAAATGGTCTTCGCTTGAGGAAGGACAAATGTGTGTTTTTTGCTCGTGACTTACCATATCTGGGCCATGTCATAAATGCACAAGGCATACATCAGAGTCCAGAGCACCTCCGTGCCATACAGGAGTTGCCTTCGCCACAGAACTTGAAACAGCTCCAGAGTGTGTTGGGAAAAATTAACTACTATGCCAGGTTTGTGCCGCGCGCTTCTTCCATTTCAGCTCCGCTTCATCGCTTACGCCGTAAAGGTGTTCCGTTCGTCTGGACGACGGAACGCGAACGCGCCTTTCGCCAGTTGAAATCGGCGTTGCTTTCTCATACTTGCCTTACGCCATTCGATCCCCAGAAACCACTTTTGTTGATGGTCGATGCATCGGAATTCGGGATCGGTGCTGTGCTTGCGCACAAAGATGGATCGCATGATCGTCCTATTGCCTTTGCTTCAAAATTGCTCTCGTCTGTGCAACGCAATTATTCCCAGATAGAGAAAGAAGCTTTAGCTCTCGTGTTTGGTGTTACTAAGTTCCATGATTTCTTGTATGGTCGTCACTTTACCATCATCACAGACCACAAACCTTTGACATCGCTTTTTCATCCGAACAAGCCTGTACCTCCACGTACAGCGCAGAAATTCATTCGCTGGTCTCTTCTCCTCTCGCAGTACCGCTACAATATCTTGTATCGGTCCACTGCTCAACACGGAAACGCTGATGCGTTGTCCCATTTGCCGGTTGCCGAGGATAAAGCATTCGATTCTTCCGAACTTGCTTGCATGTTCATTGATTCGGAAACCGATGACGTGGTCGAATCGTTTCCGATTGATTTTCGTCGTGTAGCTACAGCCACAGCTGCTGACCCTGTCCTTGCTCCTGTTTTGCGTTTTGTTGCTACGCAATGGCCCTTGTCAAAGTCACGGATCGAGGATCCGCTGGTTCGCCGATTTTTTGCTCACAAGGAGAGACTTTTTGTACGACGTGGTGTTTTGTTGTTGTGTTCGGATAATGATCAATCCAGAGTCGTGGTCCCACGTTCGTTACAGTCCTCTGTCTTAAAGCTTCTCCACCAAGGACATTGGGGTATAGTGCGTACGAAACAACTTGCTCGTCAGCACTGTACTTGGTTCGGAATCGATGCTGCGATTACAAATATGTGCTCTTCTTGCGTGGCGTGTGCCGAACAACAATCCGCCCCGCCGCGGAAATTCTTTGCATGGCCAACAGCCACTACCCCTTGGCAACGCTTGCACATCGATTTTGCTGGTCCATTCTGGAATGCTCGATGGTTGGTTGTTGTCGATTCCTTCAGTAATTTTCCTTTTGTTGTCCGGATGTCTTCCACGACGTCATCTGCCACCATCCACACGTTATCGGCTATCTTTTGTATTGAAGGTCTTCCACAGACTATTGTTTCTGACAATGGCCCACAATTCATGTCCGCAGAATTTCAGTCATTCTGCAAGGCCAATGGTATTCCACATCTGACATCCGCGCCGGTTTCGCCTCAGTCAAACGGTGCCGCTGAACGGTTGGTCCGGACTTTCAGGTCACAGACGTTGAAGTTGAAAGAGTCGCATTCTCGGGAGGACGCATTGTTGCTCTTTTTGTCTTCGTATCGCTCTCAGCCCCGCGATGGTCGCTCGCCGGCTGAGTTGCTCCACGGTCGTCCTCATCGAACCTTGATGTCTTGGCTGCATCCGCCGCGTCAGGTTCCAGTGCAGCGGCAGGCTACTGCTTTTGCTCCTGGCGACGTTGTTTTCTATCGCAACTATCGCGGTTCACAGCGTTGGCTCGCAGGGCGCATTCTTCGCTGCCTCGGCCGCGCGATGTATTTGGTTTTGGGGGCCTCTGGTGAGGTGCGTCGGCATCTCAGTCAGCTGCGCCTCTGTCGTCGCCTGGGTTCTGCCGCTCCCCGTCTGCTTTCAGCGACGGTGCCGTCCGGTCAGCGCCCTGGGGACCCATCTACTGGCTCGCCTCATCCCCAGGTGTTAACGACGCTGCCTTCCATTTTGCCTCATGGCGACGCGCCGCCGCCGCCGCCTGTTCTCCCGCCGGCGCCGCCCGCAGTGGACGCGTCGCTGCAGCCGCCTGGCGCCTCCCTGGGTCACGCGCCGCCGCTTGCTTCCCGTGACCGGCTGTCCTCCACCATGGACCTCTTGCCCGCTCCGGACCACATGGCGTCATCGCGCGTCGGATCCCCCGACGCAATGGAGGTCGACCCTTCGGCCCCTCCTGTCTCATTACGGGCGCATACACCGCATGTTGACGTGCACCCTGGACTAGGTTTTCAGGCGTTTCCTAGCTCCCCTCGGACCGAATGGCCGGGTGCGGGTGGCACAGCCTCGCCTGTTGTTAGGCTCACCACCTCATCGCATACGTCAACATGGGGTCCTCCCCACGGTGGGCGGAAGCCTTATAACACGACCGTTCGCCGATTTGCGGGGGAGGAATGTGGTGTCACTGCCAGACACCACACTTGCTAGGTGGTAGCTTAAATCGGCCGCGGTCCATTAGTACATGTCGGACCCGCGTGTCGCCACTGTGTGATCGCAGACCGAGCGCCACCACACGGCCGGCCGAAGTGGCCGTGCGGTTAAAGGCGCTGCAGTCTGGAACCGCAAGACCGCTACGGTCGCAGGTTCGAATCCTGCCTCGGGCATGGATGTTTGTGATGTCCTTAGGTTAGTTAGGTTTAACTAGTTCTAAGTTCTAGGGGACTAATGACCTCAGCAGTTGAGTCCCATAGTGCTCAGAGCCATTTGAACCATTTGAGCCACCACACGGCAGGTCTCGAGAGACGTACGAGAACTCGCCCCAGTTGTACGACGACGTTGCTAGCGACTATACTGACGAAGCCTTTGCTCTCATTTGCCGAGAGACAGTTAGAATAGCCTTCAGCTAAGTTAATGGCTACGACTTAGCAAGGCGCCAATTGTCACAGTGCATGTATCTTACGAGTCTCATTTGTATAGTCAAGAGAGATGTATCACAAGGATTGATTAAAAGTTAAGTATATTCCAAAGATACGTATTTTCTTTATAGTATTCAATACGTATCCTGTTCCAGACTTGACGCCAGTCGGCGTGTGTGTACGCGTGCCTTTCGGCTTCCTCCTCAGTGTGGCGTGACTAGCTTGTTACGCCACAACACTCACAACAAACACAAGTTCTTCTCGAAAATGGATGAGCGTAAAACTGCGTTTTGGTTCTATTAAAACGTACATTTTTCTCCCTTCTCTACATACTAGCCATGTTGTGCTACCTGTGGTTTACGTAAATAAAGACGCCAATATCTACGAACGTGGTGTAAAGAGAAAAGGAAAGTCACATGTCGAGTTACTAATGACATCCGCTTTGGAATCTTCCAATACAAATATGGCGATACAAATTTAAAACAGCCCGCATCTCGTGGTCGTGCGGTAGCGTTCTCGCTTCCCACGCCCGGGTTCCCGTGTTCGATTCCCGGCGGGGTCAGGGATTTTCTCTGCCTCGTGATGGCTGGGTGTTGTGTGATGTCCTTAGGTTAGTTAGGTTTAAGTAGTTCTAAGTTCTAGGGGACTGATGACCATAGATGTTAAGTCCCATAGTGCTCAGAGCCATTTGAACCATTTTCTGAAATTTAAAACAGTCTTCCACAAACGATAGAATTATTACATCATTCCCAATTTTTAACAAAACCCAGGTCATTCTTATTAGATCACAACTACTATTCATTAGCATAATTTTTTGAACACGTGATATAGAAACTAGAAACAAGGTAGTTCACAATCTCTTACTGCAAGAAGTGGAAGCAATCTTGTGAACAAAGCCCAAAAAATTATTATTTACTGCTGCATTTTCTACATTGCATGTAACTGTGTGTGTGTGTGTGTGTCCGCGCGCGCATGCGTGAGGGTGTTTGTGCACATAATCACACACATCATAAAATAATGTATCCCGCAATTTGGAAAGTTTGTTGGGTGAATAAATAAATAAATAAATACTTAGCTGCACACAGTTCAGGTAGTGACGTTGAAAACAATCTTGCAATTAACTTAACAATGTTCCCTGGCCTACTCATAAAATCGACCAAACTCGCTCCTGAGAGAGAGTGCTCTTATGTACACATAACACTAAATAATGCATAATATACCTCTATTAATTTAATAATAAAATCCGATCACGCTTTAGAAAACGTGAAGACGAATAAAAAATATTTGCTGATGGCAGGATACGAATCAACTGCATCACTATTCACTACATCACAGGAAACTAGTTTTATATAGGTCTGTTTCTTTGATGTTCCGATATCCTAAAGACTTTAATCGTCAGTATGTCGTTAACTAGCATTTAACCATAATAAATCGTACCAAGAATTGTGAGTACGTGATAAAACGCACTAAATGCGGGGCTCAGCTGGAAATGACATAATCGGGAAGTACAGCTTGTTAGGTAGAAAGCGACTTGCATGTCAATGCCCACGTTCGTCTAAACGACAGAAAAATGTGACTTGTCTTATTTGGTGTACCATGCTTGGCAGTGCTCTGGAATGTGAAACTCCATCGGGGCCAACGAGGTATACGGGTCCTGTGACGTACCGGTACGTTACAGCACGCGTCAATATATGTCAGGGCCGGATCTATGAGGTGGGGGGGGGGGGGGGGGGGGCAAAGGGGGCAGCTGCCCCGAGCGGCAGAATTTGGGGAGCGGCAAATTTTGGGAGGTTTTTTTTTCTTCTTCTTAGGAGGAAATTCTTAGGAAGCTCCTTAATGTTTCATTCATACTATTTGGGCTATCTAGCAAACAATTTGTTTGGAATGAAACGTTCAGATTAAGATGCAATACATACAGTCCTAGTGCCTTTTTGAGTTCTATTACAAGTCTACGTTATTATAATGCCACTTTGTTGAAAAACCGTCCCATAATCAAATCCTGGCTGCGCCTATGAAGTGCGATAGTTATTCGAGAAACCACTGTTGTCGCGGTGCAGCCTTACTGCACCAGACGTCACGCAGTTGACAGCAATAATCAGAATACTGACTCAAACAGTGTATTAAGCTATCTATTCTAAAGGTCCATTCAAAATAATAATACCATTATTAACTTATTGGAACTTCTTGCTTGAACGTAAATATTTTAATAACAATGTGCATCAAGTAAGTTAAATTAAATTATTTAATTTTATTTGTAGCAATACAAGAAAACTGCCAGAATTTCTGCTGTCGACTAACAAAAACATTTTCCTACTTTGTATTCCTTAAATCGGCGAGCATCAGCCGTAGATCGGCTAAGATGTCAACACCGGCTGACGGAATAGTTTCACACTAAAGCTCTCATGATGCGCGCGCAGCCTACCCTCTCCTGTCGCCTTTGTTGTTGGGGCACGACGGCGTTACATGGCGTATGATTGTTTTCTGTTGTATTGATCTCTATTGTTCTTCTGTTGTGTATTTAAATTTGTTCAATAACTTGCATAGAAATGGTCGAAAACAGACTAGTGGGCGACGTACAGAAAAATAGCAGAAGAGAAGTAAATAAGTGAGATGTTATATTAGAAACGAAAATTGCATTCCTTTTTCACAAAGCCTACTGTCAGTAAAGAAAACAAAACACCAAGTAAGATTATATAATGTAAATTGAATTGAGGGTATTTTGTGTTATGGACAATGTTGTAAAGGAGACTTTTCTAAAAACAAGAATACCAATTGCAAAGTTGTAACTTAATCCCAATCAGAGATCTTAAAATTATCGCCAACGTCTCCAAACTGTAAAATCGTCTTGCACTTACAAATAAAAATGGCCGCCATTCCGTAACGGTGCAAGGTAAATTTTTTAAAGCTGTTTTGAACGTCTCAATTATAGGGTAATCACACAAAAAAATCAAAATATTTGAAAATGGTCAAGCAATCCTCACTAGACAAATTCATATGGATTGACTCAGGGATCAATCCCTTACAATTACTGTAACACTCCCACAATAGAGAAGGACGTAAACAAATTACTCAAAGACAGTAAATCTCTCAAGTTCAGTATGGATTATATATTTTTTGGTTTCAGGTGAAACCGAAGATGGCCCGAGTGCGAAGGTAATAGACGACACTGTGAGGGAATGTAAAACACTACTTCCTGGAACATCAACTAGTGTTTAGTCACAGGATGAAACGTCGGAGTTTCAGTTTGATTTTAACGATCCGGGTACATGGCCGAAGAGGTTTTCTGACTCTGAAAGATGTAACATTATAAAAATGACAGCAGAAAACGAACGTGATCCTGACATCAGTAAGAGCTATAGGAAGGTCTCAGTTTAAGTAAAGATTGGTTTCTAAAGCAGTTAAATGGGACAAAAGTTAAAAGATCGTGGTTAGGTTATAGTGAGCGCAGAAATGCTTTATATTCCCTGCAGATTATCTTGTCACTTAGGCTCTGATTCTGAGTCAAAATCATTCCTAGCTAAAGAGGAAGGGATTGTTAATTGGAAAAAGCTTAGTGAAAAATTGCCTGCCCATGAAAATTCACCAAACCATAAATTTTGTTTTTCCTCTTGGAAGGCTCTAGAGTCTTCTCTCGGAAGCGGAGGCATTGATAGAGAGATGCAAGACCAGATAAAAAAAAAGAGGAATCTCACTGGAGAGCAGTGTTGCACTGTATTATTGATGCTGGCGTTTTTTCTAGCAAAGCAAGGAAGTCCGTTTGGAGGAACAAAAGAAGTTGGTGATTCTGATGATCTACAGAGTGGGAAATTCCTAAATACCATTGGTTTTATACTACACTACAGTGTCCCCCTTCGTCTGCTTATTGAACGCCACAAGAAAGGACAGATTAGCTAATTTTCCAAACATATACAAGATGAGTTCCTTGGCTTGATTGTTGACAAAATAAGACAAGACATAATTAAAGGTATTTTAGATGCTACATACTTTTCATTGATGTTTGACTGCACTCCAGATATCAGCCACAATGAGCAGATAACTCAAGTAGTTCACTATGTCAAGGCAAATGATTCAGAGGTTGTGGAAAGTTTTTTCGACTTTTTTTTATAGTGACAGACAAGACAGGAGAAGTTCTTAGTCAAGAATTACTGGAAAAAATAGGACACGATGGGTTGAACATTAAATACTGCAGAGTTCAGGCTTATGACAATGGGGCAACCGTGGCTGCAAAGTACAAAGGGGTCCAATGAAGAATACTGGAGAAGAATAACCTGGCCTATTTCGTACCATGTGCTGTTCATTCTTTAAATTTAGTAGGAACACATTCAGTCGACATATCTGCTGAAGCCCAAACGTTTTTAGGAACTGTCCATCGTTTGTATCTATTCTTTGTGGGTTCCACATCAAGATGGGAAATCTTACAAAAACATGTACCCACAACATTAAAGCCCCAGAGCAAGACTAGGTGGTATACAAGAGTAGAGGTAGCTGAAGCAGTTTATAAGCATCTTCATAAAGTTGTAAAGGCTCTGGAAGAAATTGAAACTTATGAATTCTCAACACCAGAAACAAAAACAGAGGCAAGGTCTATTTTTTAAAAAATATGAGAAAGCTCAAATTTATTGCCGTAACTTGTTTCTGGTATGCAGTATTGAAAAAAATAGATCATGTTAATCAGTTTCTGTAAAGAGAGGACCTTACAATTGATAAAGCTGTTCGAAACATTCAAACCCTTTTGACCTTCCCGAAAACTTCCAGAGACTCTTGTACCTCTGAAGCTATTTCTGAGGCCAAAGTGCTAGCAGAAGATAATGAAGTATCAACGGTATTCTCAGAAGAAAGGATCAGAAGAAAGAAAAAAATGACTGATATGCTTTGTGAGGATGAAGTATCCAAACATTCACAGTAAGATTTGTTCGGGATGTCCCTGTTAGAAATAATTGACAGAGTAATAATGGAGCTGAGTCCCCGGTTTACTGCACTGCAATCTATAAAAATGGTAGAAAATCAGATGCACATAATTACCGGTCAATTTCACTGACATCGATTTGTTGTAGAATCATGGAACATATTTTGTCTTCAGACATAATGACCGAAAGACTCTGAGAAGCTCATCTGCAGAGACCAGCACGGTTTTAGGAAACAGCGGTCATGCGAGACACAACTGGCCCTCTTTGTGAATGATATACAACAGGCTCTAGATATCGGCTCCCAGGTTGATGTCATATTTCTCGACTTGCGAAAGGCGTTCGACTCAGTTCCGCACTGTCGCTTGCTCCAAAAAGTGCGCGCTTACGGCCTATCCGATGACATATGCGGTTGGATACAAAGTTTTCTAACAGACAGGGAGCAGTATGTCATTTTGAACAGGGTGACTTCATCAGAAACAAGCGTAACTTAGGTGTGCCCCAGGGCAGCGTAATAGTCCGCTGGTTTTTACGATTTACATAAACGATCTTGTTGATGGTAATGACAGCGGCATTAGACTCTTTGCCGATGATGTTGTAGTCTACAGGAAAGCAGTATCTCACGAAAGTTGTGAACAAATCAATGAGGAAACGTCCTGGCAGATTGAAACTGTGTACCGGTCCGAGACTCGAACTCGGGACCTTTGCCTTTTGCGGGCAAGTGCTCTACCATCTGAGCTACCCAAGTACGACTCACGACCCGTTCCCACGGTTTCAATTCTGCCAGTACCTCGTCTCCTACCTTCCAAACTTCACAAAAGCTCTTCTGTGAGCAAAAGTCCCGCGCTCCAGTCTCGGTCCGGGACACAGTTTTAATCTGCCAGGTAGTTTCATATCAGCGCACACTCCGCGGCAGAGTGAAAATCTCATTCTGTAAATCAATGAGGAGTCGCAGAAAATAAATGCGTGGTGTAATGACTGGCAGTTATCTCTCAATATTAGTAAATGTAACCTACTGCGTATAACAAGGCGAAAATCCCCATTAATGTACCAGTACAAAATAAATGCCCAGTCTTTGGAAGCAGTAACATCAGTCAAGTATCTGGGCGCGACTACTCGAAATGATCTCAAATGGAATAATCAGATTACACAAGTAACGGGTAAGGCGAACTCTAGATTGCGGTTTATTGGTAGAATCCTGAAGCGATGCAGTCTTTCAACAAAGGAAATAGCTTACAATACGTTAGTTCGTCCAATCTTGGAGTACTGTTCGTCTGTATGGGACCCTTACCAGTTGGGTTTGATTCAAGAGATTGAGAAGGTCCAAAAAGGTGCGGCAAGATTCGTGACTGGTACATTTAGCCATCGCGAGAGCGTTACAAATCTCATAGGAAGATTGAAGTGAGACACACTTGCAGATAGACGGCGCGCTAAACGGAAGGAGCTGCTCACTAAATTCCGAAATCCGATCTTCACCGAGAATGTAGAGCATATATTATTACCACCAACTTTCAAACTGCGCAATGATCACCATTCAAAGATAAGGGAAATTAGAGCTCGTACTGAGGCGATCAGACAATCGTTTTTCTCTCGCACGCGCGATCCGTGAGTGGAACAGAGGGGGGGGGGGGGGGGTGGAGAATATGACTTTGCCACGAATTGTGCCCTCCGCCACACGCCGCTTGGTGGCTAGCAGAGTATATATGTAGATGGAGATGTAGAGAACATTAGTGCAAAATTTAATTTCTGTGTGGTGTCCAAAATCAAGAAATGGAAGTGGAGGACTTAAAAAAGCAGCAGAACTGTCTGATACCTACGCAGAAGATCTAAAAAGGAAGAATTTATTTTTGAAATTGAAAGTTTCAAACACAATCCCCTGGTAATAGAGAGAGACTTGCAAAATGCCACTGCATTATCAACATTAAGTCTGATTTATAAAAAATAAATTGGTAGAGGGGTATTCCAACATTACTACAGCCTTAAGAATATTCCTTGCCATACCAGTTTCTGTTTCCTCTAGAGAAAGAAGTTTCAGCAAGCTGAAACTAATTAAAAATCACTTGAGGAGCATGACTGCTCAACAAAGAATAAAAAATCTCAGTATAACCTCCATGAAGCACAAACGAGCTGCTTCATAAACTATGATGATATCATAAATGTTTTTGCAGCCAAAAAAGCTCGGAAAGCGAAGTTTTAAACTGATTATTGTATGAGATTTATGGTACATTCTTGTATATTTTAAAATTGTTTATGTTTGTTTTATTTGACCTTAATTTATTTAATAAAAAAGTTAATGTTGTCAGATACTGACATTTATTTCGAAATATATTACCCAAATTACTCTCAAATTTTTTTGATTTTTATGAGTGGGGGTGAAGGAAGGGACAGCAAACCTAAGCTTGCCCCCCTTCGTAAAACTCCTAGATCGCGCCCTGTCTATGAGCACTGTGGTGCGGAGCGAGTTTCTATTTCACACCAGTTTAATAGCTCGTAGTTGCGTATGTAACGCTCTCGATAACACGTGTCAACGTTAACGGATTAATTGCATACGTTTTCACTCGCATACATATTTCCCGCCGGGTCCCGTAGACAGCTAAGCGTTCACGATGTACGTCGGCCATGGCAACTATGGTCCGTTTAAAACTACTTGATAGTTGACGTCTTATCATATGGCGATGCAGTGTTGCCATGTCAGCTACCTCTCGGTTGAGGATGACACGCAAACACGGTGGATCACTTCACAAGTGCTGAAGTGCTATTCATGTAACACGCAGCGATGTTGGAAGCTGCTGCCATTGGGTATGGCGGGAACTCGCGATGCTCTGTTCATAGTTGGTTTTAAATGTCCAATGACTGGACTGGGACAGATAACGCGTTTTGCAGCCCTTAATTTACACTCGTGTACTATCCTAACCACAATCTCTTGATGTACAACGTATCCGAGAAAACGGCGGTCAGCAGCCAGCGGCAGAACCTTTAATGACGTTCACTTTACTCACGGCGATTAAAGCTGACCTGTACGTGCAAACTCACGACGCAAAAAGTTCGGTTTCAGTGCGAAAAGTGAACTGTAACATCTCGCTTTTACTAAGCGAGCTGACGCGATGCCAATCTATGAGCAGTCCTGGTTGGAACTGATTTACAGGTTACAGGCGACACAAACGGATTCAAAACGAAAAAAGAATGATAAGAAGAAAAATAAGAGCAAATGAAATTAATACGATGATCAAATTGATACGACAAAAGATTAAACATAAAAAACTAAGCTGTACCAATTAACTGAAAATAATAATCAGAGACTTCTGATACAGATTTTTAAAAAAATATAATGACCCGATGGAATTCGAACCCATGACCGTTTGCTTCGCAAATTGTAACTTTACGTTTACCACTGCGCTACCCCTTTTCCAAAGTCTTTTATTGTACTAAAACACAATTAATTACAATGGTATAAAAAAGTTCTTCAAACTGTTACATTAGTGAAAGAATTAATTTTTAAAAATAAAATAGAATAACAATAAAATAAGGGACAATATCGGCAATAATTCAGATCCACAGCATGAACTGTTTTTAGCTTCTTCTTGCAGAACATATTCACTATTGTATGTTGATGTGCTGCTTGAACTACCTCTATATGTAAATTAGGGAACAGAATTTTTTTAAAATGCCACAGAACTTGTCACATAAGATTTGTTTTTTTGAAAGTTGCTGTTGTTATCCTACGCCCATTCTTTCAAAAATAATTTTAAGCATATTTCCAGTGTTTTTTTATATGAGTACTTGATAATTTTATGTAATTCGCACTTCACGTAGATGTGGAATTCAGTTGTATTGTCATCTCCCAGATCATTAATGAGGTAGTTCACATACTGTGTAGTATAATGTCTCATTAACTGTTTTTCTTAAAATGGGGAAGTATCGAGCCTGCAGTCTGTATAGCATTGTAGGTACGAAAAGGTCTGTAGGAGATCTTGCAAAAAAAAGCTAGCTGATCTCTGAAACATTTCCAGTTTTGTATATTGCCAGCACAAGTAAATCTATTTACTACTGTATCCACCTGATCACATTTATGACCCAGGTTTGTTCGGTTAATCCCGATTTCGTTCAACTTTTCATTTGTGCTTACTATAATATTTACAGTTTTATACCATGCTGTACATATTTCAGATGAAAGTCTGCCGATGTTGATATTTTTCCGTAGAGCATCCCTTCGATATTTAAGTATTTCCTGTCCATTTCGTTTCTCCCTTCTTGTTTTTTTTCTGTGTATTATAATGTCCCTGGCCGTTATCTGTTGCGAAGCAGTGATCTCATTGTTGAGGTAACTTATTTCCACAATATATGTCCATACATGCTGTAGCCGTCGGTGTATTTTTTGCATATCTACCGGTGCTTGCACACTGCCTGACAATTTCAAATAATTTCGATGTAATGCTGTCTTCACTTTCTTTAAAACAAGCAGCGGTCCTTTTTACAAAAAAGTGCAGCGGCCTTGTTTTTTATGTCAGCTAATCCTAAACCTCCGTTTTTGGGATCTAGAGTGGCTGTTCTTGTGTCTACTCTGAATGAATTTTCCTGGCTGTCGTCTTGGGTAAAAGAAACAGTTGCGCCGTGTAGTAAACTTTCGAGAGAAAGAAGTTGTTAATTAATTTTATTCTCTTGGACCTTGCCGTTGGTGGGGAGGCTTGCGTGCCTCAGCGATACAGATGGCCGTACCGTAGGTGCAACCACAACGGAGGGGTATCTGTTGAGAGGCCAGACAAACATGTGGTTCCTGAAGAGGGGCAGCAGCCTTTTCAGTAGTTGCAGGGGCAACAGTCTGGATGATTGACTGATCTGGCCTTGTAACATTAACCAAAACGGCCTTGCTGTGCTGGTACTGCGAACGGCTGAAAGCAAGGGGAAACTACAGCCGTAATTTTTCCCGAGGACATGCAGCTCTACTGTATGATTAAATGATGATGGCGTCCTCTTGGGTAAAATATTCCGGAGGTAAAATAGTCCCCCATTCGGATCTCCGGGCGGGGACTACTCAAGAGGACGTCGTTATCAGGAGAAAGAAAACTGGCGTTCTACGGATCGGAGCATGGAATGTCAGATCACTTAATCGGGCAGGTAGGTTAGAAAATTTAAAAAGGGAAATGGATAGGTTAAAGTTAGATATAGTGGGAATTAGTGAAGTTCGGTGGCAGGAGGAACAAGACTTTTGGTCAGGTGATTACAGGGTTATAAATACAAAATCAAATAGGGGTAATGCAGGAGTAGGTTTAATAATGAATAAAAAAATAGGAGTGCGGGTTAGCTACTACAAACAGCATAGTGAACGCATTATTGTGGCCAAGATAGACACAAAGCCCATGCCTACTACACTAGTACAAGTTTATATGCCAACTAGCTCTGCAGATGATGAAGAAATAGATGAAATGTATGACGAGATAAAAGAAATTATTCAGGTAGTGAAGGGAGACGAAAATTTAATAGTCATGGGTGACTGGAATTCGTCAGTAGGAAAAGGGAGAGAAGGAAACATAGTAGGTGAATATGGATTGGGGGGAAGGAATGAAAGAGGAAGCCGCCTTGTAGAATTTTGCACAGAGCATAACTTAATCATAGCTAACACTTGGTTCAAGAATCATGAAAGGAGGCTGTATACATGGAAGAAGCCAGGAGATACTGACAGGTTTCAGATAGATTATATAATGGTAAGACAGAGATTTAGGAACCAGGTTTTAAATTGTAAGACATTTCCTGGGGCAGATGTGGATTCTGACCACAATCTATTGGTTATGAACTGCAGATTGAAACTGAAGAAACTGCAAAAAGGTGGGAATTTAAGGAGATGGGACCTGGATAAACTGAAAGAACCAGACGTTGTAGAGAGTTTCAGGGAGAGCATAAGGGAACAATTGACAGGAATGGGGGAAAGAAATACAGTAGAAGAAGAATGGGTAGCTCTGAGGGATGAAGTGGTGAAGGCAGCAGACGATCAAGTAGGTAAAAAGACGAGGGCTAATAGAAATCCTTGGGTAACAGAAGAAATATTGAATTTAATTGATGAAAGGAGAAAATATAAAAATGCAGTAAATGAAGCAGGCAAAAAGGAATACAAACGTCTCAAAAATGAGATCGACAGGAAGTGCAAAATGGCTAAGCAGGGATGGCTAGAGGACAAATGTAAGGATGTAGAGGCTTGTCTCACTAGGGGTAAGATAGATACTGCCTACAGGAAAATTAAAGAGACCTTTGGAGAGAAGAGAACCACTTCTATGAATATCAAGAGCTCAGATGGAAACCCAGTTCTAAGCAAAGAAGGGAAGGTAGAAAGGTGGAAGGAGTATATAGAGGGTTTATACAAGGGAGATGTACTTGAGGACAATATTATGGAAATGGAAGAGGATGTAGATGAAGACGAAATGGGAGATAAGATACTGCGTGCAGAGTTTGACAGAGCACTGAAAGACCTGAGTCGAAACAAGGCCCCGGGAGTAGACAACATTCCACTAGAACTACTGATGGCCTCGGGAGAGCCAGTCATGACAAAACTCTACCATCTGGTGAGCACGATGTATGAGACAGGCGAAATACCCTCAGACTTCAAGAAGAATATAATAATTCCAATCCCAAAGAAAGCAGGTGTTGACAGATGTGAAAATTACCGAACTATCAGTTTAATAAGTCACAGCTGCAAAATACTAACGCGAATTCTTTACAGACGAATGGAAAAACTGGTAGAAGCTGACCTCGGGGAAGATCAGTTTGGATTCCGTAGGAATGTTGGAACACGTGAGGCAATACTGACCTTACGACTTATCTTGGAAGAAAGATTAAGAAAAGGCAAACCTACGTTTCTAGCATTTGTAGACTTAGAGAAAGCTTTTGACAATGTTGACTGGAATACTCTCTTTCAAATTCTGAAGGTGGCAGGGGTAAAATACAGGGAGCGAAAGGCTATTTACAATTTGTACAGAAACCAGATGGCAGTTATAAGAGTCGAGGGGCATGAAAGGGAAGCAGTGGTTGGGAAAGGAGTGAGACAGGGTTGTAGCCTCTCCCCGATGTTATTCAATCTGTATATTGAGCAAGCAGTAAAGGAAACAAAAGAAAAATTCGGAGTAGGTATTAAAATTCATGGAGAAGAAGTAAAAACTTTGAGGTTCGCCGATGACATTGTAATTCTGTCAGAGACAGCAAAGGACTTGGAAGAGCAGTTGAACGGAATGGACAGTGTCTTGACAGGAGGATATAAAATGAACATCAACAAAAGCAAAACGAGGATAATGGAATGTAGTCAAATTAAGTCGGGTGATGCTGAGGGAATTAGATTAGGAAATGAGACACTTAAAGTAGTAAAGGAGTTTTGCTATTTAGGGAGTAAAATAACCGATGATGGTCGAAGTAGAGAGGATATAAAATGTAGACTGGCAATGGCAAGGAAAGCGTTTCTCAAGAAGAGAAATTTGTTAACATCGAGTATAGATTTAGGTGTCAGGAAGTCGTTTCTGAAAGTATTTGTATGGAGTGTAGCCATGTATGGAAGTGAGACATGGACGATAACTAGTTTGGACAAGAAGAGAATAGAAGCTTTCGAAATGTGGTGCTACAGAAGAATGCTGAAGATAAGGTGGGTAGATCACGTAACTAATGAGGAGGTATTGAATAGGATTGGAGAGAAGAGAAGTTTGTGGCACAACTTGACTAGAAGAAGGGATCGGTTGGTAGGACATGTTTTGAGGCATCAAGGGATCACAAATTTAGCATTGGAGGGCAGCGTGGAGGGTAAAAATCGTAGAGGGAGACCAAGAGATCAATACACTAAGCAGATTCAGAAGGATGTAGGTTGCAGTAGGTACTGGGAGATGAAGAAGCTTGCACAGGATAGAGTAGCATGGAGAGCTGCATCAAACCAGTCTCAGGACTGAAGACCACAACAACAACAACTCTCTTATGAATATTTAAATTTGCTCCGAGTTATTTCTCAAATTAATAGCTATCTTCTTCATTGGACAAGTGATCAGAGTTGTTCTAAGTGCCTTACATTGACTTGCTACCTTTGCCCATTCTATGGTGGAAGCCCGTAGATTTAAAAGTTTGCTTTCATTTTAACTGGTGTTTGCTCCTGACACAAGACAGTACTGTTTTTCATATTTATTTCTAATTTGGAAATATCATTATGATTTCTCAACACGACGCCTACATCATCGACATTCGCTCTTACGACTGTCGGGTGCCTAGAGAACGTTATTCCTGTCAGTCGAGCATGAATATTAGAGAGGAATGGGTCTACGTATATGACAAATAAGAGAGCGCTTCCTTGAGGAACTCCGCATCTTAACTCTATCTACTTCGTTTTCTGAGAGTTTGCTGATGTATTCATCAAAATCGGTAAACATGAGTGTACATTTTATATTAGCCACGGAAATTACAGTAATTACATCTCTGTATGCTGCTGTGTTTGGAATATCTTCCTGCCAGGTGCACATGATTTATGTTGACTCACAATCACGATTGATGTTGATTTACAATCACCGAGGGAGGTGGCGCAGTGGTTAGCACACTGGACTCGCATTCGTGAGGACGACAGTTCAATCCCTCGTCCGGCAATACTGATTTAGGTTTTCTGTGAATTCCCTAAATCGCTCCAGGCAAATGCCGGGATGGTTCCTTTGATAGGGCACGGCCGACTTCCTTCCCCATCCTTCCCTAATCCGCTGAGGCCGATGACCTCGCTGTCTGATCTCCTCCCTCAAAACAACCCAACCCAACTTAGTCTTTTTGGCCAAATGCGAAAATCTGCTATTTATGATTCTTGATATTATTTTACAGTCGGAACTAAGCAGGGAAATAGGGCGAAAATTATTTAAGTTTTTGTTTCCTTTACTCTTTAGGACTAATACTATAGCACTCTTTTTGAATTCAGTTGCTATTGTTTTTTCCCTGAATAGCTTCATTCGCGTTCTGAGTAAACTTTTCACTCAGGATACTCCAGTATAGCTTATAAAATTCAATAGGTAAGCCATCTGGTCCGGGAGACTTTTTTTGAAGGTGAGTTGCAGACGGTCTCGCGTATTTCCTCTTCACTGAATTCAGCAAGAATATTATTTTCCTCTTCTGACAGCTGTGGGATTATGATGTCAAGGAATTCTTCAAGGGACTCTTCATATATTCGATCTGCAGAATAGAGATTTTCATAATAATTAAAAACCGCCGGCATTATGTCGTTGTGAGATGTGGGGACCGTGCCATTCTTAGTTCGGAGTTCATCAATGAACGTTCGTCATCTTTTCTCGGCGTGCCTCAAGAGATGATACAGAGCGGTACGGGGAGTTCAAAAACTCTCTCAGTGCCGTATGATTTTTAGCCGCGCGTGCCGTATGCCACAGTGAATATATCGAAATGAAACTCAGCGAAATACAAGTTATTAATTTATTGAATATTCATTTTTACTTACAAATTTTCACTTTAAATGTTGAAAGTCTCCCCCCTGTTGTTGAATACACAACCCAATTCGTCTAATCACGTTTCCAAACAGAAGCAGTGAAAGTGGGTATTGCAGTTTTCAATTCATCGATGGATTTTGGACGGTTTTTATAGACAGTTGCTTTCGCTGCACCCCAGAAGAAAAAGGCAAGTGGTGTTAGGTCAGGTGATCGTAGAGGCCAAAGTCCCTGTGAAATTATGCGAGCACCAAAAACATCAGCAAGCAGTGACATTGAAACGCGAGCTGTATGCGCGGTTGCTCCATCTTGTTGAAAATAATCAAAAAAATGGTTCAAATGGCTCTGAGCACTAATGGGACTTAACTGAGGTCATCAGTCCCCTGGAACTTAGAACTATTTAAACCTAGCTAACCTGAGGACATCACACACATCCATGCCCGAGGCAGGATTCGAACCTGCGACCGTAGCGGTCGCGCGGTTCCAGACTGTAGCGCCTAGAACCGCTCGGCCACCCCGCCGGCCGAAAATAACCGTTCAGTATTTCACTTAACACATTTCTTACTGACTTGTTCGGACTCGTGGACATTTTATCGGAAATATCGAGTAGTTTATCCTCAGACAAAACGCAGGGACGACCACTGCTCGGTGCATCTGTCACTGAACCCGTACTTAGAAATTTGTTAATTAAATCTCTCACAGTATCGCGATGTGGGAGTGTTGTCTCCGGAAAAATTGAATTAAATGTTTGACGAACTGAAACTCTGTATCTACTGTCAGCTTTGAACACTTTTTCGACTAAAAACACACGTTCTTCAATGGTTAGCATTTTAACAGTGACAAAAACGAAACAAAGGAACTAAAACGTTCACGTCAACACGTAACGACACACACCAACGATACTACTGACGCTGGCTGAGATAAAACGAAACAGAGGAATGTTGGGAGAGTCCACTTGAAGGGAAGTAATCGAGGCAGGCGAACGATCATACGGCACGCGCGACTAACAATCAATCATACGGCACTGCGGAGAGACTTTTTGAACACCCCATAGTTTCATCCTCCAATACAGTCTTGACACTGAATTTTAATTTGAGTCCTTCCATCAGCTTTCTCGTAATGCTTAGCCATTTTGGCTTTAATTTTTTTAATACCTTCTAAACGAACGTTGGACGTGTCTGCCTAATCGTATAAGTTCCCCAACAGTGTGTAATAAAATTCTATGTTATTTTTAATACCTCTAGATCGTTGCTGGCTATATTGGGTAGTAACTTGCCACAACTGTTGCATACCGACCAGTCGAGTGCAGGCACAATACCCATGCTTCTTTCTGATTCTTCTACGTCATTTTCTTCTGGTAAGAATATGTTTAGGTTGCACTAATTCCTGAACCGTCGACTCGGTTGTGTCTCAAGATTGATGCAGTGGTCAGTGAAATACAGGGGAGTTGTTTCAACTTTAATCGAAGAGCTTTCTAGACTTTGTAAGACACAGATTCTGTCGATTCTACTACAGGACTGTGGAGCCACATATGTGAAATCAATAAATGTGGAATATTTAATTTCCAAGGTATCCTTAAGTTTTAAGTCAGTAACTAAGCGCTTTAATTCATTAGAGAAATTAAAATGCGGAATCTCATCTTTGCTATTTAAAACGCTGTTAAAATCATCTCCAATTAAAAGGTCTTTCGCATTTTTCGGTAATGAATAAACAATTTCTTCTTTAAAAAATCTTGCCCTGTCTTTTTTATTGCAGATTCCCGAAAAAGCATATGTATTTAAAAAGGTGAAGTCAAAAGCTTTTATACATACTGCTCTGCCGAATTCTAATCTTTCAATTACAGAAACAGGTATCCATTCTCTGATTAAAATTGCAGTCCCCACATTTGCTTCGAGCGAAACATTAAGCATTTCAACATATCCTGCAATCTTAAGATCAGACATCACAACTTCTTGCAACAAGGCTGTACCTGTCCCTGAGTCATATAAATATTCTTTTCGAACGATAACTTACGTTATCCAGTTAATATTTAGAGTTGCAATCGTTTTAATTTCGTTTGAAAGGAGACAAAACATAAAATAAATAAGTACATGAACCATTAAATGGAATAGTTAATAAATCACAAAGCATGCTGTCACTTAAATTTGCAATAATATTTTCTCGAATAAAGATTACTTCACTTTTAAATTACTTTAGATGTCTCATTTCGACGCTGATTTCCTCAGAACTGAGTGGTTTTGCGTCACGAATATCTTTGGAATTCCTCTCATGAGATCCTTCCTAGACTATCCTGTAATGTAAATTTTTGGACTTCGTGTTGTCCTTCTGAACTTTTTGTTTCCCCTGATTAAAGAGAAATCCTTGGGTTAGGCTGCAATTTGATGTAGAGTTAATCATGTTTGCCTGGCATTGTTGCTGCAGTGGTCGCAACAGTTTCGTGTATCGATGTTCCCCTTAGCTGTTTATTTTCTTTTTCAGTTTCCAATGGAGTCTCTGGGACTGATCTGTGTATTTCAGCCACAACCTGAGAGTGTTTCTGGTCTATCATTTCTGATTTTTCTGAGCACGACATTCTCGTCGCAGCTCCACGCAGTATTATGTCTTAGTCCACGTCTTCTGATTTTGTATCAACATAGGACAGTGCTTCGGTTGCCTCTGCTGACGCCATAAGTTCTATTCGTGCGATTTCCTCAGATTCTTGTGCATTGCACTGTTTCTGTTTACAGGCAGAATGTGATTATTAGTTTTATTAACCTTTTAAATAAACAAGCTGTTCCATCAAAATAACCGGATTCGCAAAGCGTTTCACCAGAGGAAAAGTTTGAGAACCATTGCCCTAGACATATACGATACCATAAAATAACAAAAAAACGCTCAATTTCATTTAACCAAGGCAGTTAGAGGGAGAGGGAAGAAGATGTTACGGTCGCAGTATCTAACTCGGCTGCTTAATCAAAAGTTTTCTGGCAGTCAAGACGAAGCACGTTATGGATATTAATCTGAAGACTCTGAAGTGTTCGTAAAATGTGGCGTGCTCCACGGCAGTGTAATGCTACCGTTGCCGTTCATCTTATAAATTAAGTACTTAGAGGATGGTAACAGTTGCAATCTCAGACTATTCGGAGATGATGCAGTTTCCCGTGAGAAATCTTTATCTCGTAAAAACTGCAGTAATACTCGTAGTTAGATCAGATAAAATATCAGGTGGTGCAAAGTATGGCAACTAGCTCTTGATGGAGAGAAATACAAAGTTGTGTATGTTATGCAATTTAAAATCGTGCTATTATATGACTAAATGATTTATGACTCATAAAAGAAGTCAGTCATGCCATAAAAGTATTTGGAAGGAATACTATGTAGTGATATGAAGTGAAACAATCGCATGGAATCAGTTGTGGGTAAGTAAATGGCAAACTACGATTCATTGGCAGGATACTGGGAAACTGGATTTTGTCTACAGACGAGAGTGTATACAAAACATTTTTTACGATCCACAACAAAATAATGGCTGATTTATGTAGGTAATGTCCGTAGTTGCAAGAATGTCCGGGCTTTGAGATTTCATGACGGGCGAGAATTATTTTTAAAAATTTTAAACCGATACATTCGTCATCGCATTTTTAAACATTCTCTTACATCCTTGCCTCTCTCAGGCGACCTTGGAGCAAGTGCTGACGTCGATGGAATGGCGTAGCTTTTTATCAGTTTATCTCTATTTCTTTTTTTTTTTATTTAATCGTTTAGCAATAGACAAAAGGAACTAAATGGGTATTTTATTGTTAACTTGCAACATGAATACAGGTGACAGTAGTAATGAACCTGTTTATTGCACACTGTTACTGGAGAATTTTCGGTTGCAAATAAAGATGATATTAAAGACCACGTGAAAAGAGTTCAACACACGAGTGCTATTAATGGTACTCCTTGACCAAACAGAAGAGAATTTTTTAATCCCGAAGATGGGAATTACAGCGATCTGGAGTGCGCTGCCAAAGAGGCAGTTTTTAAAGTGGCAACACACTGATACACGGACAGAAAAAAATCACAACACCAAAAAATAATTCATTTAGAGTAATGAAATATCGAGAATACATTTTCTTAAGTAACATATTTAAGTGATTAACATTCCAAGGTCACAGGTTAATGTAAAAGAGAGATAAGCCATTCAAAATGTAAAATGCTGGTGCATTAATAACCGATGTAACCGCCAGATTGTTGAATGCAAGCACGCAAACGTGCATGCATTATGTTGTACAGGTGCCGGCTGTCACTTTTGTGGAATGGAGTTCCTTGCCTGTTGCACTTGGTAGGTCAGTATAGGAACAGTTAATGCTGGCTGTGGATAACGCTGGAGTTGACGTCCGATGATGTCCCACATGTGCTCGATTGGAACAGATCTGGCGATCGAGCATACCAAAGCAACGTGTCGACACCCTATGGCATATTGGTTAACAACAGCGATATGTGAGCGAGCATTGTTCAGTTGGAAAACACCCCCTGGAATGCTGTTCACGAATGGTAGCACAACAGTTCGAATCACCAGACTGACGCACACATTTGCAGTCAGCGTGCGTGGGCTCACCACGACAGTGCATCTGCTGCCATACGAAATCGCATCACAGAACATAACTTCAGCTGTAGGTCCAGCCAGCGTGTTTAACACGCAAACGGGTTGGTTGCAGGCCCTCAACTCGCCTGCTCCTAGCGAACATACGGCCATCACTGGCACCGAGGCAGAACCAGCTTTCATCAGAAAACACAACAGACCTCCACCATGCCCTCCAATGAACTCTCGCTTGACACCACTAAAGTCGCAAATGGTAGTGGTTTAGGGTCAGTGGAATGCACGCTACTGTGCATCTGGCTCGAAGCAGTCCTTGAAGTAACCCATTTTTAACAGTTCGTTATGTCATTGTGGTACCAACTGCTGCTGCAGGTCTAAAACGATGCGCCAGATCCATACGCCGAACATGACGGTCGGTCCTCTCGGTGGTGCCACGTGGCCGTCCAGAGCCCGCTCTTCTTGCGACCACACACTCTCGTGACCACCACTACCAGCAGTCATGTACAGTGGCTACATTCCCGCCAAGACTTTCTGCTATATCGCCGAGGGGATATCCAGCTTCTCGTAGCCCTATTACACTACCTCGTTCACGCTCACTGACGATTTTATAATGGCATCTTTGTTGTATTAAAAACATTCTTGACTAACCAGTTCACCATGAACAACCTCGAAGGTAACTAACGCTCACGAAAGTTACAGTGGGTACTTAAGCAAACCTGATCTGCAACTTCATAGTGGCGCTACTAGCGCCACTATTATGCAACCGGTGCGAAATATGAATAGACATCGTCTTTCAGATGCCTGCTAACTTTCATTTACGCCCCAACTCCTTGTTGGTGTTGCGGTTTTTACCGCCAGTGTATTTAATGCTGCAATTTTTTGAAAAAAATCGTTGACTTTGCAATGTCTTTGCCTGGAATTTCTACTCCAGTTGAGAGTTTTTTCAAATATCGGGAACATTTAATATGCAGCAAGGGATAGACTTTCAGTATCTACTGTCAAACATTTGCTAAATGTTGAAGTTAATTCAGAACCTTTTTTGTGTATTTTTTGATATAATTAAAACAAACAATTTCTAAAAAAGAAAGTCATGTCTAGTGAAAAAGGCATCTGAATAAATGAAGCTGAATGTTTCAGTTCACTGTTACGGCTTTCAAGTAATTTCAAAAATATATCTCGGGTACGACACGAAAAATAAGGTCGTATGTCCTAGACTCAATAAAAAAAAATGGCCAGCGTACGTTTATGGGACTTCTATTGCGTCTTGCAACCAAGGGACGTTAAGTTCGGCGCGACTGTCTAGAGGCCTGTGTGAATGGCGATGCAGTGTAACAGAAATGTTAAAAAATCTTAACTGGGTGTCACTTAAGGAAAGGCGGCGTACATATCTCCAGACTCTCTTTTGAAAACTTCAAGAACCGACTTTCAGGACATAATTAATGAATATTCTTCATTCCTCTACGTGTCTATCCCATTATGTTTGCACTGAAAAATTAGGCAAATAACATCCGGCATACAGACGTGAAACCAGCTATTCTTTGCAAGCTCTAGCCGTGTTTGGAACCTGATGGTAACATATGGTACACCGAAAAGTACCCTTTGCAATGTACTTGAAAGTGGTCCGCACTGCATTTACGTAAAAAACGAAAATTTTACGAATAATGCATCGGCGATAGAATTAATATAAGTCGCCGTGCCACTGAAAAAGATCAGAGAACTGCCTCGGCTTCTGTAAGAGAGAGATGGATGAGACGATTCAGCATGACGGCTGTTCACACCATCTGTTTTCCTCCGCCAAAGCGGGCAGCAGAACAAAGCTCTTTCATTTGTAACTAACTGGATCGATGAATACGTTTCATATCGGAAAGCAAGGTAGCAATACATAATTAATCGTCCGACGCTGCACCGGACGTCGCACTAGATGACATAACGACTATGTGGAGTAGAACAGTCTTCAGAAGTATGTAGATTGCTCAAGTTGTTTTCTAGGAGTGCCTGAAGGAGCAGTCTGTCTCGTTGGAATATTTGTGTCTAAACTTGTCAGCTATTACTTCGCTGGTTCAACATGACGCCACCAGCTTCCTTCTCTGCTCGTCCATGCGTACAACGCTTTCGCGCCTGCGCACAGCTGCAACGAGATGTTGGCGGGCAGTTTGCAATACTGCCTGTGTACACTGCGGACAGAGCCACCTGGTAACCGATCACGTAAGCTCTGCGCTCCGGACGGGAGACGGGCCGTAGATGTCGGAGCCACCTATCGGCCAAATAGACAATGAGGCGTTCCCAAACAGCTATTGGCGTGCGGCGAAATCAGCGCCGCTATATCATGAAAAACGCGCCAAAAGCATGTGTGTTGCGCAATAATATGTAAATTAAACGTAACTCTAATATAACAAATAAAATATTCCGATGGCATTAGACGCATCAATATAACTCCAGATTAAGTAAGTGCGCGATTTAATGTCAGGTTCATTTGTATAATGCAATGTCAGATAAAAACTGACGACAAATATAACTGGAAATTAACGTGAACGACGAATCTTAGTTTTCTTTCGTTTATGCTGTATCAAACTCGTAATGCAACCAGTTTTTAATACCTTTTAAAAAATTCAATTGTAGTAAGCTTGCATTCCTATGCAAACTCTCGAAGGAATGCCCACACTTAAAACATCACTGTTAAAAGTAAGGAAATGTGATGAACTAATCTTCGATCCGTACAGGAATCGGTGCTTCTTATCTAAGGTATATACTTGATTGGGGACATAAAAGTTGAAAACAAAAAGGAGCTGTTTCCGTGAGGCCCATATGTGACACAGTATAGGTTAAGTTCTGGACAGAAAACATAGTATCATTTACGAACTTGATCTCTTTTCATCTATGAAAGATAAGCTCTTAAGCCTTCATTGCGAAGGTGTGTTCTTTTAGAGAGTTAAAGCAAAACTACTAAGGATCAAGGCAAATACGTGCCATACGCTGCGACATGAAAGCAACACCAACAGTCTAAATTCACATATATAATTCTCATTTCGCTCTGAATTGCGTGCCATTATTTGCATTTCAGTTTATTAGACACACAGTGCCTTCTACTTCCATCATAAAATGGCGTATAGAAGAAGATGGGATGGGAGAAACGTGTGCTCATAAGTCTGCACCTACACACGTAGGTATTCCACAAGCAACTGTTAAGTGTATGAAAGATTCTTAGCACGCCATCATACGTTACGGTTTATTCCCGTTCCAATATCGTAAGGAGTGCGGATTCAAGTAAAGCAAACATACGTTTATAGCATTTGTAGATTTCGAGAAAGCTTTTGACAATGTTGACTGAAATATGCTCTGTTAAATTTGTGAATGTAGCAGAGATCAAATACAGGGAGCGAGAAGTTATATACCATTTGAACGGAATCCACACAGCAGTTATGAGAATGGATGGGCGTGAAAGGGTAGCAGTAGTTGAGAAGGGAGTGAGACATGGTTGTAGCGTATCTCCCATGTTATTTAATCTGTACTTTGAGCAAGCCGTAGAGGAAAGCAAAAAGAAATCTGGGAAGGAAATTAAAGTTCAGGGAGACGGAATAAAAACTCTGAAGTTTGCCGATGACATTGTAATTCTATCAGAGACAGCAAGGACTTCGAAATGCAGTTGAACGGAATGAACATTGTCTTGAAAGGAGGGTATAAGACGCGTATTAACGAAAGCAATACATGGGTAATGGAATGGTGTCGTATTAACTCAGGCGATGCTGAGAGAATTAGGTTAGGAAACAAGACACTGAAAGCAGCTGATGAGTTTTGCTATTTGGGCAGCAAAATAACTGATTATGGACGTAGTTGAGAGGACATATAGACTAACAATGGCAAGGAAAGTGTTGCTGGAGAAGAGAAATTAGTTAACATATAACATGTATGGAAGTGTTAGGAAGTCTTAACTGAAGGTATCTGTCTGGACTGTAGACATGCCTGGAAGTGAAACATGTACGATAAACGGTTTAGAAAAGAAGAGACTACAAGCTTCTGAAATTTGAGGGTACAGGAGGATGCTGAAGATCAAGTGGGTAGACTGCATAACTAATGAGGACGTACTGAACATAATCTACATCTGCATCTACATGACTACTCTGCAGTAAGTGCCTGGCAGAAGGTTCATCGAACCGCTTTCACTTTATTTCTCTACCGTTCCACTCTCTACCAGCGCGGGAGAAGCGAACACTTAAATCTTTCCGTGAGAGCTCTGACTTCCCTTATTCTATTACAGTGATCTCTTCTCCGTGTGTAGGTGGTGTCAACAAATTATTTTCGCATTCAGAGGAGAACGTCGGAGATCGAAATTTCATATAAAGATCTCGGCGCAATGTAAAACGCCTTTGTTTTGATGATTGCCACACCGACTCGCGTATCATATCCGTGGTACTCTCTCCCCTATTTCGCTATAATACAAAACGAACTGCCCTTCTTTGAATTTTTTATGTCCTCAGCCAATCCTATATGGTACGGATCGCATACTGCACAGCAATACACAAGCAGAGGACGGACAAGCGTATTACAGGCATTCTCTTCAGTAGACCTGTTGCACTTTGTAAGTGTTCTGCCAATAAAACACAGATTTGCTTTCCCCACAAAATTGTCTTTGTGATCGTTCCAGTTTAAGTTGTTCGTAATTGTAATTTCTAGGTAGTTAACTGAAATGATAGCCTTTACATTTATGTAATTTATAGTGTAACCGAAATTTAACTAATTCCTTTCAGTTCTCACGTGGATGACCTCAAAATTTCCATTATTTAGAGCAATTGCCACTTTTGGCACCATACAGGTATCCCACCTAAATTGTTTTGCAATTTCTGTTGAACGATGACTTTACAAGCCCATAAATGAGAGCATCATCTGCAAAGAATTTAAGAGGGCTGTTCAGACTGTCTTCTAAATATTTTACATAGATCAGGAACAGCAGAGGGCCTATAACACTTCCTTGTGGAACGCCAGGTATTACTTTTGTTTTGCTCGGTAGCTTTCCGTCAATTACTACGAACTGCGACCTTTCTGACAGAAAATCATATCCAGTCACAAATCTGAAATATACTCCATAGGCACACAATTTGATTAAATGGCTCTTGTGAGGAACGGCATCAACAACCTTTTGGAAATGTAGAAATATGGAACCAATATCAGATCCCCTGTCGATAGCACTCATTAAATCGTGAGAGTAAAGAGCGAGTTGTGTTTATCAAGAACGATATTCTCTGAATCTGTGTTGGCTATTTGTCAGTAAACCGTTGTTTTCGAAATAATTTATAAAGTTCGAACACAGTATATGTTACAAAATCCTACTGCAGCTGGAGAGAAAAGAGATTTGTGGCATAACTTGACTAAAAGAAGGGAGTGGGTGATACGACACATTACGAGACATAAAGGAACCGTTAATTTAGTACTGGAGGGACGTGTGGCGTGAGTGAAACTTGCGGACGGAGACCAATAGAGGTGTACAATAAGCAGGTGCAAACAGATGTAGGTTGTAGTAGTTATTCGGAGGCAAAGACGCTTTCTCAGGCTAGAGAAGCGTGGAGAACGGCATCAAATCGATCTTCATACTGAAGACCACACAAACAGCAGCTGCAGTAACATGGAGTGCGGTAAGGATGACTGCTTAAGAGCCTCTGCGCGTGCTGTAATATTAGTCTAACCGTCCTCGCTGTCCCTACGGGAACGATACCTAAGGAGCTAAAGATTGACTAGTTTCTTCTCTTAAAACTGATTCTACAAATTTTGTAAGTAGTCTTTCCGGGAATCTTCAAAAGTCTGCCAACACAAGTTTTTCAACATCACTGTGAGGCTTTTACGAGAATGAAATAAACCTGTGACCATTCGTGCCTCTCTTCCTTATATACATTCAACATCCCCACGTTAGTCCTATGTGGTATGGGTCCCATACACTTCAGAAATATTCTAAAATGGGACGCCAAGTGATTTGCAAGCAATCTTCTTTATAAACTGACTGAATTTCCCGGGTATCCCACCAATGACCCGAAGTCTAGCACATACCTTACCTACGACGGAACCTATGTCCTCATTCATTTTGACATCTCTGCAAATTTTTACACCCGTGTAATTTTGGGATCCTGATTGTAAGTTATTCATATTTTACTGTTGGCACTACACACGCTGGCAGATGACGTTCACCGGGCATTCTCCATACCCACACCCTACCATCGGATCGCTACATTGTGTACTGTGATTCGTCACTCCACACAACGTTTTTCCACTATTCACTCAAATGGTTCAAAATGGTTCAAATGGCTGTGAGCGCTATGGGACTTAACATCTGAGGTCATCAGTCCCCTAGAACTTAGAACTACTTAAACCTAACTAACCTAAGGACATCACACACATCCATGCCCGAGGCCGGATTCGAACCTGCGACCGTAGCAGTCGAGCGGTTCCGGACTGAAGCGCCTAGAACCGCTCAGCCACCGCGGCCGGAACTGTTCAGTCGTCCAATGTTTACGCTCCTTACACCTAGTGAGGCGTCGTTTTGCATTTACTGGCGTGATGTGTGGCTTATGAACAGCCGCTCGACCATGAAATCCAAGTTTTCTCACCTCCCGCCTAACTGTCATAGTACCTGTAGTGGATCCTGCTGCAGTTTGTAAGTCCTGTGTGATGGTGTGGTTAGATGTCTGCCTTTACACATTACGACCCTCGAAGAACTGTCGGCGGTATCTGTCAGTCAACATACGAGGTCGGCCTGTACGCTTTTGTGCTGTACGCGTCCCTTCACGTTTCCACTTCACTATTACATCGGAAACAGTGAACCTAGGGATGTTTAGGAGTGTGGAAATCTCGCGTGCAGACGTACGACACGAGTAACACCCAGTCACCTGACCACGTTCGAAGACCGTGAGTTCCGCGGAGCGGCCAATTTTGCTCTCTCACGGTGTCCAGTGACTACTGAGGTCGCTGATATGGAGTACCTGGCAGTAGGTGGCAGCACAATGCACCTAATATGAAAAACGTATGTTTTTGGGGGTGTCCGGATATTTTTTATCATATAGTGTATATGGAGTGTTTCAAACAGCAAAAAGGAGTATTGGGTGTAGTGAAGTCGAAAGTGAATGTTACTGTCATCTTATTCATCGAACATGTATCGATCTATGCTGACTCCCGTAGCTAATCTGTTGGTTCTACTGGCTTCCTGATTAAGATATTCGAAGACTGTATTAATTCGATGATACGTAAACACCTGTGCCATTCGATAGTTGTATGACATCACGTTGATTTGTATCACACTCTAAAAGTACGCATGTAGTACCAGCCACAAAGACGTACATTCTTGCATTATCAAATACCAGTCCGAAACCACTAAACCGACAGCAAAAGAAATATTTTTAACCTGCTGCCTACGAGCAAACCTGAACTGATCGACAAAGGTGTGGTACTCTTATAGCAACTGTGACTACAAGATGCAAAAAGCACAGAGAACTATCTGCATTTGCTAGACAGGTGGAAAACCACTAAGATTCTGTTTGGCACACTAATTAGTAGCATTTAAGAAGGTGTATGAGAAAAGTAGTGACACTGATTATTTATCTACCAAACTTTTTCTTTTTCTTTTTTCGATCAACAATATTGTGCCCTTCAAAGTAGTTCCCTTCGGCAGCTATACACCGGAGAAGTCGTTGTTCCAAGTCTTTGTAGCAGCACTGAAAGCCTTCAACTGGTAGGGCCTTTAATATGTCGATCACACTCTTTTGGATGTTCTCCGGAGTCCGAAAATTAAGTCCTTTTTAAAGCATTCGTCAATTTGGGGAAAAGAACAAAGTGACAAGGCATCAGATTAGGTAACTGGGAGGGGAGGGGGGCACGTGGAACAACAGGAGTGCCTTTGAGATCATCTGCAATGTCGAGTCTTACTCGATTCACCCTTTTCCTGGGCCTTTAAAGGACATCTTTATAAAACACTTGGTTGAAAGTTTGTCCTAGAGGAACAATCTCTTAGGAGTACGTACACGTTCGACGTTTGAAGTTGAAACTCTCCCGCAGCGAGGTTCATCTTCAACGTGTTCTCGGCCTTTCAATAGAGATTTGTGCCACCGGAAAAACTCGTGCTGTTTATAAGAAATTTCCTCAATAGGTCTATTTCAACTTTTAGAAGGTCACACACGCAGATTCGTGAAATTTAACAAAAAACTTGATGGCATTACTGCTCTAAGTTCCGCTGTTCCATTTTCGTAATACACAACAAAAACACGACTTCACTGACGGCGCACTCAAAAATCACGTGATACTGTACAGAGGTCAGACTCGGACTGAGCATCTGGAAGGGATGGACACACCGGTGTACACAAGCAGAACCACGCCGCTTTCCCAGGTCACTCACAGTGTTGTCAGTCTCACTACTGTTCTCATACAATATAATGAATGTGGAAAGGTTTTGGGAATGCACGAAGACTCAGTAAACATCGTTTTATGTATATATAAGGGGCGGTCAAAAAGTTTCCGTCCGAAGGCCGTACAGTCAAGAATTGATACGCCAATGAGGCAAAATCGCAGTGAGCAATGAAGCAATGATCCCACAGACGTACGAGGTTGGAGATACCCTCTTGGGAAAACTCCGTGGCCTACTGCGTGAAAAAGTTCGTGACTGCCTGCTACACATCCTTATCCTACAGAAATCATCGACCCTTCAAGGCCTTTTTTAAGGGAACGAAGGCGTGATAATCGCATGGGGAGGGATCAGGACTATCCGTCGGATGAGGGAGTGTCTCCGATTCGAGTTGATGTAACTTCTGCGCTCGACATATGCGACGTGTGTTATCATGCAGCAGCACCCGTTGGCGTACCATTCCCCAAAGGTGGTTTTCGACAAAAGTGCTGCCTTCTACACATTCTTCATTCGCCGCTTGACGTCTAGCGGTGTTTGGCCTTCGGCAGCAAACAAAAAACTATCAGCACTTTGGTCCTGTCTGGACTCGACGCATTTGGTAATAGCGTCGCCATAGTTTACGTTTCCGCATTTTCCGCACGCATATTGTAAAGACACGAATGCCACACCAATCGCCACTGTCGATGCTTATGGCCGGCCAATGTGGCCGAGCGGACCTAGGCGCTTCAGTCTGGAACCGCGCGACCGCTACGGTCGCAGGTTCGAATCCTTCCTCGGCCATGGATGTGTGTGATATCCTTACGTTAGTTACGTTTAAGTAGTTCTAAGTTCTAGGGGAGTGATGACCTCAGATGTAAGTCCCATAGTGCTCAGAGCCATTTGAACCATTCGATGCTTATGTACCAACATCGGACACGCTACGTTACATACACACTGCAGCAACTACTTCAATCGGGTACTTTTTTGATCGCTTCCTGATACATTCGAAGCAAGTTAATGAATGGCAGCAAGCAGCCACCTTCGTTTAACGGTATGGTTCAGAAAATGTAGCGTAAAAACATATTGTAACATTTGGCCTTCGTATTATAGGGAAATGTAGGGAAATGATGTAGTAAACTAACAGGAAGTGTAATAAGCGAATTAAGTGAAACTTACAGCACTTCCACAGCCAGATCTGACGAAAGCACTTTCAGAAAAGACAAGTAACTTCTGGTCTCACATAAACTTCATCTCTCGTGTTTCAGCCCGTTATCAAAACGGAACACACCAAACATGAATACGAAATACTAAATTCTACGCGTAAAAAATTGACTAATGCTGGAGGATACCATCAACATTCTACAGTCTGACCAATGCGTAAACTCGTAGAGAATGAAGGCTAGCGATTAACGTCGTATCGATATCACGATGTGTTGGCATTCACAAAGAAACCTTTGCGGCATTTCTCTACTGTGTTCTAAGTAAACTACGCCAGATCTACGTCTGGAGAAAGGAGCGGAGTTCGAGCCTTGGTTCTCTCGGATGTTAGTCATGTAGGTTTAACCGCTGAAGCACCATCTACATCCACACCTACATGGATAATCTGCAAATCACATTTAAGTGCCCGGCAGAGGGTTCATCGAACCACCTTCACAATTCTCTATTATCCCAATCTCTTATAGCGCGCGGAAAGAACGAACACCTCTATCTTTCCGTACGAGCTCTGATTTCTCTTATTTTATCGTCGTGATCGTTTCTCCCGATGTAGGTCGGTGTAAACAAAATATTTTCGCATTCGGAGGAGAAAGCTGGTGATTGGAATTTCGTGAGAAGATTCGGTTGCAACGAAAAACTCCTCCATTTTATCGATGTCCAGCCCAAATCCTGTAGCATTTCTGTGGCACTCTCTCCCATATTTCGCGATAATACAAAACGTGCAGTCCTTCTTTGAACTTTTTAGATGGACTCCGTCAGTCCTATCTGGTAAGGATCCCACACCGCGCAGCAGTAATCTAAGAGAGGACGGACAAGCGTAGTGTAGGCAGTCTCCTTAGTAGATCTGTGACATTTTCTAAGTGTCCTGCCAATAAAAAGCCAGTCTTTGGTTCCCCAAAACAAATTCTGTGTTTCTTCCAATTTAAGTTTTTCGTAATTGTAATACCTAGGTATTTAGTTGAATTTACGGCTTTTAGATTAGACTGATTTATCGTCTAACCGAAGTGTAACGAATTCCTTTCAGCACTCATGTGGATGACCACACACTTTTCGTTATTTAGGGTCAACTGCCAATTTTCGCACCATTCAGATATTTCTCCTAAATCGTTTTGCAATTTGTTTTGATCTTCTGATGACTTTATTAGTCGATAAACGACAGCGTCATCTGCAAAAAACCTAAGACGGCTGCTCAGATTGTCCCCCATATCGTTTATATAGATAAGGAATAGCAAAGGGCCTATAACACTACCTTGAGGAGCGCCAGAAATCACTTCTGTTTTACTCGATGACTTTCCGTCAGTTACTACGAACTGTTACCTCTCTGACAGGAAATCACAAATCCAGTCACATAACTGAGACGATATTCCATAACCACGCAATTTCACTACAAGCCGCTTGTGCGGTACAGTGTCAAAAGCCTTCCGCTCGATATGAGCGGATTGGTCACGTCAAGCCACTTGTTGGACTTCCGTGATAAACAGCCGATTGTGACAGACTGGAGGGCAGCTGCCCCGCACCTTATGACGTCACGAGACCTTGCGGGCAGTGGAGCGTCCCTCTGCAGACTACAGCATACAGTGCACGTCGTGCGCGGCCGAGTTCCTCCCGCGCTGCAGAACCGGTTTGCCGCCAGCCGCGCACGCGCAGGTCCGCTCACCACTTGCAGCGCGAGGCCACAAAAACTGACGCGTGTAAACAAGCCCTCTCAACTTCCAACAGGAACAGAGTGGCGACCGTTTAAAGCACACTGGGCAGGGATTCCTTACACGGTGATTCCTGTCGGTGTGAGATGCGACGCTACCTGACTGGGCCATGCCTCGCGTGTGTTCCCAGGTGCAGCAGAAAGTGCTTGTCATGGAGCAGGAACAGTGGAATGTGCCTCTCCTAATCATGGATGAAGTGGGCTGTCTTCCAACTTCGTATACAAAATAGCAGTGATTTCTCCACTCCATAAACACAGTCAAGACTGCGAACAGGACATGGAAAATACGTAATCACCATGAGACATACTATGATGAATCTGCTAATGACAACTTCAGGGCAAACCTCAGAACTTTTCCACGGCTGTTCCGCTAGGACAATACTTACAAATATCGCTGATTCATAACCACAAATTACGAACGATGAGAATAATGCATACATTCGCTACTGCGATCATCACAAGGCGTTGTGCTCACTGCTCAGCGTCGTGACCCTACGAACCAAGCGTCTCCATCCTACACGGTTATCAGCTTCTCTAGGAGCCTGCTGAAGGGTAGACCAGAGATCTTCTTGATCTGATCAATCCACCTGCTCGCTGTTCTTTCCTTCGATCTTTTGCCCTCGATCTTCCCTTCCATGATTAATTTTCTAGGTTTTCTCCATCTCTTCTCACAATATCGCCAAAAAACTGGAGAATTTTTGGTTGACGCGGTAAGAAAGGCGCCTGGAGATATGGTCACATTTGTTCTTCTTTCTGTCCATTTTATGCGTAACATCCTACGCCAACATCAAAGCCCAGACGCATCGATGCTCTGTTTGTCTCTGGCTGAATGTGTCGATATTTCGCAACCGTAAAAGAAGGCAGAAAATACGAGTGCTTCAACAAGCTTGACGTTTGCGGTTTTCGTTATTGCTCTATTCTGCCAGATCTTGGTGAGATTCTTCAGCCGGCAGGAGTGGCCGAGCGGTTCTAGGCGCTACGGTCCGGAACCACGCGACCGCTACGGTCGCAGGTTCGAATCCTACCTCGGGCATGGATGTGTGTGATGTCCTTAGGTTAGTTAAGTTTAAGTAGTTCTAAGTTCTAGGGGACTGATGACCTCAGCTGTTAAGTCCCATAGTGCTCAGAGCCATTTGAACCATTTCTGAGATTCTTCACAGCCACTCGCCCTAGCACGACCACTCTTCTTATCTCTTTTTCACAACTTCCCGTCTCGCGGATGGTTGACCCAAGATAGATGAAAGAATCCACGACTTCCAGTTCCTTTAATAGCACCTACGACTTGAATCTCTATTCCTCGACCAATTATCATGAGTCTGAACTTGCTGACAGAGGTCCAATCCACATGACTGACTAATGTCTTTCACTTTTTTAATATCTCTGCAAGTTCATCTTGGCTGCCACAATACTGTGTACCAAAAGTAGAAAAAATATAAAGCCCATAAAATAATCAAATCAAGCTCTGAATTCGACAAAAAAGCTAAATTAGTTGTAGACATGAAACCAATGGAGATACCTCTTGGAATTTTATTATACAGTAGCGACCTGCCCCGGCTTTGCACAGGCAGGACGATTTGTCTGGCACAGCGGTAAAAAATTTCATACATAAATCTTCCTCGAGAATCAGTCACTTTTTACTGAAAACCTTATAAAAATCCCAACGCTTATTCCTGACATTAGGCTTCCAACAGACAGAGAAAAGCGGCGGGGGACTTGAAAACGTTATACAGGGTGAAGAAAAATTCGTGCTCTCCGACTTCGCTGTGCGATTCCTCAAATACCACCAATACAAAAATGTGCCTCACAAAATTTCGTCCTGTGCATACTACAGGCAGTAAATAGAGTAGCAATCTGATAACACTGGAATTATATGTACGGTATTTATCTCTGTCAGCAGAGAGGAGAAGTGTTGTGCAGTTGGCGCAGTGGATAGAGTTTTGGGTTAGCATGTACGAGGTCGAGGGTTCGATTCTGACTCGAAGCATATTTGTCTTTATGTGCTAAATGTAGTCTGCGTGGTACGGCATCTGGCGTCTTAATCGTCATACAGCGAATACAGGGAGTCTTCCACAAAACCTTTGCACTTGTGTACCACGAACACAGAAATGGCAATACAATCGTTTTCATTGCTCAGCTTTTAAAGAAGCCTTTTGCGGGTTGTTGACGCGAATGTTTTCGCACTGCTGCATCTACTAGATTGCAAACCTGTTTTCTGTTTACCCTTCGCCAGTGGTCCCATCGATTAGTACGAACTATTATATCTTACCACGTTGAGGTCCATTACATTTCCTTGGGGCCTTACGTCATCAGCAGTGCTTGCAACATGCTTTGCTAATAATTTCCAAACTCGGTTGTCATTTGTATGTATTATCACCACGGAACCACTAATTACGTCTTTCAACATTGAGTCTGCTGTTTACTAAATGTTCTCACGTGTTATTATTATCAATGGAAATGTGTAAACTTCACGTCCATTACCGGTAGCAAACAGTGTAATTCTAAAACGAACATTTCACAATTAGCAGTGTAGGGTTGAGCCATACAGAACAAGAGCTGTGAGAGAGGTGATGCGCGTTAGGTGGAACAGCCCTCTGCAACTAATGACGTGTTTATACTACATGCGCTGTTCACCAGGCAGGGGACAGTTATTAGTGGAGTAACGTGCTCACGAGTCCATGTACATTCGTACACATATCGTATTTTCTTCTCGTGTTACTCTAAAACAGTATGGCAGACGTATGGCATTCACAAAATGGCTCTGAGCACTATGCGACTTAACTTCTGAGGTCATCAGTCGCCTAGAACTTAGAACTAAGTAAACCTAACTAACCTAAGGACATCACACACATCCATGCCCAAGGCAGGATTCGAACCTGCGACCGTAGTGGTCGCTCGGCTCCAGACAGTAGCGCCTAGAACCGCACGGCCACTCCGGCCGGCTGGCATTCACAAACCATGAATTTGTTGCTATGCTTCTGGTCGTTGATGCATCTGCTAACCGGGATGGTGTTGTCGCTCGTGAATATGCTGCTAGATATCCTCGCTGACGTCATCGGATAAAATTGTGTTTCGTCATCTGGAGCTTCGCCATCGGGAGACAGTTTCACTACGTTCACCATCGCGTGACAGAGGTCGTCCACGGACTCGCCGTACTCCAGCTACTGAGGAAGCTGTTATGGAGGCCATACACCAAGACCCCCATCGAAGTACAAGGAGCGCAGCGAGGAAGCTGCGTGTTTCACAACGCACGTTCAAATGGTTCAAATGGCTCTGAGCACTATGGGACTTAATATCTGAGGCCATCAGTCCCCTAGACTTAGAAGTACTTCAACCTAACTAACCTAAGGACATCATACACACCCATGCCCGAAGCAGGATTCGAACCTGCGAACGTAGCAGCAGCGCGGTTCCGGACTAGAACCGCTCGGCCACAAACGCACGTTCGTTGATGCGCTGCACGAGCACAGGCTGCATCCCTACCATTATTCTTTAACACAACACATGCATCCTGCAGACCGCCGTCTGCGGATACAATTCTGCGAGTGGCTCCAACAACAATAAGAAGCCTAGGCCGACTTGATGAACACTGTAATGTGGTCGGATGAAGCAGCGTTCGCTCATGAGGGTGTCTTCAATATGCTCAATGCTCAACATTGGTGTGACGTTAACCTGCACATCACTCGCAACCGTGGATATCAAGTTCTCTCTGGCATCAAAGTTTAGACCGGAAAGTTTGGAACCCTACTTGTTGCCTGACCGCTTGATTGCACTAAGGCATCATGCATTCCTCTCAAACCATTTGCCTAACGCACTGGAAGGTGTTCCATGTCACGTTCGGCAGAACTTCTGCTTCCAATATGATGGTGCACCTCCATCCTTTGGAGTTAATGTGCGACGGTATTTAGATAGAAAATTTTCAGGAAATGGTTCGGACGGGAAGGTCCAGTAGTATGGCCTCCATGCTCAGCTGACCAAAATCCGCTAGATTTTCTTCCTGTGGGGGACTCTTGAACGAGCACATGTATTCTACACCGCCGACACACGTAGAAGATCAGATAGCGTATGTACTTGATGCATTTGTAAATCTTTGGATGCAACCGTCTTGCGAAGAGTACAGAGCTACAGACCCAGCTTTTCGCGCAATGTTTGAACGTGTGGGGAGGGGGGGGGGAGGGGTTCGCTTTGAGCATCCGCTTTTGAGGACAACGTTAACGTCATGCGCTCATTAATATGGGAATTATTATTGTCACTGGTTGCTTTGTATTACATCTGAGCGGACGTACTGAATGTAGTATAAAAGAACAGTAGATGTTAAGTTATTTAGCCGCGCTGGATTAGCCAGGCGGTCTTCGGCGCTGCAATCATGGTCTGTGTGGCTGATCCCGACGGAGGTTCGAGTCCTCCCTCGGGCATGGGTGTGTGTGTGTGTTTGTCCTTAGGATAATTTAGGTTAAGTAGTGTGTAAGCTTAGGGACTGATGACCTTAGCAGTTAAGTCCCATAAGATTTCACACACATTTGAACATTTGTTAAGTTATTTATGTGTGCAAACATCTCCAGTATCTCGAAATAGATATTGTTTTTATGTCTATCCTGTCCTGTGACAGGTCATTTGTTTCATCTGTCTGTTTCTGACTTCTCTGACCACGTTTTTATTACGTTTATCGTTACAAAACGCTGTACTATGTAAATGTCGAATACGTGTGGCTTAAGAAACGGTGTATACTACTGAATTATATGACAGAATAAAATTGGCAAATAAAATCTCGACCGAGAATCGAACACTCGACATCCTGCATGCTAAACCAAAACGCTATCCACTGCACCAACCGCACAGCACTATTTAAAACTTCTGACAGAGATATTTACCATACGTATGATTACAGTATTGCCAGATTGTCAGTCTTTAATGTCCATTTTTTGCTGGAAATAAGCGCAGGACGAAATTTTGTGGCGGACATTTTTGAATTGCTAGTATGTGAGAAATCTCACTGTGAAGTCCCGAGTGCGGGAATTTTTCTTCACCCTGGACATACTGGAGGGAGAACTGTTTACTTCCCATAAAAAACAGCTTGCAATATGGTGAAACCGAGAATGCTCTTATGTTGTTGTAAGGAGAGCAGTTTTACGAAAATTCAGACGGCCATAAACACAGGATAGGTATATATACTAAGATGGTATCTGTTCTTTCGGACATGTCCGAAAGAACAGATACCATCTTAGTACATATATAGTTAAGGCTCACCGGCCACTTGACCATCCTCTTCTTCTGTGCGAAAGCACAAACAGTGCCCGAACTCTTACGGGAATCGGCAACGCGCCGCGAGTAATGAGTATAATGGGCGAGGGGCACTACGAATGTAGTGCGGGACAATACGTTGAGAATGTGGGTTTCGCAGGAGGCGTGCCAGAGATACAGGGTGTTTCAAAAATAACCGGTATATTTGAAACGGCAATACAAACTAAACGAGCAGCGATAGAAATACACCGTTTGTCGCAATATGCTTGGGACAAAAGTACATTTTCAGGCGGACAAACTTTCGAAATTACAGTAGTTACAATTTTCAGCAACAGATGGCGCTGCAAGTGATGTGAAAGATATAGAAGACAACGCAGTCTGTGGGTGCGCCATTCTGTACGTCGTCTTTCTGCTGTAAGCGTGTGCTGTTCACAACGTGCAAGTGTGCTGTAGACAACATGGTTTATTCCTTAGAACAGAGGATTTTTCTGGTGTTGGAATTCCACCACCTAGAACACAGTGTTGTTGCAACAAGACGAAGTTTTCAACGGAGGTTTAATGTAACCAAAGGACCGAAAAGCGATACAATAAAGGATCTGTTTGAAAAATTTCAACGGACTGGGAACGTGACGGATGAACGTGCTGGAAAGGTAGGGCGACCGCATACGGCAACCACAGAGGGCAACGCGCAGCTAGTGCAGCAGGTGATCCAACAGCGGCCTCGGGTTTCCGTTCGCCGTGTTGCAGCTGCGGTCCAAATGACGCCAACGTCCACGTATCGTCTCATGCGCCAGAGTTTACACCTCTATCCATACAAAATTCAAACGCGGCAACCCCTCAGAGCCGCTACCATTGCTGCACGAGAGACATTCGCTAACGATATAGTGCACGGGATTGATGACGGCGATATGCATGTGGGCAGCATTTGGTTTACTGACGAAGCTTATTTTTACCTGGACGGCTTCGTCAATAAACAGAACTGGCGCATATGGGGAACTGAAAAGCCCCATGTTGCAGTCCCATCGTCCCTGCATCCTCAAAAAGTACTGGTCTGGGCCGCCATTTCTTCCAAAGGAATCATTGGCCCATTTTTCAGATCCGAAACGATTACTGCATCACGCTATCTGGACATTCTTCGTGAATTTGTGGCGGTACAAACTGCCTTAGACGACACTGCGAACACCTCGTGGTTTATGCAAGATGGTGCCCGGCCACATCGCACGGCCGACGTCTTTAATTTCCTGAATGAATATTTCGATGATCGTGTGATTGCTTTGGGCTATCCGAAACATACAGGAGGCGGCGTGGATTGGCCTCCCTATTCGCCAGACATGAACCCCTGTGACTTCTTTCTGTGGGGACACTTGAAAGACCAGGTGTACCGCCAGAATCCAGAAACAATTGAACAGCTGAAGCAGTACATCTCATCTGCATGTGAAGCCATTCCGCCAGACACGTTGTCAAAGGTTTCGGGTAATTTCATTCAGAGACTACGCCATATTATTGCTACGCATGTGGAAAATATCGTACTATAGCGTTCCCCAGACCGCAGCGCCATCTGTTGTTGAAAATTGTAACTACTGTAATTTCGAAAGTTTGTCTGCCTGAAAATGTACTGTTGTCCCAAGCATATTGCAACAAACGGTGTATTTCCATCGCTGCTCGTTTAGTTTTTATTGCCGTTTCAAATATACCGGTCATTTTTGAAACACCCTGTAAATCCCTGCAGTCGCACTATCCTCTGTGTCCTCGGTGGCTCAGATGGATAGAGGGTGTGCCATGTGAGCAGGAGATCTCGGGTTCGAGTCCCGGTCGGGGCACATATTTTCATCTGTCCCCTTTGGCGTATGTCAACGCCTGTAAGCAGCTGAGGGTGTTCATTCCATTGTAACAGGATAGGCAGCCTCCTCAAAGACCAACACTTCTGTGCCAGGGTCAAGTTGTTCAAGAGATTCTCGATACATTACAAAATAATGCCTTTAAGTCATTCAGTGCCTTGTTCAACCACAGCGTTAGGATGCGGACATACGGTGGAAAGTTAAGATAATAGGAAATATATTCACAAGTTTGGAGATAGTTACAGATATGCAAAGATATAGGATGACTGATGTGTATGAAAAATCAAACGACAAGCAGATAGTGCCGAAACAGGTCGATAAGTTATGAAATTTCCCCGCAAACCAACATTTATGGAGCTATCGTAACTTTAGTTCACAAGTGGAATGTCAGAACGATATCAAACTAATTGATTTATACGTAAAATGGCCTCATTAAAAAGGTTTCATGAACCTAATTCGTGCAAACGAAGGCTCTTGGTCACAAAACACATGAAAACTTTGAGACGTGAACGAAGCAAAAGGGGGCAGTAACGTAACACCTGTGGGCTTGGCTGGCAGCTTCATGCTGTCTCTCTTAATGTGCGTCAGCGTCGAGCATAGCTCTCATGAAACCCGCATGTAGCTGCCAATTTCAGTCACAGACGATTTCCAAAGGTCGTCCACGCAAGCAAAAAACTTTAAGTTAATTATTGACAAAACTGTTCGTCTAATAAATGGAAGAGCAATTTTCCTTCGTAAATAGTCTGTACTTTCTGCAGGCGACATTTTGACACGTACTGAAAAGTTACCTTGTGCAAACCACCACCTCAGCTGCTGTTAAAAAACGCTTAAATTTTCATTGCCGATGTTTACCTTCATGCATGAATGAACGTTGGGGCATCAAAACTGAAACAGCAGACACAGAACACTCTTCAGTCAGTAGTGACAGGAAACAAACTGGACACTGCAGCTTTATAGTCTATAGAATCTTCCTCATCTGCAAGGGAGAAGCTCTCTACCGATTCAGTTAGGAACCAATGCTTATAGATCAAGCAGCCGCGAAACTTCGCACAAATAATGGCCGTAGAAATGGTTCAAATGGCTCTGAGCACTATGGGACTCAACTGCTGAGGTCATTAGTCCCCTAGAACTTAGAACTAGTTAAACCTAACTAACCTAAGGACATCACAAACATCCATGCCCGAGGCAGGATTCGAACCTGCGACCGTAGCGGTCTTGCGGTTCCAGACTGCAGCGCCTTTAACCGCACGGCAATGGCCGTAGACTTCCTACAAAGACATACATGGGATGCAAGTACTGGGGCAAAGCTCCCCACCGCTGGAGCATAATAGCACAAAAGACTCAGCGTCGCGTTACACGTTGCGGTAGGAGAGCCCATTCCGAACGACTTGTCAACGTTAAACGCTGAAACGGATAATCTTCCTAACGCGAATTTAAGACTAGGACAGGCTTTTTTGAATACTTTCTCTTCTTGCGTGTGCTCATTTAAAGTGAAGCTATTTGGTTACGGAACGAGTCAGTAAAAATTCATAGAATACAGTTTTAAAACTCATCTACATGATTACTCTGCAATTCACATTTAAGTGCTTGACAGAGGGTTCGTCGAACCACAATCGTACTATCTCCCTACCATTCCGCTCCCGAACAGCGCGCGGGAAAAAAGAACACGTAAACCTTTCTGTTCGAGCTCTGATTTCTCTTATTTTATTTTGATGATCATTCCTACCTATGTAGGTTGGGCTCAACAAAATATTTTCGCATTCGGAAGAGAAAGTTGGTGACTGAAATTTCGCCGCGACGAAAAACGTCTTTGCTTTAATGACTTCCATCCCAACTCGCGTATCAAATCCGCCACACTCTCTCCCCTATTACGTGATAATACAAAACGAGCTGCCCTTTTTTGCACCCTTTCGATATGCTCCGTCAATCCCACCTGGTAAGGATCCCACACCGCGCAGCAACAGAGGACGAACGAGTGTAGTGTAAGCTGTCTCTTTAGTGGACTTGTTGCATCTTCTAAGTGTCCTGCCAATGAAACGCAACCTTTGGCTCGCCTTCCCCACAATATTGTCTATGTGGTCTTTCCAAATGAAGTTGTGGAAAATGAATCTGTCATCGTCTTTACTTACGAATATCAATAGTTTCTAAACACATATGGGTGTCTCCTGCGTTCAATAACTGGAATGTACCGTGCGGAATCCTAACTTACACGGTTTCATTCTTCATTTCTTTTGGAAACATATTGAAAATAGAATCCGTAAATATTGGCAATGGAAGCCTTTTTGTACTATGTCAGTGGAAATATTGTTGAGCCAGAATGCTACCTTTCGTTGTGAAATAAATATCAACAACAGTATACAGGGTTAACCCAAACTCAACCGCTAACTTTCGGAGGTTGTTCAAGGATATATACTGAGTATTTTTGTAAGGCACGTTAGACTCTTAGCGGCTTGCAAAATTTTAATAATGTAATTATGACTTATTCAGGTTTTTACACAAGTTACCCTCAATATTTGGAATTTGTAACTTGCAATCACCAAAACCTGCAATACCCAAAACATTGTAATACAACCTTCGGACAGATGCAAAATATTGTGATTTAATTGTTGTCATTGCGAAAAAGTAATATTAATAAGAATCCCCATAGCTGGTACTCTGTTCATTTATTGTGGCACGACTATTCTCGTTCTACGACCATCATCAAATGCTCTGCAGCTGACCGAAACAAAAATTAAGCTATAAGTGATAGTAAGTTGCAAGTAATAAAGGACATGGAACACCCACTGCCAACAGTCTTTATAACAGATCCTCACAGGACTGTACCGATATCACGACTCAAGAAGACGTTACAATGAGATTCTTGAACATGATCGCACAAACACTAGGCCACGCGCCTGGCGGAGGTGCGGAGAGCAGTGATTGTAGGAAACGTGCTACGCTATTCACGCTACTATCTCCAGACAGGGTCGTTCAATGAAAGAGGAAACACGTAAACATACTGCCTGGCATCTATCAAGTGTGATATATCGTCTATGGGATATCATATTCGTTACGAATAAAGATGATAATCTTACAGCGATGATATTTAAATGTACAAAATATCACAAAGTTATTTAAACAGTTTGCAAAAATGCATACAAACGGTAGTTGAACTGAGCGTTTATGAACAATAAGACAGGAACAAATGCCTCGAAAGAGGTATTACTTTCAAGAAAATTGTACCTCGTGAAAGCAGAAGATACTCCGCAGTCCCCTATATGGGCAAAATGTCGGACGAAAAATGTATGAGGCTTCCCTAACACTAAGATTAATATTGGCTTCACTACCAATTATATGAGGTGTTCATGAAGTTACTTACCATTTTCCGCTTAAACACTTTACTAAGGACTGCCGGCCGGAGTGGCCGTGCGGTTCTAGGCGCTACAGTCTGGAGCCGAGCGACCGCTAAGGTCGCAGGTTCGAATCCTGCCTCGGGCATGGGTGTGTGTGATGTCCTTAGGTTAGTTAGGTTTAAGTAGTTCTAAGTTCTAGGCGACTGATGACCTCAGAAGTTAAGTCGCATAGTGCTCAGAGCCATTTGAACTAAGGACTGTAAACAGCATGAATGCACAGTGAGGGATTTATTTATAGAAATTTAGTGCATTTCAATGTGATGACCCTCCAAATGTGTAGCCCGAAAAATTCAGATTTGTTCCAGAGCCGCAAAAATGAGGTTTTCGAATTGTTAAAAATCATTGATTTTTACATGATACAATTCCACTTGATAAATCACCAGACGAAAAATCCACTGGTGACAAATCAGTTGAGTGTGGAGCCAAAAGTCTTCATGATGCACGGACAATCTGTCTCCCAGAAAAAGTGGCATTCAGGTAGTCCTGGACATGTGCGAAATTTTGCCTCGTTCCTCAACAGAACGCGTGCAATTAAATTTTGCATTTCTGGGGACATTCAATAACTCAGCACGTAGCCTGTCTGGTGCCATAGTCATTTCCAAGTGGATGGGCAATTTGAATATGGTAGGCACGTTTATTCAATTTGATTAGCACTGTTTTCCACACAGGGATGTGTGCGATACCAAGTTCCATGCGTGGACCTCTGATTGATGTGGAGGTACGAGTAACCGCTTCCTGTAGCGTTTCTACAGTTCCATTCGCTACAGCTGTACTTTCTGAACGCTGTTCGTCAGTAAAATAAACAATTCGTTTGAAATTGTTAACCATATTCTTAGTGTATGTCTGGTAGGAGATGGTTTGTGAAATTTATGCATGAAATTATTCCGCGCCTCCTCTTACGACATTCCACACAGTCAGTCAGCAACAACAGCTGTTCATTATTCCATTGTGTACATTCGTTTAGATTATCTGCATAAACGTCGCGCTGCTGCTGCGGTCGCAGGTTCGAATCCTGCCTCGGGCATGGATGTGTGTGATGTCCTTAGGTTGGTTAGGTTCAAGTAGTTCTAAGTTCTAGGCGACTGATGACCTCAGATGTTAAGTCCCACAGTGCTTGGAGCCATTTGAACCATAAAAGGTCAAAATAAAAGTTAAGACAGAAACGGTAAGAAACTTTATAAACATCCTGTACACCGACTTCATCATTTTTGCTCAAAACAGATGTTGTCCATATGTTTCACTATTCCGGCATAGACAAGATAAAATGCAGCGATTGCGAACGCAGCGAACGCGACGGAAGTTCATGACACGATATGGAGAACATAAGTTTTAAGCGAAAACAATACTTCATCTTTTGGTGTGTATTTACGTCAACTGCACAGACGGCAACTTTACCATTCTCAAGAGGGGTGCGAAAGATAGACGTATTAATGTATTGGAACAGCTGGAAATATTTACACATTTAGAGAGGCAACCAGGAAGTGTGTTGAATGGACCAATTTCGGAGAGATCCTTAATGAATTTTTACACTCACATCGTACACTAATCTCCACATCCATTTCCATTTATTTCCTTTGTTGCACACGGCTTTTGGTTTTTGCACTTTCCTCTGTTCGTTATGATTACATTAGAAGTCACTGATTTAACCACTGTATATCTGCACAATCATCAATCGTAAAAATGTGCCAAACAGTGCATTGATTCATATTATATAAACAGTCGGCATTAACTTTAGAAGGCATTCTACATATTGCAATATTGAGCAATTCGTGGATTTTATTATTTGACGCAATTGATCGTCAGGATGAAGAAATGTCACAAGTTACGTATAGCTTCCAACACGAAGCTGTAACAGCGAGTAGTTTATTGAACACGTGTCTGGTGTAGGTAAAAGAAAGTAATTTGATGGTTTTAGTATGACCCGTTATGAATATTATTCAACAAGTAACTGGAAACACAGTAAATAAATTTGCTTTTGACTTTCCGTCAAAACGTCCATTCATCATCTCTGGCAACACTTCGCACTGATGCTATGCAGTATAGACTATGCAGTATAGACGCATACTGGACCCTTCACTTTGAGAGTGGTGTAAGTCCATTTGTAGTCTATATTTGGGACGCCCCTAACATGATTCTCCGCGAACGGCAAATGAGATTGATTGGCAGCTTGCTCAGCCTTAATTGCTTCCCAATTATGCTACCTTGAAAACAATATCGTATAATGTATTGGGTATTAGCCAGGTGCAACGAACTGTTATGAATACAGTTATATTCTATGACCCTTCAACGAGAGAGCTTTCTGAATAAATGAAGTTTCACAGAATTTGTGGCTATTTTTAGTGAAGGTCAATGTATTAAAATAGCAGCCTCAGGCTTTTGAATAGTACTGTCCCACGACGAGAAACACGAAAAGTAGCACTGCCAGATCTCGTAAAGTATTCGTATGAATACGCGCGCCGCCCGACGGCGAGAAAAACAATTAGTGCCGGCGTGAGCCTGTTAAATGTAAGTCCAAGTGCTGTTATTAATCAGTCATCTACTCATACAAATAATACAACACTACGTCACGAAATTATAGTTTCACAACCTTAGGTCGCTGAGTGTGGCAACAATCAAACGGAGAACAGTTGACACTGTGTAGAATGACGCAGACTTTTTAACGATCAGTACTTGGGGATCGGCGGCGAAAATACAGTACAGCAGCCGTACTATATCGAGTCTATTGGAGGCTTGTAACATACTAATTTATGCAGGTTGGCTATTAATAATAATAAGATCGGTATACATGCGGCCCGAGGTACCTCGTGGCAATGTCAGTAGTGGCTCTGGAGTACAGAAGAATGGTGAATGGTGAAGCCTCTGGCAATGGACCATGAACGTAAATAAATGAAACATATTTGCATACACAGAAAAGAAATCCACTACTGTACAGCTACACTACTGATGAACTGAAACTACCGTAAAATATATAGGAATATGTATCTGGAGAAAAATGAAGTGGAATGACGCATAGTACAAAGAGTAGGAAAGGAAGATGCCGTATGTGTGCGTGGTGTCTGTTCTTTCGGGTAGTTGGCGCTAGGTGGGAGTGTGAGTCGCGAGATAGTCAACGCAATTGCTACAGACACTGTGTCTGGGTGGCGCCATACATAACACAACTGCCTATTAAGCAGGAGATCCCGGGTTCGAACCCCGGTCAAGCACACATTTTCACTCGTCGTCGTTGATTCCGCATAAAGTACCGATGCATCTGACATCAACAGTACCTTCCCTTTCCATTTCTTTCTGCCATCCCCACCCTCAATTTACATAATAGCAGATTCCAGACAGATTCACAGGAAGAATCTTAGGAAAATGTAATTCATTCAATAAAGAAGGGCTTACAAGGTGCTTGTTCGACCCATTCTCGAGCCCTGTTTATCATTCTAGGTTCCTTACTAGATACGAATGATAGTGATAGAGAGAGAGAGAGAGAGAGAGAGAGAGAGAGAGAGAGAGAGAGAGAGAGAGAATATCCAACGAAGAGTGGCGCGTTTCGTCACGGGGTCGTTTAGTCCGTGAGAGAGAGTTAGAGAAACGCTCAACAGACTCCAGTGGCAGACGCTACAAGAGAGGTTTATTTTTGAAATTTCGAGAGAGTACTTTCCAGGAAGTGTCGGATCACGTATTACTTCCTCCTACTACGTCTCACGAAATGACCACAACGAGAAAATACGAGAAATTAGAGCCAATACAGAGGCTTACTGACATGCATTCTTCTACATTTACATATATACTCCGCTAGCCACCAAACGGTGTGTGGCGGAGCGCACAATTCGCGCGAAAGTCATATTTCCCCCCCCCCCCCCCCTTCTGTTCCACTCGCGGATCGCGCGAGGGAAAAGCGACTGTCTGAACGCCTCAGTACGAGCTCTAATTTCCCTTATCGTTGAATGATGATCATTACGCGATTTGAAAGTTCGTGGTAATAATATATGCTCAACATCCTCGGTGAAGATTGGATTTCGGAATTTAGTGGGCAGCCCCTTCCGTTTAGCGCGTCATCTATCTGCAAGTGTGTCCCACTTCAAACTTTCTATGAGATTTGTAACGCTCTCGCGATGGCTAAATGTACCAGTCACGAATCTTGCCGATCTTCTTTGGACCTTATCAATCTCTTGATTCAGACCCAACTGGTAAGGGTCCCATAGAGACGAACAATACTCTAAGACTGGACGAACTAACATATTCTAAGCCATTTCCTTTGTTGAAGGACTGCTCTAGAGTCCGCCTTACCCGTTACTTGTGTAATCTGACCATTCTACTTGAGATCATTTCGAATGGTCACACCCAGACACTTGACTGATGTTACCACTTCCAAAGACTGATCATTTATTTTGTACTCGTACATTAATGGGGATTTTCGCCTTGTTATACGCAGTAGGTTACACTTACTAATATTGAGAGATAACTGCCAGTCATTACACCACGCATTTATTTTCTGAAAATCCTCATTGATTTGTTCACAACTTTCGTGTGATACTACTTTCCTGTAGACTACAGCATCATCGGCAAACAGTCTAAGGCCGCTGTCACTACCATCAACCTGATCGTTTATGTAAATCGTAAAAAGCAGGGGTCCTATTGCGCTGCCCTGGGGCACACCTGAAGTTACTCTTGTTTCTGTTGAAGTTACCTCGTTCAGGAAGACTTTCTATCCCACGCTCCATTCACGAATGAAAGAGGGAAAGGGGCGCGGAGGCATTGGTGATACCAGAAATGCCCTCCGCCACACCTCGTCAGGTGGCTTGCGGAGTATTGATGTAGATGTAGATTACATGTAACTTACTTCAGCTTTTAGCCTTACTACAGGTCATCTGTGAGGTTTAGTGAACAAAATCAGTCGTGGCATAATAAATGTACATTCATGTAACACAGTTGCGATGGTTCTTATTAATATTAACATGAATTACCTGTGGAGCAAAGCAATTCAACATTGCATAGTTGTGCCGCTCTTACACTGTATTCAGCGAACCCATAAACGAGGTGTACGTTGGAAGACTCTTCATCAGTGAACATATATATACCGATGTGTATCAGCGTAACGTAACAACCTAATTCTGCCGGAAAACCTAACCCATGACTGAGATGAACAGTATTAAATGCAAATTTGAGGGCGAATAGTAAAGCAGACCTTAGTGTTGTCACCAGCAAGGACCGTGAGTGAATGGGACGACAAGTTTGCTTCCAAACAATACAAGCATGTTGTGCACATACTTCACTGTAATACTGATACAAAGACAAATGAGGCCAAGAAATCAAAATGAAACGCAGTTAGCCCGTAATGAGCCGCCGGAGACCACGTGTCTCTTACACCAAAGCAACACGCTTACGGAAAACAGATTGTCGTAAAACTGCAAAAAAGCATAGCCGATATTGTTTCTGGAGCAGAAATGTTGTAATACTGTAAGGTGGCAACGGTTTTGCACCTTACATGAGTCCAATAAACGACTGACAGTGGCGCAATCGCTTTGTAGATAAGCAGTTGGAATAATACTCTAAATTGCAGAGTAGGAAATCTATGTGGAAACGCATCGGCACGCTGGCTACGTAATATAGCGAGAATTCTGCGACTTTGTAATTATAAGATTTTACGGAGAGGCAGTATGCGAGACAGAGCTCGGCTACATCCCCGGCTAGCCGCCGAAGGCCACAGCCTGACGGTATGAATGGTGAACTGTGGAAGTTCTGTAATCCGTTTAGAGAGGCCACAGCGGCCGCCAGCGTCTGAGGGACGCGCGACTGCAGGTGTTCAAGTGTTTAACAAAACTGAGCAGTGGATAGCTGAAAGGGCTTTCCTGTACGTGCTCTCGCTTATGTCCCACTAATTTTACGCCTTCGAGTAACTCAAGTGGGGCAGGCCAGGAGTTCCGAATAACAAAACTTTCAACGCAGGAGTCTGTGTTCGCTACGACGGGGAACCTTGCCGAGAAAATCTCGAGTGGTCTCTTGGGAGAAAACTTCCAGTAACCGTGTTATTGCCCACAGCTGTGGTTCTTCCCAGCCCGTGTAGGCAGAGTTTACTTGTGAAATTTTGTAGCAAGGGAAGAATTGTGGAACAGAGTTCTATTCCCAGGCCGTACATTGGTCGGCACTGGCAAACTGGGTATTTTGAGAGCTTCTAGTGATGTGATTCGCTCGGTAAAAGTTGAAGTGGGAAAACAGAGGTGAAGAGTGATCTTGCTCGACTCTCTGTAGATGTATTCCATTCTGGGCTCTCGTACTGAGAGGACGTTAGCCAAGTCGTCTCCCCTCTTGGTCTTTCGTTCTGAGAGGACGTTAGCCACGCCAGCTCACTGCTGACGGAAACATTGTCGCAATTAGAGAAGTTTACGGACAGCAGTCCGTTGTTCGAATACTGTAGGATTGTACTTTCTGAGACGCCACACGCCGACGGCACGGCCGCGCCGTCTTCGTCGGAGACCGCCGCTACGACAGGAATATTACGGTGAGATCGCTCCCGCTTCGGCCTGTGTTAAATAGTTGGATCACGCGCAATTGCTGTTTCCACAGAGCTTTCACGATACTTTGGGGTTCAGTGGTTCTTCGTATTTTACGTTTGTGTCGATGTCAGTTGGTCAGCCAGTTTATAAGAGATCCCGTCGTGTACCGATTTTGTCACAGTTCACTGCCAGTGCTAGTTAGGAGGGTGATTTGTAAATTGTTCATTGTGTTTTATTCAGCATTGATCTGAAGGTTATAATAAAATTATTGTGATTCAGTAGAGCCTTTATTTTCAGTAGTTGATCCTGAATTTACCCTTATGCTTATTTTTTATATTTGTGTATGTGTTTGATGTCACTGAACACCCTAAGTGTTCGTGATCGTTCATGTTTGGAAGGAAAAATAGTTGTGATTTATCGTGAACACTACCACCGCAGATTAATTAGGGGTGACAGGGCCGCATTTAAATCTAGCGTTATCCATTTTTGCGTACAGTTCCAATCCCAATTCCTCTGTAAGTTGTTTGTCACACGCAAAATCGAACAGGCAACGGGTGGGGTGTTACAATACATTTTGCGATAAGTGTTTGCGTTCACAAAATACACTGTCCAGTAACATTAAAGTGTCCACCTGTCAAAATCCTGGATAACTATCTTTTGCAGGGCGGACCACTGTGAGATGTGCAGGAAGAGAGTCAGTCAGGTTCTGGAAGGTATCGACAGACTTGCCGACTCCAGTACCGTGGCCAGCTGCGATCGGTTTCTAGTTTGAGGATCCATGGCGCAAACAGCCGAAAGAGGTGGTCTCACAGGTTCTCAAAAAAAAATGGGTCAAATGGCTCTGAGCACTATGGGACTCAACTGCTGAGGTCATTAGTCCCCTAGAACTTAGAACTAGTTAAACCTAACTAACCTAAGGACATCACAAACATCCACGCCCGAGGCAGGATTCGAACCTGCGACCGTAGCGGTCTTGCGGTTCCAGACTGCAGCGCCTTTAACCGCACGGCCACTTCGGCCGGCTCACAGGTTCTCGACTGGATTTAAATCGAGGGAGTTCGGTTGTTAGGAGAGTACGGTAAAGCCGTTCTAGTGTTCTTCGAACCACGCACGTACACAACGAGCTGTGTGACACGTTCCGTTGTCCTGCTGGTAGACGCCATTGTTCCGAGAAAAACGCACTTCACGTTAGGGGTGAACATATTCTCCAAGGATAGATGCATATGTCTGTTGATCCATTGTGTCGTCCAGAGTGACTAAACCATTCCCCAGACCATAAAGCTCCCCCATCTGGCTTGCAGCTTTCCGACAGTTGTTGCAGGACGTTTGCTTTCAGACGTTTGAAGCCATTAGCGCCAACAGCCATCTGCCCGATGGTGCGGACAACGTGATTCGTGTGTAAGGGACACCTGTCGCCACTTATTGAAACATCTACAACCAGTGGTTCCCAACAGGTGGTCCGCGGACCCCCAGGGGTCCGCGAGCTGTGCCAGAGGGGTCCGCAAGATGCTATTAGAATAAAAAATATATTAAATATATTTCGTATGATAACAGATTTTTTTGTTTTAGCCGCTCAACATTTTTTCAATAATGAATATGTCAATGTTTTTTCTAAGTACCAAAAATAGAAAACGTATAAAAAGACTCATAATTTGGCTTTTTTAGGTACTTGATACTGTGATATGACAAGGTACCAATTATGCTCGATGAGGGGGTCCTCAAGAAAATTTTGTTGGGAACCCCTGCTCTACATCAATGCTCTGCCGTTCACAATTAACTGCTTGGCACAGGGTTCACAGAACCACTTTTAAACAATTTCAGGACCGTTCCACTGTCGAATAGCATTTGGAAAAAGTAAATATCTAAATCTTTCCGTGCGAAATCTTATTTCTCTTTTTTTATTGCATTGGTCATTTCTCCCCTTTGTTGGAGGGAGTCACTAAAATTTTCGCATTCGGAGGAAAAAGTTGGTGATGAAATTTTGTGAAAACATCTCGTCACACCAAAAAAAGCCTTTGTTTTAATGATTACCACCCCAGCTCCTATACTGTATCCCTGGCACTCTCTTCGCTATTTCGCGAATATACAAAAAGGACTACTCCTCTCTGAATTTTTTCGATGTACTCCGTCAACCATGCTGATAAGGATTCCTGCAATGGACGTACAAGCGTAGTGCACGCAGTCTCTTTATTGGACTTGTTGCCTCTTCTAAGTGTTCTGCTAACAAAACGTAGTGTTCTGTTCGCGTTTCCTACAACATTCCACTTTAAGTTGTTCGTAATTGTAACGCTAGGGCCAGCCGCGGTGGCCGTGCGGTTCTGGCGCTGCAGTCCGGAACCGCGGGACTGCTACGGTCGCAGGTTCGAATCCTGCCTCGGGCATGGATGTGTGTGATGTCCTTAGGTTAGTTAGATTTGTAGTTCTAAGTTCTAGGGGACTGATGACCTAAGATGTTAAGTCCCATAGTGCTCAGAGCCATTTTGTAACGCTAGGTATTTATTCCAATCTACAACCTTTAAATTTGTATTATTTATTGTATAACCTCATGTGGAAGACCTCGCACAATTTATTGTTCAGCGTCATCTGCCACTTTTCACACGATTTTGTAATTTGTGTCGATCTTCTTAGTTTAATAGACGGTAAACGACAGCGTCGCCTGCAACCAATCTAAGAAGGCTGCTCAGATTGTCTCTAAAAACGTTTATATGGATTAGAAACAGAAGAAGACTTGTAGCATTTCCGTGGGAAACGCCAGATATAATTTTATTTCACTCGATGAGTTCCCGTCAGTTACTATGAACTGTGTCCTTCCTGACGGGAAGTAACGAATCCAGTAGCGCAACTGTGACGATACTCCGTAGACACGCAGTTTGATTAGTACAGGGTCGCTGGTGTTTCACAAGAACGATATTTTATTAATCCTTACTATGTGATAATAGATAGTTTTATTCCAGATATTTCATAATGTTCGAACACAGTATATGCTCCAAAACCTTACTGGAAATTGATGTCATATCAGTCTACAATGCAGCGGATTATTTATGTTTACTTTCCGCCTACATAATTAGTCTGCAAGGAATGGGACTCATCTCTTAAGGAGGTGTGAAGCTAATTTTTATCTGATTTTTTTTTAATAGATATATTTTGCGTTCGTTTTTAGTGGATTTGGATGTTGCGATACTCAGTCTCATATTAGCAAATATGATCAGACAATAAAAGAACACGCAGTTCAGCATGGAAGTAGGAGGCACAGTCATTAGCTTTCTAGGTATTATTGCCATTAACACGGGAAGTCACCAAGTCAAAACATATTGGAAAGACACATACAGAGACTCCTACATTCCAGGTTCCACAGCACACCCTGACTCCAACAAGCATGCTGCTTTTCATTTTATGATCGACGCTTTGCTGGCAGTTCCAGTGTCCACCATTGATTTTGAACAAGAACTACTCACAACCAAAACGATAGTTCTAAACAATGGTTGCCGGCCCATTCGTATTGACAGTATTGTTTAGAAACTCAAACTATAACGTCAGTATATGCGCCAAAAGTGCCTCAAATTATTGCCACAAAGAGGCGAGTATTACCATTTGTTGGGAGATAGTCTGCGAAAAGATGACAATATTCTGAAGGAAAAGAAATATGCAGTGACTTATTACATCAGAGAGAGAATAGGCAAAAATTTATTTAATTGCAAACACAAGCGTTCCCCAACGAACACGAGTAGGGTATATAAGATCCTTGTAACATGTGTGGCTCATACTACCTAGGAAAACTTGGCAGACCAGTATACACCAGACGTAAGGAATAGCACAGAAGCTGGAAGCTGCAGAAAACACACTCCACCTCCGAGCAGCATTTTCTGAAAACCAAAGACAGATACACTAACTGTTCAAAAATATTCCGACGTGAATTAGGGAACATTAATATGGGGTGTGATCACACTTCGCCGTTGACGACTCAACTCTTCTGCGGACACTTTCACTGAGGTGACTGAATATACACTCCTGGAAATTGAAATAAGAACACCGTGAATTCATTGTCCCAGGAAGGGGAAACTTTATTGACACATTCCTGGGGTCAGATACATCACATGATCACACTGACAGAACCACAGGCACATAGACACAGGCAACAGAGCATGCACAATGTCGGCACTAGTACAGTGTATATCCACCTTTCGCAGCAATGCAGGCTGCTATTCTCCCATGGAGACGATCGTAGAGATGCTGGATGTAGTCCTGTGGAACGGCTTGCCATGCCATTTCCACCTGACGCCTCAGTTGGACCAGCGTTCGTGCTGGACGTGCAGACCGCGTGAGACGACGCTTCATCCAATCCCAAACATGCTCAATGGGGGACAGATCCGGAGATCTTGCTGGCCAGGGTAGTTGACTTACACCTTCTAGAGCACGTTGGGTGGCACGGGATACATGCGGACGTGCATCGTCCTGTTGGAACAGCAAGTTCCCTTGCCGGTCTAGGAATGGTAGAACGATGGGTTCGATGACGGTTTGGATGTACCGTGCACTATTCAGTGTCCCCTCGACGATCACCAGTGGTGTACGGCCAGTGTAGGAGATCGCTCTCCACACCATGATGCCGGGTGTTGGCCCTGTGTGCCTCGGTCGTATGCAGTCCTGATTGTGGCGCTCACCTGCACGGCGCCAAACACGCATACGACCATCATTGGCACCAAGGCAGAAGCGACTCTCATCGCTGCAGACGACACGTCTCCATTCGTCTCTCCATTCACGCCTGTCGCGACACCACTGGAGGCGGGCTGCACGATGTTGGGGCGTGAGCGGAAGACGGCCTAACGGTGTGCGGGACCGTAGCCCAGCTTCATGGAGACGGTTGCGAATGGTCCTCGCCGATACCCCAGGAGCAACAGTGTCCCTAATTTGCTGGGAAGTGGCGGTGCGGTCCCCTACGGCACTGCGTAGGATCCTACGGTCTTGGCGTGCATCCGTGCGTCGCTGCGGTCCGGTCCCAGGTCGACGGGCGCGTGCACCTTCCGCCGACCAGTGGCGACAACATCGATGTACTGTGGAGACCTCACGCCCCACGTGTTGAGCAATTCGGCGGTACGTCCACCCGGCCTCCCGCATGCCCACTATACGCCCTAGCTCAAAGTCCGTCAACTGCACATACGGTTCACGTCCACGCTGTCGCGGCATGCTACCAGTGTTAAAGACTGCGATGGAGCTCCGTATGCCACGGCAAACGCTGACACTGACGGCGGCGGTGCACAAATGCTGCGCAGCTAGCGCCATTCGACGGCCAACACCGCGGTTCCTGGTGTGTCCGCTGTGCCGTGCGTGTGATCATTGCTTGTACAGCCCTCTCGCAGTGTCCGGAGCAAGTATGGTGGGTCTGACACACCGGTGTCAATGTGTTCTTTTTTCCATTTCCAGGAGTGTATGTGGAGGAATGGCAGTCCATTCTTCGTCAAGAGCCGAAACTAGTTCTAAATCATCCCAAAGGTGTTTCATTGGGTTCAGGTAGGAACCCAGTGCAGGTCAGTCCATTTCAGGAATGTTATTGTCCACAAACCATTGCCTCATAGATGCTGCTTTGTGACTGAGTGCAATGTCTTGCTTATACAAATAATCACCATCTCCGAACTGTTCCTCTATTTGTACGTAGTACACAATGCTCTAAAATGCGTTCGTATTCTTCCGCATTTCTTAAGGTGAACACACTCCAACCACGAAAAACACCCCCATACCGTGAGTCTCTTCCGTGCTTCACTGTTGGCAATACACATGATGGCAGGTTACGTTCTCCAAGCATTCGCCAAACCCAAAACCTTCCATCGGTTTGCCACAGAGCATAGCGGCATTCATCATTTCAAACCACCACTTCAATCGTCGCTTACCACTGACTACAGAAATTTGTGACTTAAGAACAACAGCTCTACCGTAGTACCTCATCTTCTTCGACTCCACACGCACAGTCACTGTGCTAACTCGACTGCTGGTAGCACTATGGAACTCACGAGTGATTCCTCCCTTCTTGAAAAGAAGGATGTACCAAACTGTAATTTCCTATTCATTAGAGAAATTGCGATCGTTCTGTGACGAAAGCGCTGTTAAACTCATTATACACAATTTCTTATGACACATAAACACGTTTCCAAACGCACACAATCTTGTTCACTTGGAATATTTTGGAAGTTCCGATTTTTAATTTAGGATTACTTAAATATCTTTTATAACTATTCTGATTCACAGATTTTTCGAATCATAAAAATATACAATTTAATCTAAATTTTCACTGTAAATAAAATTTTATTTATCGTATCCAAGACATCACCATTTTACAAAAAAAAATTATATTACAATGCAAGAGAAGCAGTTATAATACAATAATACATGGTTATAAGGTAAATTAACTACAATAATATAGAAAAGTATGTAACATATAATGATAAGCGCTAAGGATGCGAAACAGAGCGATTTTCATATCCCACGTAAAGCCCAATACACTGCAGCTTGAATAGCCTTGTCATTTGCTTCAAATAGGTCTTGAGTCGAACACGGGTTGTTTAGTTTCCTGCAGACCAGTAGGTGTTGTGGGTCTTGCTGTTCTCCACACTCGCAGGGCTCGCCTGCACTGATGTAGCCCCATTTTTCCAAGTTTGCTCTGCATCTTGATACGCCTGTTCGTAGTCTATTCAGGGCTTTCCAGGTCGTATATGGGAGTTCAGAGCCAGCTGTGGGTTCTTCCCTGGGGCTATTCCCTGGTCTTCCTGGGTCCACTTTGTACCACAGCTCTTCTCGTCGTGCTCTAGGCGATAAAAGAGTTGCTTCAGTTGTTCGTAGGAAACTCTTCCTTGATTTAAGTCGGCGAGGTTGAAGATTGCATCCGAACATTGGATGCATGGGATCTGTCTCCTGTTTATGTTTCTCGATTTGTGCGGCAGTCCTTCTTCTGATGTCTGGCGGGGCTATGCCCATGAGGTGGTACAGCTGCTTTGTGGGAGTTGGGCGGAGGCATCCTGTCACGATGCGTCCAGTCTCATACAATGCTATATTTACTTGTTCAGCGTGGGTGGAATTTTGCCAAACGGGTGCCGAGTACTCCGCAGTGGAGAAACATAAAGCTAAAGCTGACGTGCGGAGAACTGTAGGTTGTGCTCCCCATCTGCTATTTGTTAGCTTGCGGATGATGTTGTTCCTGGCACTCACTTTCATCTTTGTGGCCAAACAGTGTTCCTTGTAGGTGAGAGCACAGTCAAGTTTAATCCCAAGATATTTTGGTGTGTCGCAGTGAGATAGATGTTGTCCCTGAAAGCTTATGTTGAGTTTCCTCCTTGCTTCCTTATTACGTTGGTGAAAGGCACAGACCTGGGTTTTTGCTGGGTTTGGCTTGAGGTGGTTATTATTATAATAGTCACCCAGCTTTTCAATCGCTAAAGTTAATTTACTATCTACCTCTTCAAAGGTTTTTCCCTGGGTGGCAACGACTGTATCGTCTGCATAGACGAAGGAGCGAGCGTCCATGCTGATCGGTTGGTCATTGGTATAAATATTATACAGCAATGGGGCGAGGACGCTACCTTGGGGTAGGCCGTTTTTCTGGGTCCGCCATCGGCTCTTCTTCGACTGCAGCGTGACAAAAATACCGTCTATTAATAAAATCAGATGATAATATTTGATTTGACATGGAAGCATCCAGAATGTTATGGCGCGAAACTGTAAGTTATGTATACCACCCAATACACGCATGTTAAAGTCAGTTCTTTGTGCTTTGTTGTAGGAGAGAGTCCTATGTAATCAGTCTGATTGCATTTAAAAGTTTACATGTCTTTGTAAGTAGTTCGCAGATCTTTGGTTCGCTGAAATTGCGCGGGAATGTGACGTTTTTGTACAAGTACGTCGGCTTTGTCCAGAACGTTTCATGGTATGAACCTTATTATTCAATGGAAAATGTGATATCTTTTCTTTGTGTGGTGAGGTATTGGATATTTTACTATTTTTCAACTAAATGAGGCACGAAAAAACAAACCAAAAGAGAAATATAAAACAACATGTGTCTTTCCCTGCTAACAAGAACCCACCATATCGCTGAACACAACGAGAACCACGTTCCTGCAGAAGAGGAGTACATTGTTCTATTAATATTTGAGTCGATCAAATTCTGTTACCAAAGGACTTTAAAAGTACTTAATTAGCAATATATCTGCCAGAAGAGTGCATCACATATACAAACTTTTTCAATATCCGTATTCCAACAGAGGGCATGGTACATCGGTAGAGGGTAATTTCAAGTGTTTGGCTCGTCCGGAACGCTATATCTCAGACAGGCTTCACGATCTTTACTGTATCTTCGTCCAGGGTACATTCTCATAGGGCGTGATTAGTTGTACCACAGCTCATACAGTGTAACAACAACGACTCTGTACTATTGTACATATAAGTAATTCTTTTCATCTGATTTTACGATAAACTTGTGTAATTGAGGTTCTGATTTCATTTCTTTTTTGTTTCATGCCATTATGTTAAGAAAACTATAAATAAGTTTCAATGTGAGTATTAACGTTTATGTCAAATGTCAAGTAATATTGTAATAGAATTTAAATGTAACAAATGTCGAAACTGTTGTAAGATATTTAAAATTGTAACTGTGCGTCTGGTCCATACGTAGGCAATGTGTTAGGATATGTAGAATGCAAAACCTCGGGTGAATACCCGGTCTGTCAGGGAGCGGTAAAAGGTGGATGGCAGGCGAGCGCGGGAAAATGCGCGCGGGCACTGCACGGCACAACGAACACAGGAGTAATTGGAGTTTGGCACTGGTTTGAGCAACACCTTCTGGAGCGAGGAGGCTCTCCTGGAAGACATAGCTGCACTGAGCCTCGGGTATGCCGTTCCAACGCCCACGCAGCATGGCAAAATTCCATAGGCACTAAATGGAAAAGTATTGCGACGCTAAGAAGAATTAAAGTGCCGATACGTCAAGAGCCATAGCTGTGGTTGTATGTGTGCTCTGTGCCTCGCCATCTTGCCGCCCGCCAATCGCCGCATCGATACTAGCAGGTTGAAACTTTTAGTACTGTATTCGTATGGCTCAGAGAGTGAACTGTATTTGTTTGGTGCAATAATAACCTAAATTTTACCAGAACTTTTCCATCATTTAACTATCCTCACAACTAACATAGACAGGATCCTTTCCAAACGTTGTGCAATCCGAGTGTCCCGAAATGAAAATTAAAAATTGTGTTAATAATAATTATTTGCAGAACTAGCTATATTAGAATGGTGTTTAATGAAGTGTTTTGTTAATGAACCAGTAAATGAATAGCGAAGGTCTAACGAAGTCGAAAGATGGCCTTAGTATTGATATAGTAATGAAGTTTATCATTTCGAGACAGATTTAAAGGCATTTAAATGAGCAGTAAATAAGATGAAAACAGTAGTAACTTATATACTGGAAATCTTGAACGAATAATAAATTCAATATTCATTTTTTTAAATACAGCGATCATAACAGTTTCAGGATCCCCCCTAATTAACTTGAATTCTGAAGTGTTCTAAATTGGTTTGACCAGTAAAAGTTAAAGTCAATATAAAAGTCAAAATTTATCAGTGTTTTATCTTTATCATAATTGACATTTTGTGTGTGGCATGAAAGTACAATTTCTAGGGTAACCAATGACCGATTTTAATCAGATTAATAGACAGTATAAAGTTTTGTAGTAAACATTATAGTGTAGTGTCATGTATTCATGTTTTTCCATATCAGTACAGAACGTGAAACTATCAGTTCAATAGATTTTCTCGTTCTAAAATTCTATTATATTATGCAGTGTTACAACTTGTTGTTTTGCACGAATATATACCAATTTGTACAGGGAAGAAACTCAGTTAATGCCTAATTAGGCTGGCGATCGTATTACTATCACATTGGTAGCATCTTCTGGGTTGCTTTTGATCCAACCTGACGTGTAATTGCACTTCGAATTTCCTTGACGGATCATTGTTATTACAGAGTGGGTGTAAGTCTGATTTGCCACCATGCAGGTACAGGCGGTCGATATCTATACAAAAATCCTTTCTCATAAGGTGAAACCGGCTCACTTACCATAGCACAGGCTTTAACGAGAACTGTGTCACGGAGGTTACAACTGGATTTAAACATAGTAATATTTTACAGCATAACTCCTGCCTCGAGAGCTGGATACGTGGACGACAGAAAACAAATAAAACGTTCGAAAACTGCTAGTGAGCAAATATTTCGACGCCAAATACGCGACGTGAAGCAAGTCACGTACTCGCCGTGGCGCGTGTTCCCGCCTGGAACGCCGTCGGCGTTCAATGCGCGGGTTGCATGTGGGCGCCCTCTGCAAATGTCAGGCCACGGCTGTACAGTTACAGTACCACTGAAGGCGGCATTCCGAGACTCACACTAGCAGAAAAAGCGCTTCTTATTTTGATTCCGAACGCGTAAGCTACACTGACGTTCACAGTTGCACGTATTAATGCCAATATTACAAAACAAAGGACGCGGAGAGAGGCAAGAAAACGGATACACCATATGCAACAAGATATACTGATAAATCAGATAAATTTCTGTGAAAGAGCTGGAAGTTTTTCTAAAGCTGTATAATTACTGGTGGCTATGATTCCTCGACACACTGTCTGGAACACTTAAATGCACACTACGTTCTGTCGGTGTTTGGCGCCCTTCTGACGTGCTTCGTGTAACGTGTGAAACGGAAGGCGGAGAGAAACCATTTTCATATGGTTGATTAACGAAATTAGTATGTGTGCTTCGCCAGCCGCGCAGATCAAACTGAACTGGATTAAATTATCTTCACCGGTATTTAAAGCTACTGGTTTCTGGATTAAAGGCTTTAAATGTGATCGTAGAAACACAAAGCCAAAGCGCGCGTTGACTGGGCAGATTCTCATCACACAGGAAACCACTGAAATATTTTATGATGTGGCAAAGGAATATCGCAAAATAGATTACTGTGAGAAAATTGGCATTGTAGGTATTCAACCGAAGGTATAGCAGCATGCTACAAGGCAAACTTTAAATGAGAAAGCCCTATGTTCGCCGGATGCAGCGAACCCTAACTTCAAAGAAGGAATATGAAAGAACATTTCGAACCAGAAACAGCAGATATAAGAGATGATCAGAAAGTTTTGGTTCGAGGGCGTTTCTGCAGCCAACACTTGGTTCAAGAATCATGAAAGAAGGTTGTATACATGGAAGAAGCCTGGAGATGCTGGAAGGTCTCAGATAGATTATATAATGGTAAGACAGAGGTTCAGGAACCAGGTTTTAAATTGTAAGACAGTTCCAGGGGCAGATGTGGACTCTGACCACAACCTATTGGTTATGAACTGTAGATTAAAACTGAAGAAACTGCAAAAAGGTGGGAATTTGAGGAGATGGGACCTGGATAAACTGAAAGAACCAGAGGTTGTAGAGATTTTCAGGCAGAGCACTAGGGAACCATTGACAAGTATGGGGGAAAGAAATACAGTAGAAGGAGAATGGATAGCTTTGAGAGACGAAATAGTGAAGGTAGCAGAGGATCAAGTAAGTAAAAAGACGAGGGCTCATAGAAATCCTTGGGTAACAGAACGGATATTGAATTTAATTGATGAAAGGAGAAAATACAAAAATGTAGTAAGTGAAGCAGGCAAAAAGGAATACAAACGTCATAAAAATGAGATCGACAACAAGTGCAAAATGGCTAAGCAGGGATGGATAGAGGATAAATGTAAGGATGCAGAGGCGCATATCACTATGGGTAAGATAGATACTGCCTACAGGAAAATTAAAGAGACCTTCGGAGGAAAGAGAACCACTTGCATGAATATCAAGAGCTCAGATGGTAACCCAGTTCTAAGCGAAGAAGGGAAAGTAGAAAAGTGGAAGGAGTATATAGAGGGTCTATACAAGGGCGATGTCCTTGAGGACACTATTATGGAAATAGAAGAGAGTATAGATGAAAATGAAATGGGAGATATGATACTGCGTGAAGAGTTTGACAGGGCACTGAAAGACATAAGTCAAAACAAGGCTCCGGGAGTAGACAACATTCCATTAGAACTACTGACAGCCTTGCGAGAGGCAGGCCTAACAAAACTCTACCATCTAGTGAGCAAGATGTATGAGAAAAGCGAAATACCCTCAGACTTCAAGAAGAATATAATAATTCCAATCCCAAAGAAAGCAAATGTTGACAGATGTGAAAATTACCGAACTGTCAGTTTAATAAGCCAGGGATGCAAAATAATTACACGAATTCTTTAGAGACGGATGGAAAAACTGGCAGAAGCCGACCTCTAGGAAGATAAGTTTAGATTCCGTAGAAATGTTGGAACACGTGAGGTAATACTGACCTTACGTCTTATCTTAGAAAATAGATTAAGGAAAGGCAAACCTACGTTTCTAGCATTTGTAGACTTAGAGAAAGCTTTTGACAATGTTGATTGGAATACTCTCTTTCAAATTCTGAAGGTGGCACGGGTGAAATACAGGGAGCGAAAGGCTATTTACAATTTGTACAGAAACCAGCTGACAGTTATAAGAGTCGAGGGACATGAAAGGGAAGCAGTGGTTGGAAAGGGAGTGAGACAGGGTTGTAGCCTCTCCCCGATTTTATTCAATCTGTATATTGAGCAAGCAGTAAAGGAAACAAAAGAAAAATTCGGAGTAGGAATTAAAATCCATGGAGAAGAAATAAAAACTTTGAGGTTCGCCGATGACATTGTAATTCTGTCAGAGACAGCAAAGGACCTGGAAGAGCAGCTGAACGGATTGGACAGTGTCTTGAAAGGAGGATATAAGATGAACATCAACAAAATCAAAACGAGGATAATGGAATGTTGTTGAATTATTTCGGGTGATGCTGCGGGAATTAGATTAGGAAATGAGACGCTTAAAGTAGTAAAGGAGTTTTGCTATTTGGGGAGCAAAATAACTGATGATGGTCGAAGTAGGGAGGATATAAAATGTAAACTGGCAATGACAAGGAAAGCGTTTCTGAAGAAGAGAAATTTGTTAACATCGAGTATAGATTTAAGTGTTAGGAAGTCGTTTCTGAAAGTATTTGTATGGAGTGTAGCCATGTATGGAAGTGAAACGTGGACGATAAATAGTTTAGACAAAAACAGAATAGAAGCTTTCGAGATGTGGTGCTACAGAAGAATGCTGATGATTAGATGGGTAGATCACATAACTAATGAGGAGGTATTGAATAGAATTGGAAAGAAGAGAGATTTGTGGCACAACGTGATTAGAAGAAGGGATCGGTTGGTAGGGCATATTCTGAGGCATTAAGGGATCACCAGTTTAGTATTGGAGGGCAGCATGGAGGGTAAAAATCGTAGAGGGAGACCAAGAGATGAATACACAAAACAGATTCAGAAGGATGTATGTTGCAGTAGGTACTGGGAGATGAAGAAGCTTGCGTAGGATAGAGTAGCATGGAGAGCTGCATCAAACCAGTCTCTGGACTGAAGACCGCAACAACAACATGCCACGTAGGTCGACTCCGATTCGGATATATCAGTTGGGTTGGGTTGTTTTGGGGAAGGAGACCAGACAGCGAGATCATCGGTCTCATCGGTTTAAGGAAGGATGGGGAAGGAAGTCGGCCGTGCCCTTTCAAAGGAACCATCCCGGCATTTGCCTGGAGCGATTTAGGGAAATCACGGAAAACCTAAATCAGGATGGCCGGACGCGGGATTGAACCGTCGTCCTCCCGGGTATATAAGTACCTACTTGTAGGTAAGAGATCAGTGTGGCATTCGTGTCTTTCCGACATGCATACGGTAAATGCGGAAACATGAACTATGGTGACGATATTACGAAATCCGTTGAAACTCGTCCAAACAGGAGCAATGCGCTGTTACTCTTTTCTTGAGTGCCAAAGGACAAACACCGGTAGACAGCCATCTGAGAATGAAGAATGTGTAAGGGGCAGCATTTCTGTCGAAAACCACTGTTATGGAATGATGTGCAAAGTTCCGTTTGACAAGGGCTACCGTCGATTCATGGTAACACACGTCCTCGTATCGCATATTTTGTTAGACAGAAGTTACACCAACTCCAGAGGGAGACACTCGAGCACCTGTCCTATAATTCTGATCTCCCCCCCCCCCCCCATGCGATTATCACCCCTTGAGTCCCTTGGTAAGGGCTTGAAGGTTAACGAATCCTATCGGACGTGTATGTGCAGCAGGCAGTTACGGGCTTCTTCAGGCAGTAGGAAACGGTGTTTTACCAAACTGGTGTTATCAACATCGTGCGTCGGTGGGATGATTGCCTCAAAGCTCACAGCGATCCTGCCTGACTGGCATACCGATCCTGCACTGTGTGGCCCTCGAATGGAAACTTTTTGGTCGCCCCTTATACACTGAAGCGTTAAATAAACTGGTACAGGCATGCGTATTCAAATACAGACATATGTAAACAAGTAGAACACGGCGCAGCGGTCGGCAGCCTATATAAGACAACAAGCGTCTGGCGCAGTTGTTAGATCGGTTACTGCTACTACAGTGGCAGGTTATAAAGATTTAAGTGAGTTTAAACGTGGTGTTACAGTCAGCGCAAGAGCGACGGGACAAAGCATCTGCGAGGTAGCGACGAAGTGAGGATTTTCCCGTACGACCATTTTACGAGTGCACCGAGAATATCAGGAATCCGTTAAAACATCCCTCGAAGACTCCTTTGTTTTTTTCTTTTTGTGGCTAGCTTTCACAGTACCTAGGATGGTATTCATAACATAAGCAGGGAAAGTGTCACCAAGGACACTGAATGAAAGGCTGTTTCCCGCACGGACATATTTCCCGCCCGGTAAGCGATGTAAAGCAAGCTTTATGCTTATGAAACTAGTTCTCTTTACAATTAACTTTGACGCGTATTGTATGTACGGTAAACATCGTGTGTGGTCTTGTGGGTGATAAATGATTATGTACGAGTTTGTTGTTGTTTTTGGAAAAAGAAGTACTGCATAAGTATCATTGGAATACACTCGCAGGGATGTCAAATGTGACCCGAACGCAGGACTTACACCTCTTGCTCACTGTCCCAATTAACAAGTGCTTTCCTCCTCAACTGTCATTAATTGTTCAGTTTCTCATAAACTACACTGCGCAACACAATAAAAGCATCATTTTTTCGAAAACCAGGAATTTTCTCTCACTGGGGCGCATAAGTTTGAAATTTCGCTCAAAGGTGCGTACAACCTTCCTCTCTAAAGGTGGAAAAGCGTGGCGCGTGGCACCCTGAGAAGGTACTCTCCTGCTTGACGACGCTTCAAACAACAAATGTGTCTACAAGTGAGAACAAAGGGCCAGAGCTCAGTTCATGTGACGTGTACGGTGGGTTAATGATGTCACATTGGCACCAAATTTCACCACAATTCTACGCAGCGCCACCGAGGACGTGCTACACGGTGGAAAGGCTGTATGCCGCGCGGGGTAGCCGCGTGGTCTATGGCGTCTTGTCACGGTCCGCGCGGCTCCCTCCATCGGAGGTTCGAGTCCTCCCTCGGGCATGGGTGTGTGTGTTGTTCTTAGTGTAAGTTAGTTTAAGTTAGATTGAGTAGTGTGTAAGCTTAGGGACCGATGACCTTAGCAATTTGGTCCCATAAAATCTTACCACAAATTTCCAAAGGCTGTATCCCTTCTTACCCTCGTTTCCCCACTTCTTTTGATGCCTCTGCGACAGAAGCACGACGCACTCCAGCACTACAAGGGTGTACGACCACGTTCAGTGGGGTTATTCGCCCACGATGTCTTCAGAGAAGGACTGAATCGCACGCGGGGTGACAGCCGTGTAAAAATTGTCAATAACGTCGTCCTGTTGCTCTCTGCACTGCGAACTGTCGTTTTCGACCGCTAAATGTGTGGGGGTCAACGCCCCAGGGAAAGATGCCCTTTATGCCACCCCGTAAGGTCGTTTCGTGTCGATTCTGAGCAGTGGTGCGTCTGAAATCGTTTTCCTCAGCCATCCACAAGGAAACGGGGTCATTTCAACGCTGGGTGTCGCGGTTCTGAGTTCCATCGCAGAGACATAAAAACAGGGGATGAAATGTGGTTAAGGGGGGATGTGACGACCTTCCCATCCTGTGACACGTCCTCGGTAGCTTTGGGCAGCATTTTGGTGAAATCTGGTGCCACTATGAGATCCATAACCCATCTTTCATGTCGCATGAACTTCTGAGCTGCGGCCTCTTTTTCTGATTTGTTGACACCTTGTTGTTAGAAGCATCGTCGAACTTGAGGCTGACGTCGTACCATTACAGAGGCCAAGCGTGCACACCTGACAAACAATATTCAATAAGAACTACAAGCATACGCCGCATCGCTCACATTCTCCACAAAATTGGCTTTGATATGGCTGCAGTCCCGTCAGGAGAAATGGTTTAAGTGATGCTCCTTTATACTTCCTATTGCAAGTAGCCTGTATATACACTCCTGGAAATTGAAATAAGAACACCGCGAATTCATTGTCCCAGGAAGGGGAAACTTTATTGACACATTCCTGGGGTCAGATACATCACATGATCACACTGACAGAACCACAGGCACATAGACACAGGCAACAGAGCATGCACAATGTCGGCACTAGTACAGTGTATATCCACCTTTCGCAGCAATGCAGGCTGCTATTCTCCCATGGAGACGATCGTAGAGATGCTGGATGTAGTCCTGTGGAACGGCTTGTCATGCCATTTCCACCTGGCGCCTCAGTTGGACCAGCGTTCGTGCCGGACGTGCAGACCGCGTGAGACGACGCTTCATCCAGTCCCAAACATGCTCAATGGGGGACAGATCCGGAGATCTTGCTGGCCAGGGTAGTTGACTTACACCTTCTAGAGCACGTTGGGTGGCACGGGATATATGCGGACGTGCATTGTCCTGTTGGAACAGCAAGTTCCCTTGCCGGTCTAGGAATGGTAGAACGATGGGTTCGATGACGGTTTGGATGTACCCTGCACTATTCAGTGTCCCCTCGACGATCACCAGTGGTGTACGGCCAGTGTAGGAGATCGCTCCCCACACCATGATGCCGGGTGTTGGCCCTGTGTGCCTCGGTCGTATGCAGTCCTGATTGTGGCGCGCACCTGCACGGCGCCAAACACGCATACGACCATCATTGGCACCAAGGCAGAAGCGACTCTCATCGCTGAAGACGACACGTCTCCATTCGTCCCTCCATTCACGCCTGTCGCGACACCACTGGAGGCGGGCTGCACGATGTTGGGGCGTGAGCGGAAGACGGCCTAACGGTGTGCAGGACCGTAGCCCAGCTTCATGGAGACGGTTGCGAATGGTCCTCGCCGATACCCCAGGAGCAACAGTGTCCCTAATTTGCTGGGAAGTGGCGGTGCGGTCCCCTACGGCACTGCGTAGGATCCTACGGTCTTGGCGTGCATCCGTGCGTCGCTGCGGTCCGGTCCCAGGTCGACGGGCACGTGCACCTTCCGCCGACCACTGGCGACAACATCGATGTACTGTGGAGACCTCACGCCCCACGTGTTGAGCATTTCGGCGGTACGTCCACCCGGCCTCCCGCATGCCCACTATATGCCCTCGCTCAAAGTCCGTCAACTGCACATACGGTTCACGTCCACGCTGTCGCGGCATGCTACCAATGTTAAAGACTGCGATGGAGCTCCGTATGCCACGGCAAACTGGCTGACACTGACGGCGGCGGTGCACAAATGCTGCGCAGCTGGCGCCATTCGACGGCCAACACCGCGGTTCCTGGTGTGTCCGCTGTGCCGTGCGTGTGATCATTGCTTGTACAGCCCTCTCGCAGTGTCCGGAGCAAGTATGGTGGGTCTGACACACCGGTGTCAATGTGTTCCTTTTTCCATTTCCAGGAGTGTATATTGGCAGCGCTATAGACTGTATTGATATCGCTGACAGCGCTCTGCGCCCTAGGCAAGAGACTCTGCGGTTGGACGGACTCGCAGTTAGCAAGCGGGCGGCTTGGACACAGTCCTTCGTGCAGACTCAGTGTTGGTAGGATATGCATTGTAAAATGATGGATGTAGTTGGTAATGTTTGGGTAGTGGAATTATTGACAACTATATAATTTTTTGGAAATGGATATCACATGAATAAGGTAAAATCTGCTAAATACATTGTTTGCTCTTCAACAAAGTCCGCAGCTCGTGGTCGTGCGGTAGCGTTTTCGCTTCCCACGCCCGGGTTCCCGGGTTCGATTCCCGGCGGGGTCAGGGATTTTCTCTGCCTCATGATGACTGGGTGTTGTGTGCTGTCCTTAGGTTAGTTAGGTTTAAGTAGTTCTAAGTTCTACGGGACTGATGACCATAGATGTTAAGTCCCATAGTGCTCAGAGCCATTTCTTCAACAAAATCTTTCTTTTGCTAACCATATGCCTCCTAGTAGTTAGAGCGTATAGTAGTTAGAATCCTTTTATTTAGCTGACTGTAGTTGCTGCTTGCTGTAATTGCTGTAGTTCGTGTTACGAAGATTTTCTGTGAGGTAAGTGGTTTACGAAAAGTATGTATTATTGTTATGATTTCTTCACATCCAGGGCCATTCTTTTGTGTTAATTATTTGAAGTCATGTTGTCATTGTATAGCAGTCAGATTGCGTTGGGCTTATGTATTGTAGGTAATAAACAAATAGATTAAGCTTGAGTTGTCTTTGTCAGGGAAAATTCTGTAGGCCAGTGTTTGAAACGATAAAAAAAAGTAAATACTAAGAAGTTTCGCTATGGTTTTGTTTTTACTTGTCTTGAGGGCTATAACGTGGAAGGTTTGCAAGTTAAAAGCGGGAGTGGCAATACCTGCTTTTCTTCGCAACATACCTCTTACTCTTTCTTTAAGCATAAGACAAGTTAAAGCAAATGTGGTGAAAATGTATATTTCCATAACATTATACTTCTAGGAAATTTGTTTTTTCACAAATAATTAAGTAATTGAAAAATATTATTGAATGCATTTTCTTTCTCGATTAAAAACTGTTATAGAGGAAAGTTATAGGCATCTTTGAGGGAAATTTTAAACTCAGGCGACGGAGTGGGAGACAGTTACGAGGTTTCGAAAAAGTGATCCTTTGCTTCTGTTTCGCAGTGTATTAATCTGCTGGCCTAATATGTATAATAATTTTTTTTCTTCGAGAGTTTTAGCGATTCTATTTGGTCCAAAACTGTTCCCGCGTTATGACCTTTGACAACGAATTTTTTTCTTTTAGAAGACGGAAGCATAGTGACCTAATTACTTTCACAGGAGTCGCTTTCGGTAATGTCCCGACTAGTACAACGCGGCTTCTCGCAACCGGGTCTGACCCCTCCCTGTGAGTGTTCCCAACAAATAGCATATGGCCTGCAGCTCGCCTGGCGCAGTGCAACCCACGCGGCGGCGGCCGAAGCTCCTTCGAAAGCAAGAGTCGGCGCGGGGGTCAAGGTCACCCGGCCTGGCCTCTTCCGCCGGCCTCACGACACGCCAGCGCCCCCAACACACACACACACACACACACACACCACTTCACCTGCGAAGGCCGGCGCCGTACCCACTAAAGCCGCCCAACGATCAGACCAAGCAGATAAGGTTTTCCAAGTATACGCGGAGGAGACAGAAGTGATGGATACATCCTAATAACTTGTCGGGCCTTTTGTCCGGCGTAGTGAAGCAACTCTAACGTGACATAGACTCAACAAGTTGTTGGAAGTCTCCTGCAGAAATACTGTGCCATGCTGCTGCCTCTATAGCCGTCCATAACTGCGAAAGTGTTGTCGGTGCAGGATGTTGTTCACGAATTGGCTCTGAGCACTATGGGACTCAACTGCTGAGGTCATTAGTCCCCTAGAACTTAGAACTAGTTAAACCTAACTAACCTGAGGACATCACAAACATCCATGCCCGAGGCAGGATTCGAACCTGCGACCGTAGCGGTCTTGCGGTTCCAGACTGCAGCGCCTTTAACCGCACGGCCACTTCGGCCGGCTTGTTCACGAATTGACCTCTCCATTGCGTCCCATATGTATTGGATGGGATTCAAATAGGGCGATCTGGGTGGCCAAACCGTTCGCTAGAATTGTTCAGAATGTTCTTCAAACCGATCGCGAATAATTGTGGCCCGGTGAGATGGCTCAAAATGCGATCATTGTTTGGGCTGCAATTGCTCTTCAAGTAGCCGAACATAACCATTTACAGTCAATTATCGGTTTAGTTGGACCATAGGACCCAGACCTTTGCATGTAAACACAGCCCATATTATTATGGAGCCACTACCCGCCTGCACAGTGTTTTGTTGGCAACTTGGGTTCACGGCTTCGTGGGGTCTGCGCCACACTATAACATCAGCTCTTACCAACTGAATTCGGAACTTATGTGACCAGACCACGGCTTTTCTAGTCGTTTAGGGTCCACCCTACACGGTCATGAGCCTAGGAGAGGCGCTGTAGGCGGCGTCCTGCTGTTAACAAACGCACTCGCGTGGCTCGTCTGCTGCTACAGCTCATTAATACGAAATTTCGGCGCACTCTCTTAACAGATACGTTCGTAGTACGTCCCACATTGATTTCTGCCGTTTCACGCAGTACTGATTGTCAGTTGCACTGGCATCTTTACGTAAACGCCGCTGCTCACGGTCGTTAAGTAACTGAGTTCCCTAACGATTTCCGAAATGGAATGTCCCATGCGTCTACCTGCAACTACCATTCCGTGTTTTAAGTCTGCTAATTCCAGTCATGCGGCCATAATCAGCTCGAAAACAATTCCACATGATTCGCCATTTATAAACAGCCCACACCTTTAATGAGCCTCCACCAGCTTGCAGAGCACCTTGATGACAACCTGGGTCCATGGCTTCGTCCCGTCTTCACCACACTCAAATCCTACTATCAGCTCTTACCAACTGAAATCAGGCCTCGTCTGACCAGGCCACGGTTTTCCAGTCGTCTTGGGTCCAACCGAAATGGTCACTAGCACAAGAGAGGCGCTGCAGGCGCTGTCTTGCTGTTAGCTAAGACATTCACGTCGGTCGTCTGCTGCCACAGCCAATTAACGCCAAATTTCGCCGTACTGTTCTAACTGATAGGTTCATCGTACGTCCAGCAGAGATTTCTGCAGTTATTTCACACACAACTTTGCTTCTCTGTTAGCACTGGCAACTGTACGCAAACGCCGCTGATGTCGGTCGACCATGTTGAAAGAAAATGCCTGAAATGTGGCATTCTCGGCACAGTCTTGTCACTGTGGATCTCGGAATATTCAATTCCCCTCCGATTTCCGAAACTGAATGTCCTGTGCGTCTTGCTCCAATTCCAAGTTCAAATGTTCAAATGTGTGTGAAATGTTATGCTAAGGTCATCAGTCCCTAAGCTTACACACTACATAACCTAAATTATCCTAAGGACCAACACACACACACGCATGCCCGAGGGAGGACTCGAACCTCCGCCGGGAGCAACCGCACAGTCCATGACTGCAGCACCTTCGACCGCTCGGCTAATCCCGCGCGGCCAATTACAAGTACCATTCCGCATTTAAAGTCTTAATTGCGGCGTGGAGCCTAAATCACGTCGGAACTAGTTTCCACATGAATCACCTGAGTGCAAATTACAGCTTCGCCAATGCATTGCCCTATTATACCTTGTGTTCATGATAGTACCGGCACCTATATGTGTGCATATCGCTGTCCCATGACGTTTGTTACCGCAGTGTAAACAGACATTTAATCTGGCTTCCAAACAAAAAGCTTGATTATTAATCAAGGAAAATAATTCCAGTTTTATCTACAAGAATACCTGTTAGATTTATTGTAGCAATAATTGTTATAATACTTGCAACAATCCTTTCAAAAGATTAATTAATGACATAAAGTTCACCGTTTGAATGTGGATTTGACGTAAAAGGATTAGCACGAATACTGCTCTCCCTTCCATTTTTCTTATTAGGTCTACAACTTCGCTATCGCCGTTTTGCAACAGACGGCAATAGCGGCAAGTAGGGTTCGGGTGGTTGGTCACAGTTGTAATACAATAAGCTTGGGCATCTATAAACATTATGCCATAAAAATATTAGTCGATTTGTGATTGCATCATAAGGTTATTCTCGATTAAGTACATAAACTTATGAACCAATTTCTCGCCATTTGCGGGAAGTTTTAATTTTCTGCTTTAACATGAAGAAATCTGCGGCTGTGGCTCTTAAAATCCTGGGTAAGACCAATGGTGAGGGAACTATTAGTGGAAGAACGTGCACAGAATGTTTTCAACGCCTTAAGAAAGGTGATTCTGTTGTTGAAGACCGGCATGGTGGTGGAAGACAGAACGTTTTCGTAGCTACTGAAACAGACCAACAGTCACAGGACATCATTATCGAAAGCAATTGATTCGTTCGAGCCCAACACTGAAACACAGACGGCCACAATACAGCGATAGACACGTAAAGGTAATTTTGCAGCAGGTCAGTGCGCGACCATATGTCGCAAAACCCGTCAAAATATACTTGGAAACATTGAAATGAGAAGTCCTATCCCTCCCGCCGTATTCTCCATACGTTGCTCTCTCTGATCGATCAGTGGCATACAGTCTGACTGACCAGCACTTCCGATCATATGAACAAGTGCAAAACTGAATCGATTCATGGATCCCCACAAAAGACGCCCAGTTCTTCCGTCACGGGATTCGTATGCTATCCGAAAGATGGGAGAATGCAGTGGCCAGCGATGGGCGATACTATGAACCATAATTTCACAATTAAGTCCCCAATTTCGAGAAAAAACGGCGGAAGTAAAGTTGCAGACCTAGTAATTGCCGTAATATTCTTAATTTGATGATGAACTTGCTAGGTACGAGTTCGATGAGTCTCACATGTACCTCACATTATTCCCACAGAGCCATCTGTGTGTGACTCTGCGATTCACAGCAACTCTTCCAAACATCATGCCGCTTCGAGTTTCAACACGCAAACTAGATGAAATTTGTCACGAGCAACATGTGTCCTCATTCAAACATCGTCTTTTTCCTGTCCTTTATCCCGTATCTCCGCCGGGTCTGCATGTTAATTATTAGATTTGGTAATGTTGTTGGTAGAGGGTGGGCGAATGCCATTTCTGCGGATTTGTCGATGAAACAGCATCGAAATTTTTAGATGCAACAGCATCTTACTAGTTGGTAAGTAACTTACGATGGCGGAACATATTCATGATTGAACATAAATGAAAAGACTTCGGTGAGCAGTGATAGCAGGTTAAATTCATGTAAAAACTGGACTGACCAGACGTCCCCGTTTTGCCGGGACAGTCCCGGTTTTCACATAAATGCCACGGTGTCACGAGAAAATCATTCGAAACACGTAATTGTCCCCGTTTTTAATTGAGAAAGAAAATGTATTCAGTAACATTTTCAGTTTTAATCAAATATTTGTGAAAAACAAGTTTCCTATAAGTATAATATTATAGAAACATATATTTTCACCACATGTGGTTTAACTCGTCTTATGCCTAAAGAAAGAGTAAGAGATATGTTGCGAAGAAAAGCAGGAGCGACGGCCTACTTACCTGAAGATGGCGGTCAGGCGGACCGTTTAAATATTTTGTCCAGATGACGATATGTTCCGGCTGGAGACCCGACAAGAATACAGCCAATTATTACGCCGGGAAAGTTTACGGAGTCACGCTACCACCCCCGCCTCTATTTTGCAAACCTTCCATTTTATAGCCCTCAAGACAAGGAAAAACAAAATCGCAGGAGGTGTAAAGGCGCTCACGTATCTTAAACCATATCTCCTAACAGGACTGCAGCCATATGAAAACTAATTTTGTGGAGGATGTGAGCGATGCGGTTTACGCTTGTAGTGCTTATTGAATATTGTTTGTCATGTGTGCACGGTTGGCCTAACTGTCTCAGATCTTAAATCGTAGTATGAAATGTCCGATGAGTATCTGACTACTGTTTAGTAATATTACACAATTTTTAGGATCAACAAATTGTTCCTAACTACGCAGTAAGTGATAAACATTGCAGAAAATACATCTAAGGTGTTACAGTATTACAATAACAAAAGTATACATCATGCGTTTTTATTTCTGAAGAAAATAATTCTGTTTATGTCTAATGTACCTACATTTTCCTTGCCAGTTCACAAAATGAAGATACATTCTTGCTATGGGTTTTTAACTGCTGCATCGTCATCGCCTACTGTCGATTTGAAAATATCACGATAACTGACAAGAAAGCTAAGCGTAAGTTTAGTAATGAAGTAAGGTAGAAAGTAAGAATGCAAGTATCTCTGTTTTTCTCTCTGAAATCTGATCAATCTAGTAAAAACACAACGCAGTAGTAGTTACTTCAGCACGAGAGTCTGGATGAGTCTGGGCATTGTTATGAAGTCTGTCACGTGCCTAATGGTGAATAAAATGAAATAACATGACCTGTGCTATTATTATTTCAAAGTGACATTTTTCCATTTTGTAGCCGAGGAACTTCGATATACGCAAAGTCTAAGAGATTCGGATTCGTATTATTAGGCACATGGTCAAGTTCATTCAATAGCGAAGGGTGTGCTCTCCGTAAAGCTCCCATAATGAGTCCCATATTCGCAATTAATAAACGAAACACGGTAAGAAGCTAACAAATGACTTTGACAAAACTGAATTCGCATTATTTTAGCGGAACATTGGTGACTGTTATCCACTATTATTGAAATACCTCTTAAGAATGCTTGTTTCTGTGGCCATAACTTGCAGTCATAGGTGTAAACTTTCGACAATGGTAACAACGAATATAAAGGATATGAACCGTGTGAACATGGGACCTCACTTACGACGAGCAATGGCGGGGACACCAAACAAAATATAAAAAGCACTGTTATAATTAATCAGACCAGCAGTTTCATTGAATCATTTTTCTTCGTTTGGTAAAGGACATTAAAAAAATTGTGAGTTTTGCTTATGCAGTAGTTAATTACGTGTGTTATAGTGCTTCCGAACAGTTCATAAACTAGTTTCGCTTTAATTTGTAACAAACGACAACTAAGACGTACTTTCTGTTGATAGGAGCTCTCGGGACAGGAAGTATGCACATTTACTTTTTGTTGAAACGCTTTAGAACGGAAGGGAAACTTATTGATGCAACAGGTATGCGTTGACCTACAAGAAGCGCAACAGAAGATCAGATCGCTCGGATGCGATAGATGCTTACAGTTCGTTAGAAACCTCTCTGCCGCTGTGTCAAGAATATGAGATTACCTGGGGCAGCCTTAATGACATCATGGACAACGACTTGGGTAGCTCAGTTCCTAAAACGTTTTGCAGAAACTGGCCGACGGGGCAGAAGATAACGCTGGTGGGAACTGCTTGAGATTTCGCTGAGACGTCTGACCAACTACTTGACCAAAAAAGTGAAGCACCCAGAAGGTGTAGCCGAATGTCAGTGTAACTTCGTACGTACGCACACCATCGGCAGGTACGTAAATGACTAGAGTGCCAATTCTCTATGACAGGTAGAACGGCCCATACAGCGCAGTAGTGTTGTTCGTGTTTAGTGCTGTTATCACGTCTGGTAAGGAACATAAAAGGTGTGAACAGAGTCATACATTGAGTGATCACTCTGAAGGACACGGAAACACCACGTATTCGCGTGAGACAGCGTTATCAGCATCTGACAGAATTTGAGAGTGGCTTCATTGTGGGTCTCTGTATGGTTGGTCGTATAGTGCAATATCCAGATTTATGGGGCATTCGGATGTGGCAACTGTCCGATGTTGAACTGCAAGGGAACGAGAGGGCAGCCTTAATCGTCGCCAAGGTTCTGATTGACCAAATCTGATCACCACAAGGGAAGATGATCGTATTGTGCAACAAGCACATCGTAATCCCTTCACATATGCGGCTGCCATCCGAGAACTAGTAATGGACTCCATGCGACATTCTGTGTCATCCTGCACCATTGTTCGGAGACTAGCAACAGCCGATCTAGAGAATAACCGTCCCACGGAGTGTTGTCGTGACTACGAATTATGGTTTACGGATGAATACGTCGCATTGTTTTCAGCGAGGAGTCGCGGTTCTGCGTTACCCTAGAAGACCGTCATCGAAGAGGTCCTATTATTCCAACATTTTTTAGAGTCATAGCAGTATTATTCCTCGTGTCATGGTGTGGAGAGCCATTGGTTATGATTTCAGGTCACGGCTGGTAGTGATTGGGTACTCTGATGGCACAACGGTACGTCACGGACATCCTGCGGCCTCATGTGTTACCTCTTATAAGGCAGTATCGTGTTGCTATTTTTCAACAGGACAATGCTCGTCCACACGTGGTTCGTGTCTCTATGAACTGTCTGCGCTATGTTCAAGTATTCCTGTGGCCAGCAAGAACCGTTAATTTGTCCCCTATATAACACGTGTCGGACTAGCTCGGACGCCAACTTTGTCCCTGCGCCAAGATCCAGGATATGAAGGACCAGTTACACAACTTTGGGCCATCTTGCGTCAGGAGAAAACACGACGGCTTTATGACACCCTTTCCAACCAAATCATAACGCGCATCCAGTACCGAGTGGCTGCAACGTCATACTTACAAATAGGTTCATACTGGCAAGTTCTTTGTAAATTTGACTTGATATTGTAATCACTGAAATAAATTCTCACACCCTCTTAACAAGTGAAATGCTATGACGTTTCCTCCTCTCCTCCCGCATGCTTCTCTTTATTGTAACACAGTGCGCATTCTTTCTGCAAAGCATCAGCACGTGAGAAGGTAATAGTGCTATTACTGAAAAAACGAGGCAACTATCACGGAAGGAGACCAAAACAGTCAGCATAAAATATCGAAAGACGTACAAAGAAGCGTGACATAAATGCTCCGAGCGATACCAAATGATAGTTGTCTTTGTAAGTAGGGAGGCGACCCACTGCAGCACGATGAAGTCGAACGTATTCTTCACTGTTTGACCGTCATGCTGCTTCCTAGTTACCGATGCTGCTGCGCTGATATACACTGAAGAGATAAGAAACTCTAGACCTGCTTCATATCGTGTAGGGCCCCCGTCAGCACGCAGAAGTGCCGCAACACGACGTGGTATGGACACGACCAATGTATGAAGTAGTGCTGGAGGGAACTGACACCATGAATACTGCAGGGCTATCCATAAATCCGAAAGTGTACGAGGGGGTGGAGATCTCTTCTGGACAGCACGTTGCAAGGCATTCTAGATATGCTCAAAAATGTTCTTGTCTGGGGGAGATTGGTGGCCAACGGACGTGCTTAAACTCAGAAGCGTGTTGTTGGTGTCACTGTGTAGCAATTCGGGACTTGTGGGATGTTGCATTGTCCTGCTGGAATTCCCCAAGTCCGTCGGAATGCACAATGGACATGAATGGATGCAGGTGATCAAACAGGATGCTTATGTACATGTCACTTGTGAGGTCGTATCTAGATGCACCAGGGGTCCCATATCAGTCCAACTGCACACGCTCCACACCATCACAGAGCATCCTTCAGCTTGAACAGTCCCCTGCTGACATGCAGGGTCCATGGATTGATGAGGTTGTCTCCACACCCGTACATGTCCGTCCATTCGATACAATTTGAAACGAGACTCGTCCGACCAGACATGTTTCCAGTCATCAATAATCCAATGTCTGTCTTGACGTGCTCAGGCAAGGCGTAAAGCTTTGTGTTGTGCACTCATCAAGAGTACAGGAGTGGGCCTTCGGCTCCGAAAGCCCATAACGATGGAGTTTCGTTGAATGGTTCACACGCTGACACTTGTTGACGGCCCAGCACTGAAATCTGCAGCAATTTGCGGCAGGGTTGCGCTTCTGTCACGTTGAACGATTCTCTTCAGTCGTCATTGGTCCCGCTCTTGCAGGATCTTTTGCCCTCCGCAGCGATGTCGGAGATTGATGTTTTACCGGATTCCTAATATTGAAGGTACACTCGTGAAATGGTCGAACGGGAAAATCCCAACTTCATCGCTACCTAGGAGATGCTGTGTCCCATGGCTCGTTCGCCGACTATAACACCACGTTCAGACTTAACATCAATCTTGATAACCTGCCATTGTAGCAGCATTAACCGATCTAACAACTGCGCCATACACTTGTCTCATATAGGCGTGGCCAACCGTGGCGCCGTATTCTGCGTGTTAACATAACTCTGTATTTGAATACGCATGCCTATAACAGTTTCTTTGGTGCTTCAGTGTACACTGATAGTTCCATATTGATCATAATAGCAACATGTGTTGTTATTGTGACTGTCCGCTGTCTTATTAACAATGTGACGCACACTACATTCTGTCCAGAACGGGATGTTACATTGAACTAAGTTACACACGGAAAATCGTCTGCCTCACAGCTGTTGGTCAGTTATACAGGCTGTTTCACAATGTTTTTAACATTTAAAATTTGAATAACGCGCGTTGACAACAAGATATAGCGACAGTGACGCCGTCTGTTAGTAGTGCGGAGTGTCAAGTCTCATCCTGCATACAGGTCAGTAATCACGTAGTACTGGTCGAAGCAACATCGTGTGTGCGCCATGGAGTTTTATTTTAGCTACGGCGAACCTGTTGTGCGCGCCCAACGTGCCTTTCGCGAGCATTTCAAGGTTCAGCCGCGATATGCAATTCCTGCTGCTGGAACAATATTAAACAGGGTAAGAAACTTCCGCGCAACTGCCAGTGCATCGAATCTATAGTGAACCGACCATCGGAAAACCGTATGAAGTTTGTGCTAGACTTTTACCTATGGGATTATTTGAAGGCGAGACCGGCCGATAGAGAAACCAGCAGCAGTTAACTATCTGATTCGCCCTAAAATTTCCAGCTTTCCTCCAGAAGTTACGAATGATGTGTTAAAAAAACTGGGCGAAACGTCTCGAGTAATGTACAGCCGCGAATGGTTATCGTTTGTTTGCGAGTCACACAAATGTGAAATCATCAAAATACTGTGAAAAACCATGTTGATAAAAGGATATTGTTAACACTCTCATGGTAAAGAGACGAGTCTACGTAACTGAAACACCCAGACAACGCCGTAATTATGCATATTCGGATCTATGGTATCATAGCTACTAGTATTTTTTAATTACTCTGCGAGCGTTTCTTCTTCAGTTTTGCTCTGGTCTTTTGACAGATACTAGTAACCAGAAAGGTGAAGTGACGTATGTTTGATCCTGCTGAACGCTTTTACTTCTTCCCAAGTATGAATATGCACGGCAGCCACCCCCCCCCCCTCCTCCCCATTTTCCAGTCAGTTACTACTCTGAGCACAATGTGAACCCTGTGCTAACGACGAAAACTCACCAACCGAATGGACTTGAATTTGTTTAAAAATAGCACTAAGGGCAATTGCTGCTCCTCTGTCCTAGAGGACTAGGTTTTTTTAAGAAACGATCACTGGATATCAAACACAAATTCATCATTTGTGTGAGTAACTAACGCAATGAAACATCGTATGTCTGCTACCAATAAGTATTATAATTCAGAGTTCTTTATTACAAAATAAAGTGACTGTCATATTTGTCACGACTTACAAGAGCTCCAAGTAGAAAATTACATGCAGATGAGGACATCAGTAAACAGCATGAACTCCAGCGTGATGCTGGGAGAGATGAAGCATGTAGCTGAAAATATGCATGATACATTTTGCCGATATCTACCGCCCTCCTGCAAACAGCAAACGGCTCTGCGGTATCAGTTTCATTGTTTAGACTTCCTGTTCGAGATTACTGCCCGTCTGCCCCCTTTAACGACGCTGTAAAACATGGACATAAAGAAGTACGAAAGAAACTACCGGAAAGACAGGACAAACGCACAGAAGTCAAATCGACTCATGAGGGAACACAATTAAATTTACGTTTACTGCTGGAGTTTCAGTAAATAACAGAAACAGGTTAATCGCTTTTCTTGGAACAGCCACGTGTAAGGCAGGACGGCGACATTCGTTGGAAAAACAGAAGCAGAATTAGCCAGCTGAGACAGTTACCTAAGGTATGAGGGTTGCCGAGTTCCAAGGCTATGAAATACACAGCGAACAACCGGGGGAACTTCCTAGAACGTGACACGTTGGTAACGTATCATCATCATCATACCAACAACAAAAGCGACAACGACAACATGGACGACAACAACATCGGGGCTCCTGCCTTTATTCCCATTCCGACTTCTTATTGGTACGATAATTAATTTGGAGAGATACGCTTCAGAGGTACTAATTATTTATTTAAACCAAGACCAATTCCGAGATTTTAAAATCCCATCTTCCCGTGTGTGGAAACTGTACGCCAACTACTACTAACGACGGACGGTTTTAATACACCAGACGACGGGATTTTAAAATCCCGAAACCGATCGCGGTTTGAAAAAATAATCAGTACAACCGACGTTGATCTCTCTAAATTAATTATCACTGCTGGCTTGTATTATCTACATGATCTAGACATGTGCTGCAAGTAACGTGACGGGATGTGCTTGTATTTCATTATTTTATCAGTGATGCTCTAAAGCCCCTAACTCTTCTCGTATATCTTCATATCTTTTGTGGTAAAGAACTGAAAAATGCTCTGCGTACTGAATCCAGTTTTCAATTCAATAGAACAATAAATATTCCGCAGTTAGAACCATATAACGTAAGTAGTTTTTTTTCCTTACTTTGTGGCCCAGCATTCACTGTCAGGTTATCAGCAAATGTCTGTATCCGGTAAGTTTAGTATAGGAATCTTGTGATTCATGATTTGTCATCTGAAAGCCGAGATACGTATATACTCTGTGAATAGTTCCATAGTTTTTCTGTCAATAACAGTTTTTGCTCTGAATGAGTTTTTTATGAGAAAAGCTATTACACAGAATATCTCCGTGCATATTCTGATGTATTCTCTAGGTAAATGCTTTCACTTGTACAACACCTTCAGCTTCTGAACTATCTTTGCTTACTAGATGGTGCAGAAATAATCATTTCGTACGGTTATTGTCATGAAATATAAAAGATTTTTTTAAATCCACTAATTGATTACAAAAATATTTTGATAGGGGTAAAAGAGACTTATTGTCGAATATTTGAAACAGGCAAGGCAAGAAATGGCGTTCATATTAATGAAATTTTGTTTCTGATTTCTGGTGAATGTGTCACACTAACGTAGGATAAATATCAACTTCCTCTGTGAATACTTTCCCTTGCACATATCTTTAAAGCAGTGTTATGGTGTGTGTTACATTCAAGTGGAACATGTTTCCAACATAAATAAAGTTTGTCTGGCCATCACCACTCACAATGAAAAGTCTAGCGTGGGCACATCATGGACGGCTGTGAACGTCTCCAAGCGCAGCGACGCAACCTCCACAACATCTATCGAAAGGGCTCTGTTTTATGGTGGCTCCGAGTGGGTCACCTCAGAAAAAATCAGAGAATCTGTGGAAGCCCCGTCTTCTGACCTTCACCTGGGCGGAACCAGACATCAGACAAGAATTGGTCGATACGATTTGTTACGTTAAGCCCCGCCCCAAGCTAATACTCCGAAGAAAGAATAACGTGCTCAACAGAAGATAATCCTGACACCGTAATGTTGCAAGCTGACAAGGGCAACGCATCCATTATTAAGAACATGGTGGACTATGACACCAGTTAGCCTAAGTATAAAGAACCTCAGAATAACCCTATTGTCAGTGTAAGTAGACGGACATGGTCTCTACTTACAGAGTCAATATTACAGAGTGACACAGCAAGAAGGGTCATCGCTCAAGCTCCGAAGGCACCAAAGACCTATAGAGAGCCTGAGGTAAGCAAGAAAGAATACCCATTAAGATCCATAACTAATGTTATTAATTCGGCTACATGCTTCCTGGAGAAGTTCGTAACGAACAGACTGAGACATCTAGTGAGCCGTACAGAGTCGTATGTGTGGGTCTCTGTACGACTCATCGAGCGCTTAATGGGCGCATCCCTCTCGTCCACACACTAAATGCTGGACTTCGATGTCAGACACTTTTTTACCAACGTAAAAGCACAGTAGGTGGTTTAGATGAGCGCATCGCTCCAGATACATATGAGCTCGTGTGGAATTGTCTGACGACAATTTACAAGGGTTGCCCAGAAAGTAATGCACCGCATTTTTTTCTTCAACAATATTTCATTGAACATAATAAGAATTACACACACAAAAGAATGGTGTTTTGTCTGCATAACTTATTTTTCCACGTAATCTCCACCCCATTCTCTGGCCTTCCTACGGCGCTAAACAAGGGCGTGTGTGCCCTGTCGGTACCAGTCCTGTCCTGGTGGTTCAAAATGGTTCAAATGGCTCTGAGCACTATGGGACTTAGCTTCTGAGGTTATCAGTCCCCTAGAACTTAGAACTACTTAAACCTAACTAACCTAAGGACATCACACACATCCATGCCCAAGGCAGGATTCGAACCTGCGACTGTAGCAGTCCCGCGGTTCCGGACTGCAGCGCCTAGAACCGCACGGCCACCGCGGCCGGCTTGTCCTGGTGGCAGGGCCAGTGCTTCGCTATGTGAATCACCTCCTCATCGTCCTCAAAATGTCTTCCACGAATGGCATCCTTAAATGGCCCAAACGGGTGGAAGTCCGAGGAGGCTAGGGCAGGTGCGTCAGGTGTGACAGCTGTGGATGGCCTCCCCGACCGCTCCAAATCGTGGAGCTCCGCCGAACCGTCTTCTGATGAGCTCACCCTCTGTGCCCAGCGACTAACCGTACTTCTGTCTACAGCAGATGCTCCATAGACTATGCACAAGCGTTTGTGAGTATTTCCCACAGCTTCTTTCTCCGCATTGAGAAATTCAATGATAGCACGTTGCTTGTAACGTACATCTCCTACAGACGCCATTTTGAAACTGTCCTGCACCAACGCTATCAGTCGGAAGTGATGGAAACTTGGAGCGCTCACTTACTTCAAATAATACATACGCAACGTTTCGCATTCGTTGCATTGTTTTCAGCTGAAAAAAAAAATGCGATGCATTACTTTCTGGGCAACCCTCGTACTTCCAATGGAAAGGGAAGCTTTATGAACAGACAGACGGCGTGGCAATAGGCTCTACACTTTCACCAACTTTGGCACAGGCGACCATGAAAGCTTTCCAAGAGATGGTACTGCAGTACACTCCTACGAACCCCAAATGCTGGTTCCGATATGAGGGTGACACATTCGTCGTTAGGCTGCATAGAGAAAAAGAACTTCACAGTTTCCACCAGAATCAAAACCAGTGGTTTCCAGCATGGGAATTATTGCTCCCTGAGGAGTAAAATTAAATTTTCTGAGTGATAAAAACGAAAGCGTGAGACTTCTGTCACGAAACTAAAGCTATTTTTAAAAGATTTTTGCTATTATTACTATTTCACAATACCGTAACACTGATTACATCAGTTACAAATAATTGCATTATGTGTCTACACACCTTACTTTTTCCACATAATCTCCATCCCATTCTATGGCCTTTCTCCAGTGATAAACAAGGGCGTGTGTGCTCTGCCGGTAACAATCCTGTCTTGGTGACAGCCAAAATACTGGCATTAACACATGATAATGTGGTAGGGGGTCCGCTTGTGAAACGAATGTATGAACAGCATCTTCCTTACGTCATCCACACATACACTCATATGTGTGTGTATGTATGTATTGAACCGGGGACCTAGAAACGACAGAGAGGCTTCGCCCCACCGTAGCCCTCAGTGGTTCACAACCCCACAGCAAGCCACAGCAGTCCACCCGCTCCACCGCCGCCGCACACCGAACACAGGGTTATTGTGCGGTTCGGCCCCGAGTGGACACCCCCCCCCCCCCCCCCCCCGGAAACTTCTCATACTGGACGGGTGTAACCCCAAATGTTCGTGTGGTAGAGTAATTATTTAAGGTGTACGCGTATGTGGAGACAGTGTTTGTACAGCAATCGCCGACATAGTGTAACTGAGGCGGAAGAAGGGGAACCAGCCCGCATTCGCCGAAGCTGATGGAAAACCGCCTTAAAAACCATCCACAGGCTGGCCGGCACACCGGACCTTGCCACTAATCCGCCGGGCTCATTCGTACTGGGGACCAGCATGTCTTCCCGCTCGGAAAGCAGCAGCGCGTAGACCGCGCGGCTAGCCGGGTGAGCCATACACTCATACCTTGTGCCATTCAACTACAGGAGCAAAATTGAAACATCTACATCACATATGCTGAAATGTCTCACGAAAATGCCTTCTGCAAGTTGTGGATAGTTCCCGTAATGGCTCAGAAATTACTTCATTATTCACTTCGCAACAGATACACAATGATAACTATGCAATGACTACTATACTGCTGTAGATTATTATTAGTCGCAACGCTCAGATACAAAGCATTATCCGTCTAAAGTCTTCAGATTTCTGCCAGCTCAGAAGTAAGGAATCCAGCAATCAGGTGATTTACAAGCAATAAGTATAGTGCATACATTTTAACTTAGTTGGTTTTAAATGAAGGTGCAGAATGTGAGTGAAGCAATATCGAAGAGGAGTGGAGCAGAGGATGCATGTTTTGTAAGAAGCGTTGATCCTCAGTGTGGAAAGTTAGCTTTCGTTTATACGAAGTTGTGGAGGTAAAATTCACGATGCACTGACAATAAAAAATTGCACCATAATTCTTTAAGAAAAGGTTATTATAAATAAGCAGTACCAGTTGTCTCATTGATTCGTTACACTGAGGTGACAAACATCAAGGTTCAAAAATGGCTCTGAGCACTACGGGACTTAACATCTGAGGTCATCAGTCCCCTATAACTTAGAACTACTTCAACCTAACTAACCTAAGGACATCACACACATCCATGCCCGAGGCAGGATTCGAATCTGCGACCGTAGCGGTCGCGCGGTTCCAGACTGAAGCGCCTAGAACCGCTCGGCCACACCGGCCGGCAAACATCAAGGGATAACAATATGTACATATTGCGTACACAAGGTATAAAAAGGCGTTGCATTGGCGAATCTGTCATTTGTACTCAGTTGATTCATGTGAAAACTAGTTACGACGTGATTTAGGATGCACGACGGCAATTAACAGACTTTGAATGCGGAATGATACTTTTAGTTGGATCAAGACGCATAGGACATTCAGTTTCGGAAATCGGAGGGGAATTCAATATTCCGAGACCCACAGTGTCAAGACTGTGCCCAGAATACCACATTTCTGGTATTTTCTTTCACCATGGACAACCCAGTGGCCGACGGCCTTCACTTAACGACCGACATCAGTGGCGTTTGCGTACAGTTGCCAGTGCTAACAGAGAAGCAAAGTTGTGTGTGAAATAACTGCAGAAATCTCTGCGGGACGTACGATGAACCTATCAGTTAGAACAGTACGGCGAAATTTGGCGTTAATTGGCTGTGGCAGCAGACGACTGACGCGAATGTCTTTCTTTGCTAACAGCAAGACATCGCCTGCAGCGCCTCTCCTGTGCTAGTGACCATGTGGGTTGGAACCTAGACGTCTGGAAAACCGAGGCCTCGTCAGGCGAGACCCGATTTCAGCTGACAGTAGGATTAGAGTATGCTGCAGACCGGACGAAGCCATGGACCCATGTTGTCATCAAGATACTCTGCAAGCTGGTGGAGGCTCATTAAAGGTGTGGGCTGTGTTTAAATGGAATGATAGGGTCCTGGTTATGTTGGACTACTTAGAGACCATTTTCAGCCATTTATGGACGTCATGTTCCCAAACAACGATGGAACTTTTATTAATGACAGTGCACCATGACACCGGGTCAAAAATTGTTCGCGTTTGGTTTGAAGAACATCCTGGACAATTCAAACGAATGATTTGGCCACCCAGATAGCCCGACATTAATCACATTGACCATCTATGGGACATAATCCAGAGGTCAGTTCGTGCACAAACTCCTACACGGCAATGTTTCCGCAATTATGAACGGCTATAGTGGCATCATGGCTCAGTATTTCTGCACGAGATTCCAACGACTTGTTGAGTCCATGCCACGTCGAGATGCTGCAGTACGCCGGGAAAAAGGAGGTACGACACGATATTAGGAGGTATTCTGTGACTTGTCACCTCATCGTACTTCGTAGTTAAATAAAACACATACGAAAACTAAATATTATTTACCGTTCATGATTTTAAGAATAAAAGTGTGGAAAGAAAATTCTTTTTCATTCTAGAGATTACTTGGGTGCTCGTTTTGGCGGGCGGTCCTGGCCTAATATCTGACTGCATTTTTAGGTAATGACCTCAGAAAACATGACGAGCAGAGCTGATGGTGTAAATAGAAAGAACGATTTGCTAATTTTCCTGAACGTCGTGTTCTATAGGACACAGAATGCTCAGGAAACAACAAGCACGGACAGATAACTGAAGCCGGCCGGGGTGGCCGAGTGGTTCTAGGCGCTACAGTCTGGAACCACGCGACCGCTATGGTCGCAGGTTCGAATCCTGCCTCGGTCATGGATGTGTGTGATGTCCTTAGGTTAGTTAGGTTTAAATAGTTCTAAGTTCTAGGGGACTGATGACCTCAGAAGTTAAGTCCCATAGTGCTCAGAGCCATTTGAACCAGATAACTGAAAGCAATGTCTTGTAACCTCCGAGAACAGAACAACTCTGTGAGTACTACATTAACAACGAAAGCACATCGATTATTCAACAATATCGACAGCCTGGAGGGCAAACTTCACAAGCCAGGAACAACTTTCACGACAAATGGCTACAGAGAAAATATCACAAAGAAAATTACGACAGCAAGAAATAATATCAAGAGCACACACGAAGAATTGCCACACCAAATGGCCTGTCTTCCGTACGTACGAGGCATTAGTGTTAGCCGGGGGAGAATCGAACCCATCTACTAGAGCAACAACAAAGTAAGAGACTCACGGCGTTCCACTAAAGACCCCGTGTACCAGATTCACACGCCAGGAGTATACGAGCTTAGCTGCGATTGTGGACTGGTCTTTATTAGTGAGATGAGATGTCCCTTCGTCACACGGGCGGAGTATGAGCTGCGTGTACAGCTCGAGGAGCACTCCAGATTGGCGGTGGCAGAAAGCGCGGAGAAATGTGGCAGATCCATACAATTTAAACAAGCCCATGCCCATATTTTAGCTAGGCAGCCACTTAACCAGCAATCGAAAAATCGCCGACTGACGAGACAGCAATGCGGCCGTGTGATGTGAATTCCGAGGTGAGCTACGGTCTCTCGCTGTCTTGCTAGCAGAACTGCCCCAGCGCGGCATAACCACACTGCAGGCAGGCGTTGACAGGGCTCAGGCACCAGCGACCACCGCGTACGCGCTGCTACGTTACGACGCCTGTTGCCACCGGAATCGCCAGTGATATGTTGGCGAAAATACGTGTTTAATTCCGGAGGTACGCATAAAATATCATCCGAAATCGTGCTGAACGCATTCTCTGAAAATTATTTCCAGCAGTTAGTTCATGAGCGCACGCGAATAGTAAACGGTTGTGGAAACATACTTGACCTCTTAGCACCAAGTAATCCTGAGTTAATAACGAGCATCAAAATCGATTCTGGGATTAGTGAACACAGGGTTGTCGTAGCGAGATTGAATATTGTAATCCCCATATCCTCAAAAAATAAGCGAAAAATATACCTATTCAAAACAGCAGATAAAAATTCACTTGACGTCTTCCTGAGAGACAATCTCCACTCATTACAAATTAATAAGATAAGTGTAGACCAGATGTGGCTTTAATTCAAAGAAATAAGTACGGCAGCAATTGAGAGATTTACACCAAATAAATTAACAAACGACGGAGCTGATCCTCCTTGATACACAAAACGGGTCAGAACACTGTTGCAGAAACAACGAGACAAACATGCCAAATTTAAATAGACGCAAAATCCCCAAGATTGGCGATCTTTTACAGAAGTTCGAAATTTAGCGCGGATTTCAATGCGAGATGCTTATAACTGTTTCCACAACGAAACTTTGTCTCGAAACCTGGCAGAAAATCCAAAGAGTTTCTGGTCTATGTGAAGAATGTTAGCGGCAAGAAAAAATCAATGCCTTCTCTAAGCGATAGCAATGGAGATACTATCGAAGACAGTGCTGCTAAAGCAGAGTTACTGAACACTGCCTTCCGAAATGCCTTCACAAAAAAAGACGAAGTAAATATACCAGAATTCGAATCGAGAACAGCTGCCAACATGAGTAACGTAGAAGTAAATATCCTCGGAGTAGTGAAGCAACACAAATCACTTAATAAAAGCAAGTCTTCTGGTACAGACTGTATACCAATTAGGTTCCTTTCGGAGTATGCTGATGCATTAGCTCCATACTTAACAATCATATAGGCTACAACCGTTCGCTCGACGAAAGATCCGTACCCAAAGACTGGAAAGTTGCACAGGTCACACCAATATTCAAGAAAGGCAGTAGGAGTAATCCACTAAATTACAGGCCCATATCGTTAACGTCGATATGCAGCAGGATTTTAGAACATATATTGTGTTCGAACATTATGAATTACCTCGAAGAAAACGGTATATTAATAAACAGTCAACATGGGTTTAGAAAACATCGTTCATGTGAAACACAACTAGCTCTTTATTCACACGAAGTGTTGAGTGCTACTGACAAGGGAATTCAGATCGATTCCGTATTTCTTGATTTCCGGAAGGCTTTTGACACTGTACCACACAAGCGGCTCGTAGTGAAATTGCGTGCTTATGGAATATCGTCTCAGTTATGTGACTGGATTTGTGATTTCCTGGCAGAGAGGTCACAGTTCGTACTAACTGACGGAAAGTCATCGAGTAAAACAGAAGTAATTACTGGCGTTCCCCAAGGTAGTGTTATAGGCCCTTTGCTGTTCCTTATCTATATAAGCGATTTGGGAGACAATCTGAGCAGCCGTCTTCGGTTGTTTGCAGATGACGCTGTCGTTTATCGACTAATAAAGTCATACTGCAAAACGATTTAGGAAAGATATCTGAAGGGTGCGAAAAGTGGCAGTTGACGCTAATAACGAAAAGTGTGAGGTCATCCACATGAGTGCTAAAAGGAATTCGTCAAACTTCCTTACACGATAAATCAGTGTAATCTGAAAGCCGTAAATTCAACTAGATACCGAGGTATTACAATTACGAACAACTTAAATTGGAAGGAACACACAGAAAATGTTGTGGGGAAGGCTAACCAAAGACTGCGTTTTATTGGCAGGACACTTAGAAAGTGTAACAGACCTACTAAGGAGACTGCCTACACTACGCTCGTCCGTCCTCTCTTAGAATACTGATGTACGGTGTGGGATCCTTACCAGATAGGACTTACAAAGTACATCGAAAAAGTTCAAAGAAAGGCAGCACGTTTTGTATTATCGCGAAATATGGAAGAGAGTGTCACAGAAATGATACAGGATTTGGGCTGGAAATCATTAAAAGAAAGGCGTTTTTCGTTGCGACGGTACCTTCTCACGAAATTCCAATCACCAGCTTTCTCCTCTGAAAGCGAAAATACTTTGCTGCACCGACCTACAAAGGGAGGAACGATCACCACGATAAAATAAGGGAATCAGAGCTCGTACGGAAAGATATAGGTGTTCATTCTTTCCGCGCGCTATGCGAGATTGGAATAATAGAGAATTGTGAAGGTGGTTCGATGAATCCTCTGCCAGGCACTTAAATGTGATTTGCAGAGTATCCATGTAGATGTAGATGTAGATAACCAGTAAAAACTAACATCAAGTATTCCCAGCAATAAGCATCTGACATCCATCCCCCTTGATCATGTCACTCAATCAAAACATAGTTTGCCAAAAAGCCGAGCCATTTTCAGTTAAATGTAAGACGCAACCACAACTCTCATGTAGTCACACTGATGAAGGCTGTCTGTAACGGCAGCTGAAACGTCGTTTGTTTCATCACACCCAGAAGAATACCACTGAAATGAATTTCTTTGCTTTGGACAGTATACCACAAATGCAAACTAGTCCAAGTTGGCGAAGTTTTATGAGAAGTCTGTTCAGTTTTCAACAATTAAGAAATATACTACTGAATTCAAACGTGGACGAATTTCTCTTGAATATGATCCGTATGAAGGAAGTGCCAAATTTAAAACTTGAAACAAAATCTCGAGAAAAATCACAACACAGCACTGGTGTTAATAGATGTTTAAACAACTGTCGCTATTGAGATGTTAGAGGAAAGAGTACTGAACATTTTACAGAAAAATTAAATCACCTTAAAGCATCGGGAATATGGATTCCCCATTTGTTGAATGCTGACCAAAAGCAAAAGTGAAAACAAATACTGATGATATATTTGGACGGTTTGAAACAGAATCTTACTTACTTTGTGCGTCGATACATGACTGAGTAAGATGTGGGTTCACCATGCCAAAATTGAAACACTAGTCAAAGCAATTATGTAAATCGGCAGCTCTGTGCCAAGAAGGGTAATTTTGATTTCATCTCTTGGAAAGACTCGAGATAGTGATATCTGTTATGCAAAAGGGACTATGCTTGTTCATTACCAAGCGATGGGTCAAATAATAACTACTGAATACTACGCCAGTCTTTTGGACTAGTTGGATGAAAACATTCCTCAAAGGAGGTATGAAAAACAAAACAGAAAATTCTAATTTATCAGGACACAACAAGTGCCCAGTAAGGAGCTTTGGCAGTGAGAAACCTGAGAGATGTGAAATAAGATGGAATTGAAGGCTTAGAATTGTACCTATTAGGGCAGAAATATGTTTTTAATTTGGATAAAATGTTTACAGAGTCATAGGAATCCTGGCTTTAATCTTCAACTAATACTTTGCGTAGGTGAGACCCAATGCAAGGAAAAAGATTGAAGTAAAAATTGTTGGAACATTCACTCTTGCCAACAGAATGTCCATGTTTCAAATAACTTCCGGCAATTCAGCCAGGTAACACTTTCAGCGACCGCCGATATTTCGGCGGGAGAACACCCCGCCATTTTCAAGGCAAACTGCAACGGACAGGCGACGTACATGAAATTTTAAAACCTCGGTTCTCGGACTGAAGCAGGAAAGATAACACACACACTGAATACTAGTGCCACCAAAGATGACCAAAGTCAGAGCTATCGATAATGAGACTACGAATTCGCAGGTGAGGTAGCATTGACTCTGTCCCTCTGTTGTTTGACAAGGGAGAGAGCCGAATTCTAAACAGAGTTTAAACAAAAATATTGGCGCTCCGACATATCGTGTAGCCAAGCATCTTGCTTCTCTGTTGAATCCACAAGTCGGTCGGTGTGAACATCATATCAGGAAGTCAGCTGATTTTTTTACGTCGTTTGGAGGGACTGCAGTTGAATAACAGATATTTTAGTGAGTATCGATGTGGTCTCTCTCTTCACTCGTGTTCTTCTGTCTGATTCGTTGCGGTTAATTGCGGCTAGGTTTGGTGCTGAATTAACTAATCTCTTTCGGCATGTGTTGACATCCACTTACTTTTTATTCAATGACCAGTATTACGAGCGGACAGATGGAGTTGAGATGGGTAGTCCGTTGTCTCCTGTGATCGCAAATTTGTTTATGGGAGACTTCGAGGAGCGTGCGTTGGAGTCGGCGCCTTTGAAACCCACCTCTTTCTTTAGATATGTTGACGATACCTTTGTTGTTTGGCCTCATGGTAGGGAGAATTTGAATGCCTTTCTAGAACATCTGAACTCCATCCACCCGAACATTCGTTTTACGATAGAGGTGGAAGAGGATGGTTGCCTTCCCTTTCTTGACGTGTTGGTTGGGGGAAAGGATGATGGATCATTGGGACATGCAGTCTACAGGAAACGTACTCATACCGACTTGTACCTACAGGCTAATAGTTGTCACCATCCGGCTCAGTGTGAAGGGGTACTTCGCACCTTGGTACACAGGGCACATGTCGTTTCCAACGCTGAGACTTTGCCAGCTGAGCTGTTCCATTTTGAAGTTACGTTTCGTCAAAATGGTTATAGTGATAGACAGATTGAACGTGCGTTGCACAATCGACCAACTGTACATCGGGTGATTGATGACAATTCTGAGTCGACACCTAAGTCTAAAGCCTTTTTGCCTTACGTAGGAAATACTCCCAACAAGATCGGTCGTATTTTACGGAAATACGATGTGAAATGTGTTTTTCGACCTCCATCTAAAATTAGAATGCTTTTGAGTTCAGTTAAGGATGATCTTGGTCTGCGTAAGGCGGGTGTATATCGCATTCCTTGTAGCTGCGACATGGTATACACTGGTCAAACTATCAGGACCGTGGAGGACCGATGTACTGAGCATAAACGGCACACACGATTACAGCAGCCAAGTAGATCTACTATTGCGGAACATTGCTTGGATACTGGTCACACCATGTTATATAATAACACCGAGATATTGGCATGCACGTCCAGCTATTGGGACAGTGTTATTAAGGAGGCAGTTGAGATTAAATTAGCAGGCAACCTCGTTAACAGGGATAGAGGTTTTTGTTTAAACTCTGCTTGGATCCGGCTCACTCCCTTGCCAAACAACAGATGGACAGAGTCAATGCTACCTCACCTGCAAATTCGTAGTCTCACTATCGATAGCTCTGACTTTGGTCATCTTTGGTGGCACTAGTATTCAGTGTGTGTGTTATCTTCCCTGCTTCAGTCCGAGAACCGAGGTTTTAAATTTGCATGTACGTCGCCTGTTCGTTGCAGTTTGCCTTGAAAATGGCGGGGTGTTCTCCCGCCGAAATATCGGCGGTCGCTGAAAGTGTTACCTGGCTGAATTCCCGTAAGTTATTTGAAAGTTGTATCCGCCAGGAGAAACTCAGGTCTCAGAATGTCCATGGTCTTCTACTACTTACTCTTCTCTTCCTTCTCCTATTACCGAACTACTGTCTCCCACTACAACTGAATTTTCATCGCTTCCAGACACCTGAATAATTTATTTTGTCATATCAGACAGTTTATTTATCATCTCGAAAGAATCAAGCTGCGAAGATTTAAATTTATTATGGTGCTCGTGCTTCTCTGCATAATCACTCTCTAATGCAACACATTCTTTCCGACAATGTTTAATTTGGTGGAGACCTGGGTTGTAGAAGTGCGCATTTAAGTTGTTCATGAAACGTTCCACATCGAAAATATTCTCGTCATTCTGGAAATGCCTGACACACAATGGTTGCTCTCCTCTGAGGAAGAAGAGAAGCATCACTGATTTGAGGCAAAGTCTGGTAGCCCAAAGAAGCATCACATGTGATTGTGTCTTGTGCGGAATGAGCTGGAAAGTTTTTGTGGAGCTCTGACAGCTTTCCGCGTGGGTTCTTCCTGACAGTATCATATAACCTCTGCAGGACTAACTTTGATTCCGTAAGGTCCCGTTGTGCACAGTGACCGTTTTTTGTAAGGAAGGAGAGGCACACAGCAGTCAGTCGCAGTCCCATTAGTTTGTATTACGCTTGTAAATCTAGATTTCGGTCATAAATAGCCATCTCCAGAACATTTTCGTTACATTTCAACAAATTCGCGGCTATTCATATCACCATACGTTCTTACAGGTGTGTAGGCAGAAGGTTGCACCATATGTTCTTAAACGTGCATAGGCACACGGCCCTTCTGCCTATACACCTGTAAGAACATACGGCGAGAAGAACTGCCGCGAGTCTCTTGATCTGCAACGAAAATGCACTGAAGATGGCTATTTACGACCGAAATCTAGATTTGTAAGCATAATTAAAAACTATTGGGACTGCGACTGTCTGCTGTGTGCCTCTCCTTCCTCTTCAGGACGTTTCGGCAGTACACTCCAGTAACGATTTGCCCCTTACGAGTATAACAGATTAATCCCAAAAAACATTTAGCATCACTTTACCCGATAATGGTTGGATTTTCGACTCTTTCAGAAGCTATGAATCCACATGCTCCTTTGCCTCGTAGTCACAGTGATACACTCAGCACTCGTCAATGGTGACTAGGCAGCTAAACAAATCTTTTTGACTGGCCTAACACAGTTGCAACTTTTCAGCTGCTCTTTCGTTACGACGCGCTTATTGAATGGGGATGAGAAATCGCGCGACTCAGCGGGCGGCGAGCTTTATCAAGTTCAAAATGTCGAGCAGAATGCTGAAAACTGATTCGTGACTGATTTTCAATTTTGCACTATCGCCGCAATTGTTATACGCCAGAACCTTCTGCGCCTCCTGCCTACTTTGACAAATGTTAATATATTGCTGTCGTACACTTCTGCTATCTCGGGATGGAGTTTTCCAACGTTGTTACCCTTCAAATGCGCCAACGAATTGTCGCACGGTACTATCATACACATGAAACTGTGCCATTTTGTGCAGCGGTACTAAAGATGGGCAAACTGAAACACGTAACTGTTTCGAAACAAATGAAACAGTACGGTGTAATGTTTCGATACGCTGTTTCGAAACAGTGAAACAGTTTGTGTTTTGTAATCTAATAAATCTACGCATTTTATCATCTTGAATGTCTACTGTATAAGTATGTCCACATAAACATAAATGAGGTGCGAGAGGGCTAATCATATCGTAGAAAGTATGAAACTACCACTTAGGCGTCTTGGCAGTTTCGTATTTCCTTCAGCAAATGCGCTGCTTTCGTGTCGTGTGACTTTCATACTTTTCAGTTGGCTGAGGACAGCCATAGCTGAACACAGAAGAACCACCACGAACGGAACTGGAGGTGGGAGCAAACTGCAGAAACAACGGATATGCTACTATGATTCCCACATTCCGTTAGTATGGGTAATATACTCATCTTGCTAATTTCCATGCACACAAAGGGAATCATTGTGGATAATAGGCAGTGACTATAGACTCACAAATAATGCCAAATAATTCGAATAAGTAACAAAAGATAACAAAAAAAATTGTCTTTCAAGGTGTTTCGAACCGTTACTATAAATTCACCATGCTTCCCAGCCCTTCCCGTTCACCATTACACTATCAGTGATATGTCAAACAGATTGCATGCAATTATACCTACATCAAATTTATGTATGTGTCTAATAACTGTCACTCTACGCCCTTTTTTATTCAAAATGTTGTAGGCTTACTTGCGTTTCTTAATATGATTACTGTGGATGACCAGAGAAACGTATGTTATGAAAAAAGTGTAATTTAACTGAATGATTTTCACATATTTATTATTTTGAATGTGAATAGTATACGTTGTTTTATTGTTTGGTTAGTGTTTATAAAGCAGATGTTACGCCATTTCGGAATGGGACAGTCAAATAGAAACGAAGCTTTATTTTCGGATATCTTAAGCTTCATGCTATTGCATGTCAAAAAGATTTCGACACTCTTGAAAGTGTTTCACGAAGTGGTATGTTGTGTTTCAGTACCTGTGCCAAGCCCGAATCTCGTCCGACACAGAGCGGAATGAAACATCACTGTTTCGATACAATTTGTCCATTCCAAGCACAGGTGGACTGAAACAGCCTCATTTTGAAACAATGATACAGTCTCTGTGCCTGGCTCGAGATCGAATCTGGTCCGGTTGTCCGAGACAGGGGCGGAATGAAACACCACTGTTTCGAAACAGTGAACCACAGCCGTTCCGAAACACAGAAACAGTTCCACGTATCGATACACTGTATCGAAACATAGAAACAGTGGCCAAGTCTAAGCGGTACTATGGCGCGGGGATTTCACTGTGTCCTAGGCGGCACAAGTGTACCAGCAAACTAACAAAAACTTTACTACAAAACTTTAGTTTCAGAGGTGATCATTAAAACTTGGTGACTACAATAGTATGCATTTTAATTTTACAAGGAAGTGAAGTTGTTTAGCTATAATCAATTTTATCCGCCCAGTTGTTGGACTCTTGGTAGGTTACTGTTGTCTTGACTATAAGCAACAATTGTTGGTCCCCTCTAATTGAGTGCTTGTACGTGTAGCAACAGTGTGTGTTCCTTCTGTGTTCCCGACAGTATTACATTGTATTTATGTTAAAACGGACATTTCACCTAAGAAGTGATCAGACATACTTGCTCTTCATGAATACTCTTCCCTGGGTATAAGAGACATCGTCTCTGTTGTTGGTGTGGGAAAATGTAGTGTGTCAAGCCTTATACAGTGATATTGCCTCATTGACTGCAAAGAGAAAAGTCAGATGTGGACGAAAACAAAAAACCACCCTTGCAACTGACAAAATTCTGTTTAGAAATTGTAGAATTCATCCTCACGAGAGAAGAAAGGACCTTCAGAGGCAATTATTGACTACTGGTTTGAAACTGATTCTTCAAAGATACGGCCTAGGCTTCTTGATTGTGGATGACAGGCACGAAAGCCAATAAAGAAGCAGTTGTTAACACTTGGTAAAAAGAAAAAAAGTTGCTATGGGCCAAAATATATAAATCTTGAATATCCAATAACTGGAAACATGTAATTTCCAGTGAAGAATCACATTTTATTGTTCAAGGTTACAGAGCGAGGGATGTCAGGCGAAGCACTCATGAGGCAATTGCAGGTGAGCATCTTGGACAGACGGTAAAATACCTTCCAAAAAAATGATTAGGGGTATCTTCAATGCAGGTGGCACTGGCGCAAAATAGTAAGAAAATGACTTATTAAGGGTGCTTGGTTACACGGCTGGCGTCTGTTGAACAAACTATGTGGAACAAAGGAAAATATAAATCTATGGCCAGACGGTGCTTTGAACGCAAGTGTCGAAGGCGGATGCAGTGCCTAAACTGCCGTGCCATGTCGTAGTGTCGTCGCATAGTGCACGTACAAGGAGAGTTTCACATACTTCACACTCAAGGTTGTAGATAGAAAGCAGTGCTCCACAAGAAATGTGAATACCTGTTATAACTTTTTACTTATTCTGGATATGGAAGGACCTCCTGACTTACGAGTGTAGGCCACGCTAGTACCTGAATCGGTCAGCTATTGTCGTATTGCAATGAGTTGAATGGTAAGCTGTGAAAAACGAAGATCAGCTGGCTGACGCAGGCCTTCAAACAAGTTCATTCCATGCAGGTATGCAGTACACCTACCACTTCCACTTTCTGTACTTGCGTCGAATAAATCAGGAGCAACAGGTCTCGCCAGTCGTGCATTTCCATTCGTTCTATTTACTTGCGGAGCAGGAACGCTCTGTTCCGCTTTCATAATCTTCATGGACGACGTCATAGCACGTCATACCATAATAAACAGCATGTTTTCTATATAGTTCGCCTCTAGTTTGCCGGTGTTGTCAATGAAGTTTAACAGCACTTTCAAGAAGTATGGTTTGCATGCTATCTTTGTTACCATATTCTTACGTTTAGGGGAAAATAACGTTTAAAATATAACAGGCATAACAGTCTTGTACACTAGAGATCAGCGGATATTTTTTATGCTCGCTCGACTTGGTCGGTGCATGTAGTTCCGTGAAAGTCCGACAGATGTCATACAGTTGCTTCGGAGCAGACTTCCTTCATGCTCGTTCGAGCATTCCATGTTCGAATGGCCCAACTGCCTGCTCCAGTTACCACACAGGCGCTCAGTCACCCGTTGCAGGATCGTGACGCGTGAATGTGAGACGGACGAAATACTGAAAGCGAAACTTGATTCGCAAGAATATATTCTCAGTGCAGAAGACGGTGACCGTAGCACAGTTTGGGAGAGATTTTCGTTACTCACTCATATGGGCACAATGGTTTCGTGAATTCGATATTGACAAACCTGAAGCAAGAAACGAAGATTAGGTGAAACACGCTTGTTTGGAATACTACAGTTTGCAGTTTGAATGTATAATAAAATCACAGAAATCCTTGCGGAGAAGGGCGTCTCTGAAAAATTTGTTGGTTACAATAACAGCACTGCAAAAGAACTCGTGACATTTTTAAAGCCATCCAGAGTTGCTATAAAAGTGCTCGAATGTGAGAAGTACCCTACAATTCAGTTTGTTTTGTAATGCGTGCATCAACTGGGAAGTTTCCTAACAGAGCGTCTGAAGACATAGGGGCGCGTTTGAATTATTGCAGACGTAGTTTTCTTCTCTAATACACGCTGCAGGTCCAGCACATAACTGTATTTAATTGCTGAACGCCAGTTTCAGTGTAGCTTATATTTCGCCAGTAGAGTAGATCTCTCATATTGCCGCCTATTAATTGCAGATACAGCAAGCGCGAGAAGAGCACTATCTCCGTCACATAGGGAAATGTGTTGAATTTCGGATGTTGCACAGTACAGGAACATGTCTGCGACCGCCCTTCAATGATAAAGACTCCGTTTCTGACAAGAGATGATACGTTAAAAACTGTGCGTCAAAGCTGTGACGAAACAGCAGTTTCAGACAAGCTAGTAAAAAATTATAAAGTAACACTGGTAACCCACACCGTTTTTGCGATATCTGTAAATACTTAGTTAGCGTCATCGAGAAAATGTCAGACGTACTCGCCTGCCACCAGCTGTTTTCGGAGAGACTACATTGTGGACCACATCATACTCAATCTAACCATGAGACTGACTTGTATTCAACCCGAATGGACAGCGGTGACGACGATCATCCGCTTCAGAAATTGAACGGTAACAGTAGTGTATGTCTCAAGCCGTCTAGTTAACCCAAAAGAATTTTCTGTTTCAGCCTCAAACGTGGCTAGCTGCCCGAGCATCATTACGGAAATTGGTAGTTTGTTAGTTGTCTTGTAAAACCTTAAACTGTTTAAAGCAAACTATTTTCTCATATGGATCATAATGATGCCGCGATTAGACGCTACGTTACAGGAATATAGGGTACGGTTGCTATCAATGGGCCGCCTCCATTTCTCTGTGGATACTGACAAAGGCACATTCTAGCAGTCATTAAAAGTACCACGTGTGGCCAAAGATTCCCTATCTAAGCGATGAGTTTTTCCACCAAGACACAAAGGAACAATGAAAAAAGGTAAGATTTCCACTATGTTCCTGTAACAGGCTAGTATTAATGTCTGAATGTCGGGGTAATAGTGATTAAATTTCTGCAGACTTTATTGGAATGTACGAGCAATTCAGACCTTTTTGTCATATTCATGATATAATGTTACGTGCTGTCGAAGGGGACTCGCGGTAAGCAATGCAGTGCGACTTGCCTTGAATGAGCCACTCCGAGTTTTCATGAATGAGCTGGTGGCCCAATGATGTGAACTGCAGAACTGCAACCAAGCGTGCTGTAGCAACTCTTTTAGCAAACAAACGCGACAGTTCACTTAATGACACAGGTAATAATTAATTAACTAATAATATATGAGTAATAAATATCTGAATAATAGCTAACAAATAAATGACCAATGAGTAATGAGAAAATTAAATAACAATAGATCCAGTAATAATTAACTTAACAATTAATTAACAGCAATTAGTCGAGTAACAATGAAGCTAATAACGATTGACAGAATAACAAGAAGTAATATTTAATTTAATAAATCATTTTTCACATTGCGTGTCTCTTCGGTAAACCATGTGGATAAGCTGCAGCAATAGGGATCACCATGAATAACTTTGTAAAAACGGGAGTTTGGCCAGCAAAGAATAATGTTTTCCAAGCTAGCTATTTTGTAGCTGCAATGCAGTTTGAAACGGATGATCTCCCTGAAACAGAAGCACCTGTCAATGAGCTAATTTTGGGACCACATAGGCCTAGATCCAACACTGTCGTCTCAGCATCTGAAAGTCAAGATAGGCCAGAATCTATTCCAGCAGGCGTAGCAACACGGCATCGAAAGTTTCCTTGGGATGAAATCTCCCCATAACGCACAGACTTTTTCCGAGAAGAAGCTCGAATAAAGCTCAGAAAACCATAGTTATCGCGAGCAGATCATACGGAGATTAAAAGAAGCGAAAAAAGAATATAAGGGTAAAAAGGAAACAACGATTAGATCTCAAAGATATCTACTGAATCATGCATCCCAGAAGTCAACTATAGCTGTGCTCTTATTTCCTTTAGAAGTCCCAGAGAAGTCTAGGCCTAGGCCTTGGATGGAATCATGCTTTTTGCGGAATCTCTGGCATTGACATAAAAGACCATATGATTCAGTGTTTGTCATGTAAAGAGTGGGTTCCTGACAAATATGCTGGTATCAAACTGTAAACAAAGTCGGTGTGACGGAAGTCAAAAAGTGTAGGACAACTAAGGCTAAATAGGCAACTATGAACCAATTTTAAGTAAAGGTTTTCATTATATATTTTCGAATAGTTTTTACGTGTTTTGATAATCAGCCAAATGTGATTTTTTTTGTTTCACCTTCGAAGGTGACATTTCTACTTTTAGTCTCCTAGAGTCCGAGTACATGTTATTCGGTTTCAGATGCCAACAGAAGGCCCTTAAAAATATGAAATTTATTTACAGATGTTTATAGTATTTAACAGCTATTATACACCGAAGCGCCAAAGAAACTGGTACACCTGGCCAATATCACGTAGGGCTCCTGCGAGCACGCACAAGGACTCCACTAATGTCTAAAGTAGTGCTGGAGGGATTTGACACAATGAATTTTGTTCTGCTGTCCATAAATCCGTGAGAGTATTAGGGGGTGGTGGTCTCTTGTGAACAGTGTTACTACAGGAGGCCGAAATGCACGCTTTTTAGCTCACGCAGGCTGGCGTGAGGATGGAAGAACTATACTGACGTGAGGTCTGGAACATGACAAGGCATTAGAATTCAGAAAGCGGACGTACTTACTTTAATACTTAACTTTAATCCATTAATGATGAACGTCGCTCTTGACGGTACATGAGTCACAATATTATCTGTTCAGAAGACATAGAAACTGAATATGGCACCTTGCTAGGTCGTAGCAAATGACGTAGCTGAAGGCTATGCTAAACGGTCGTCTCTGCAAATGAGAGCGTATGTAGTCAGTGAACCATCGCTAGCAAAGTCGGCTGTACAACTGGGGCGAGTGCTAGTGGAGTCTCTCTAGACCTGCCGTGTGGCGGCGCTCGGTCTACAATCACTGATAGTGGCGCGGGTCCGCCGTATACTAACGGACCGCGGCCGATTTTAAGGCTACCACCTAGCAAGTGTGGTGTCTGGCGGTGACACCACAAATAGTTCCTTCCCTTTTCCCCTCTGCCTTCAATTTACATAATATGTATCACAGCAGCATATTCTGCGTCTGTCTGAAAGAAGAGACACCACGCATTCATATAATTAACCACTTTGGCTATCCATGCATCATTATAGCCAGACCCAAACTTTCGTAAGTCGTTCATTTGTCCTAACATCCAGTCGTACAAATTATATAATTTCCCTCTGGAGGGGGGGGGGGACATTTTAATTGAAAGTCGCTCTCTCGTACCGGCGGATAAGTACGATATTGCAGTGCCTGTATTGTTAAGAAGACAGTCACGGCGATATTGTATTCATCCAATGAAGATACAGATCACACCCTGGGCAGCAAACTTGAGTTGTTACGCTGACGATCGACAGGTAAACTCCTCACAATGGACCTGACAGTATTGAAGACGCTAAATGGCGTCTGACGCCTACAGAACAAGACTACAGATACCAGTAAGGACAGAGACAGCAGGCACAATTCACGTTTACCGCCGAACGGTGGCCTACCAGAAGGCAGTTTTCCCCTGTAACTCTACGTTCTGCAACGTTGTTTGACGAATTTTCCGGGGACGGGATCATGTCCTCAGTTCGTTCCTCAAAGCAGCCTTTATAATCGCTCGAATTTTGTGGATATATTTCTGTTACTGTGCATAAATACTCGTAGACGAGAAAAAAAATTGTAGCATGAGTACAGCGGAAACGAGTCGTCTGCTGTGGACCTCTTGTTCAACGTTGATTAAACGTTGAGACGGAACATTACTGAGCTTTTGAAAATTGAATGAATTTATGCAGTGAGTTGCTGGAGGAGTAAATGGATAACTTATATATCCGGTGAATCCTGGGAAAACGTAATACAGCTGTGATGGACCCTAGGACTCTGATGTCACATATACTTTGAAAATGCTCTACTTCTTGTGGTTTTCGCCAGACATAAATTAAAATGGAACTCTAAGAATCACGCTGCTACACCTGCACCCACCCTTTTTAGGCGGTATTAAAGCGTTAATGAGGTATTCAGAAATTTTACACATGACGTTATAGGAGAAAAAATCCTGCCCGTAAAAGAAGAAGTTTTATGAGAAAAGAAAAGTTCCTTCTGGCACGACGCTGCTGTGCAAGTAAACGGAACCAGTGTTTGAAACAGGCTGTGAAATGATTGTAATGCTTCCATGGTATGCCTCGGGCGAGGGCTGTAACAACAAGACACACACAAATCAGGGCCCGTATGGAGGCGTAGACTCATCTTTTGTGGGCTCATTTCGCGAATGGAGCAACAGAGGGAGTGACTTCACTGTGGTCCATAACATTTCGGATATTCAGCCGTAACCAAAGTTAGTCTACTGCCAATATTTCAACTGTAAAACGTTCATCCATCTTCAAAGCGAGCCTGAAACATAGTAAAGGGCTCATGTTCACCTTACCCACCAGCAGGGAGAGCAAGTTCGCATGATCACTCGACAAATAAGAGTGGAGGAAACACTGCACGGATGGTAGAAAAATGTTACACAAATTCTGGTCGACAGGCAGGCAGTAGCTTTGTCTATGAGAGTTAACTGTTGCTAGTGCCAGATTTCACAATTTGTCAAGGTTAACCTCTTTCACAGAGCAGTCACGGTAACTTATATCTCTGCCGCCCGTGTGGTATTTCTTGCAGAATAATATGCCGTGTACTCATACGCATTTGATTCGCCCCACCTGCATATTATATAAGGTGGGCAGGAGCACTTTACCGCCAGTCTTTCAGGTTCACTGTGAAGATTCAGTGTTTTAAAGCCGAAATATTAGCAACAGACGAATTCTGGCTACATCTGAATTCCCGCAGTTCTGTGGATCAAATAATATGCCGCGGCAACATGAAGACTTTACAGTGGTACGAAGTGTACTCCGCACGTGCTCTTTGTTGAGTATGGTTCACCTTCAGTTACAAATATCTTCTGGACCCCAAACTAAAGTTGTACTGAAGTCTAAAGCTGGTTTGATGGTACAGTATTTTATCTCCATGGTCCTGTTGGAAGTGTTATGGCCTTGCCTTCCTCGGACCTTTGAGCTGACTCGTCCATTCAGTTTTAAGAGGACTTACAGTTAAACGTTGGCTCCTCTCTGACGTGCAGCTTGGCGTTTTCCGTGTTAACGAGTTGTAGCAAGAGGCAAAACAAGCGATAGCTGAGAGAAGTAATCCTAGAATCTACTGAGAGTTGAACCTCAAACCTCTGAATTTACAATCTGACACTTACTCTCTTCGCCACCGAGACACAATCTGAAAGTGGAAAAAAAAAAAAAATGGCTCTGTGCACTATGGGACTTAACTGCTGAGGTCATCAGTCCCCTAGAACTTAGAACTACTTAAACTTAACTAACCTAAGGACATCACACACATCCATGCCTGAGGCAGGATTCGAACATGCGGCAGTAGCGGTCGCGTGGTTCCAGACTGTAGCACCTAGAACCGCTCGGCCACTCTGGCCGGCGAAAGTGGAACAGAACAAAACGTATGAAATGTAGAAGCCAGTTTTTGGTCGGTATAAAGCGGCTCTACGACAATCTCACTTCCGTCAAGAACTTCAATAAGTACCGGTATTCAGCATACAACACCATGGCAGACAACACTGGGTTCGCTCAGCGTAGGAATGTCAACAGTTGAAATTTCGTCGAGGGGTTATTACTAATCACAGAATATTTTATTTTTAACATTCAACGATGTAACGTCTTTCGTTTGTAACAGCAGCAACACCATCTCTAACTCACATCGTTGGTGTTTCGATATGTCCGCATTATGTTGTGGAAGCATATTTTTACAAAAAAGGTTGTTGTCTTTTGGAACAGGGCCACCGATTTACTTCCTACAAATTAGTTTCCACAGCAGTTCTGAGAGGCTTCTTTGACTACAAGAGTCAGCATGTTCTTTCACCTTGACGGAGCCTCCGCACAAACCGCATAGTGACCGCCCCACTCTTAAGTTAACAGTGCTTGATCAATTTCCGATCGCAACAGTCACCTTATTTGTCACTGCAAACTACGGAAAAACTTGTTTTGTATGTGGGTAAGGCGGAAATGCGAAATTCGCGAAGAGACAGTAACAAAAAAATGGTTCAAATGGCTCTGAGCACTATGGGACTCAACTGCTTTGGTCATAAGTCCCCTAGAACTTAGAACTACTTAAACCTAACTAACCTAAGGACAGCACACAACACCCAGCCATCACGAGGCAGAGAAAATCCCTGACCCCGCCGGGAATCGAACCCGGGAACCCGGGCGTGGGAAGCGAGAACGCTACCGCACGACCACGAGATGCGGGCTAGACAGTAACAACAAGAGGTACATTAGGAGAATTCATGATAAACTGTTCAAAAACTATGTGGAGAGATTTAAAAAAAAAATAATTTGAACTGTAGTAGATTATTCCCACGTTTTCTCATCAATAAAATGCTCCGTAATCCTATTTGTTTGATGATTTTGGTAAGTTCCTTTTTCGCCTAACATCGAGTAGCAAAAGCTCTGCACCTACTGAAAACTGGACACTTGCTTATATGAATTTTTGACTCTAAACTGTAAATACGAGCGCTTCTTCAAATGTTTACCATTCCTTCTTAATACTTTACGTATGTAGAAGCTAACTGGTGCCTGGATGACGGTTCGGCAGTCACTCACAACAAATACGAACCACCGCAGACGGTGATCCATCCGTCGTTTCGGTAAACAGGTTGGTCAGAAACAGCTTTGAAAGCTTGTAAGGATATTGCAGGGTAGGATGTGCTGAAAAGTAATTATTAAGAATAAACCTATTACGTTGTGCCGTTTCCGAGTTAATTAGCAAAGAAGTTAGCCAATCAGGTCGTTGCACGCACAAATTCAAGCAGCCCGCCAGATACAGTTAGTGTCACTTGTCCTCATGATGATTATGATGATGGTGATGATGATGGTGCTTGGTTTGTGGGGCGCTCAAATGCGCGGTCATCAGCGCCTTTACAAAGTCCCAATCTTTACACAGTCCAATCTAGCCACTTTCACAAATGACTATGAAATGATGAGGACAACGCAAACACCCAGTCCCCGGGCAGAGAAAATCTCCAACCCGCCCGGGAATCGAACCCGGGACCCCGTGATCCAGTTGTTCTTGTAGCGTAGATAAAAGCTCACAAGACTGCTGTGCCTTTGGTTCGGGTTCGATCCTTAATATCGTCCCATGATCAATTTTTGTACGACTCTCTTGCTCGGTTTTAGGAAACCAAACGATGAACACGTTTGGCGATGTCGTCTCTGGAGGGTTGCTTGAATTTGCAAGCGCAACAGTCTGACTGGCTAACTCCAATGCTAATTAATTCGGAATTCGAATTTCTTTTCTTAACAATCTCAGTGCAACCTATCATGCAATACACTTACAAGGTTTTGAGACTGTTTCTGACCACCCTGTGTTTACCAGATTGGCAGGGATACACTTTTACATGTGAGAGTTTGTTATTACCTCAGACGCCGGCCTGCGACTAGCACTGCGACTGGCGCATGCATCATCGGATCTCCAGTGAAGAGGCTCAGACGTACGTAAAGCGAGTGAAAGCTTTCAGGATACTGGGAAGGTTCAGTCCATCTGTAAAGGGGTTTGCTTGCAAGGTACTCGTGCGATCAATTCTAGAAAACTATTGAGTGTGTGAGACTCATACCAAATACGGCTAACAAGAGATGATGAACGTGTACAAAGAAGGGCAGCAAGAATGGTCACAGTTCTGTTTGACCCACGGAAGAGAAACATGGAATGTCGAAAAACCTTGAACTGGCAAACGCTTGAAAACAGAAAACAACTATTCTGAGAAAGCCTACCCGCCGGCCGAAGTGGCCGTGCGGTTAAAGGCGCTGCAGTCTGGAACCGCAAGACCGCTACGGTCGCAGGTTCGAATCCTACCTCGGGCATGGATGTTTGTGATGTCCTTAGGTTAGTTAGGTTTAACTAGTTCTAAGTTCTAGGGGACTAATGACCTCAGCAGTTGAGTCCCATAGTGCTCAGAGCCATTTGAAAGCCTACCCACAGTTTCAGGAATCAGCACTGGATGAGGAATCCAGGAGTATGCTACACCCCCTATATACAGCTCCGGTAGGAATTCTGAGAACAAGATTAGACTAATTACAATGCGCACAGAAGCATTTAAGTAATTAATCTTGGCGCGCTCCAAACGTGAATGGAACGAGAAGAAACCAAAATACGTAGTAAAATGGGAAGTACTCTCTACCACGCACTTTACTGTGATTTTTACAGTATGGCTGTAGATGTAAATGTATGTCTAGAGACGGCAGCCAGTCCCACCAGGTTCCTTGAAACATGTACTGGCGTACCTGTGTATCGACGATTTAGTGACTTCGCCGTGTCGTATAATTAGTGGAATGTACGAGTTGCTCGTTTGGAAATTTGTGATAAGAACCTGTTTAAACTAACATGCGCTAATGACAACACACACACCCATGCCCAAGGGACGACTCGAACCTCCGACGGGTGGAGCCGCACAAACCGTGAAAAGGCGCCCTAGCAATTGATCGTTTAGTGTTAAAATTGGCGCAAAATCCAATATCGGTTCTGGGAACAAATCGCGGTGGTGGAGGAAGCGATCGGTCATACGTGGTCGGATAACTGAGGATCCGCAAATGTCAGTTCCCTCCACATCATCTCAACGGCAGAAGGAGAAATGACATGCAAAAGTTAGTACATATTCGTGCGTCTGTGAAACGATCCATGCTCAAAGCATTCAACAATTACTACCACCGTCATACCTTAGCAAAAGATCTGACCGAGAACCCACGAAAATCCTGCACCCATGTAAAATTGCTAAGCAGGCTAAAGCTTTCATCCAGCCATTCGCTGACCGGTCTATGGTGGCAGCAGAAGATTGCTAAACGAAAGCCGAAGTTTCAGATTTCACGTTTAAGAAATCGTTCACGCAGGAGACTCGTACAGACGTACCGTCGTTTGACCATCGCACAGACTCGCGTGCTGTCGACACAGTAATAAGCATCGCTGGCACAGAGAAACAACTGAAAGTGTTGAAAACAAATAAGTTGGCAGGTCCGGATGGAATTTCAATTCTGTTTTACAAGGAGTACTCTACGGCATTGGCCCCTTACTTGGCTTGCATTCATCGCGAACATCACACCTAGCACAGTCGGAAAGCAAGGTGACTCCTATCTATACGAAGGGTAAAAGAATGGGCCCGCAGAATTGCAGACCAATATCGCTAAATTCGGTATGCTGCAGAATTCTTGAGCATAATCTCATTCGAATATAACAAATCTCCTAGCAACAGAAAAGCTTCCGTTCACGAATGAGCACAGTTTTAGAAATCGTCGCTCGTGCAGACCTCAGCTTGCTCTTTTCTCACGTAATATAATGCGACTGTGGATGAAGGGCCACAGGCAGATTCCACATTTGTAGATTTCCGAAAAGCATTTGGCACGTTGTTCCAATGCAGACTGCCACCGAAGGCACGAGCATATGGAATAGGCTCCCTCATATGCAAGTAACTCAAAGATTTCTTAAGTAAGAGAATCCAGTATGTTTTCCTCGACGGCGAGTGTTCATCACCAACAAAGGTATCGTCAGTAGAGCTCCGGGGCAGTGTGATAGGACCGCAGTTATTTACTACATACGTAAATGATCTGGCGGATGGGGTGGGCAGCAATCTACAGTTGTTTGCTGATAATGCTGTGGTGGACAGGGAGGTGTCGAAGCTGAGTGACTATAGGGGGATACAAGATGACTTGGACAACATTTTTAGTTGGTGTGATGAATGGTAGCTAGCTCTCCATGTAGAAAAATATAAGTTAAAGTGGATGAAGAGGAAAAACAAACCCATAATGTTGGGGTATAGCATTACTTCAAATGGTTCTAAGCACTATGGGACTTAACATAGGTCATCAGTCCCCTAGACTTAGAACTACTTAAACCTAACTAACCTAAGGACATTACACACATCCATGCCCGAGGCAGGATTCGAACCTGCGACCGTAGAAGCAGCGCGTTTCCGGACTGAAGCGCCTAGAGCCGCTCGGCCACAGCGGCCGGCACAGCATTACTACTGTCTTGTTTTTATACCGTCATGTTGTTTAAATATCTGGGCGTAACGTTTCAAAGTGATATGAAATAGAACGAGTACGTGAGGACTGCGGTAGGGAAGGCGAATAGTCGGCTTCGGTTTATGGGAAGAATTTTAGGTCGGGTAAAGGAGACAGCATATTGAACGCTAGTGCGACCTATCCTTCAGTACTGCTCGAGCGTTTGTGATCCATACCAGGTGGAGTTAAAGGGAGGAGATTGAAGCAATTTAGGGGCGGGCTGCTGTATTTGTTACTGGCGTGTTCAAACAAAATGTGTTACAGAGATGCTTCGGGAACTGAAATGGGAATCCCTGGAGGGAAGGTCACGTTCTGTTCGAGGTGCACTACTGAGAAAGCTTTTATAGTAAAGTAATTGGACAAATTTTTATTTGTAGAATTCACTGATATACCACCTCGCGCTTTTTGTAAACGACGAAAGATTAATGATGGACTTACAGAACAAGTTATAAGAACCCTTCAGCGATTTGTTCGCTTAGGACATCTGAAAACAAGTGGATGGACAAATGAGAAATAAACGGGAGAGCAAAATGGTTTGAAGTTCACTTTGCAAACTGGATGTTGAGTACAGAAATAAATTCGCAATGTTCTTAAACGGAAAGCCTATAACTACCGTGAGTCGCCAGTACCGTCTTACAGTAGTGAAACACGAACGTTAAAAGCGCGTGCAGTTCAACAACTGAGGGTTGCCCAATGAGCAGGGTGAAGACTCGTTTTGAGCATGACAGGGAAGGATACATAAACGAATAAATGGATGAGAGCTAAGACAGGAGTTGAAGACATGATAGTGACTGTTACAAAACATGTGGCGATAGAGTGGGCGTATACTGAGACGAAATGAGGAGAGATTACAGCTTTTATTCATAATGGATGTGGAATACTATGACTAAGAGGTTTTCAGAAATAACTGCAACCAGTCGCCTTTTCTGCGGTTCAATTTTTATTACACCACGACCGGTTTCAAGTCGCCTGGCGACTCATCATCAGAGGGTACACGCGTTACTGATTATTGGTAGCATTCTGACGGTCGTGTAGCTCTGGCAAGATAGAAAAAAAAACGAAACAAGTGAGTATTGAATGTAGCGAGGCATCAGGAATGACACTAACTGAAAAAAGTCGTAACAGCAAGAAGGAGTTGTGTGACGTAAACGAAAGTTGGTGGGCGTGTTTTTACATCTGAAACAAGATGTCTGTTCAAATCTCGCGCCAGTTGCCTAAGAGTTGCGCTACTATGAGGACGCAAATTAGGTTTGCTTCAAAGACACGCTGTAACGGCAATGAGCATTAGTTATCTCTGAAACTGGACGTGGTAGGTTGATGTTAGTCGAGAACGCTTTTAAGGCGACAAAGACGCCATTATCTAGACCTCACTGAGTTTGAACGGGATTGCGTAATAGGGCTACTAGAAGCTGCAGTTCCTTCTGCGATACTGAAGAAAGATGTGGCAGGAATGTAGCCGCTGTACACGAATGCGGGCAGAGGTGGTCACGAAAATTGAACGGTCACAGGAAGATCGGGCTCCGGACGGCCAGGTGGCACTACCGAGAGGGAAGACCGTCGTGTTCGACGAGGTGGCTCTGGCGCTCTGTACTGCACCTGCAACAGAAACCTGAGCAGCAGTTGCCACCGCAGTGACACAATCAACTGTTACAAATCAGTTACTTCAAGGACAGCTCCTAGCCATACGTCATGTAGCCTGCATTCCACTGACCCCAAACCACTGCCATTTGCGACATAAGTGGTGTCAAGCGAGAGCTCATTGGAGGGCAGGCTGGAAGACTGGTGTGTTTTCTGACGAAAACTGGTTTTGCCTCGGTGCCAGTGACAGCCGTGTGGTGGTTAGTAGGAGGCCAGTAGAGGACCTTCAACCATCCTGTCTGCTTGCTAGACACGTTGGACCTGCACCTGGAGTTATTGCCTGGGATGCGATTTCGTACGACAGAAGGAACACTCTCGTGGTTATCCCACGCATCCTGACTGCAAATTTGTACGTCAATCTGGTGATTCGAACGGTTGTGCTCCCATTCACGAACAGTATTCCAAGGTGTGTTTTCCAACAGGCTAACGCTCGGTCACATACCGCTATTGTAACCCAACATGCTCTACAGAGTATCGACATGTTGTCTTGGGCTGCTCGAGCACCAGATCTGTCTCCAATCGAGCACATATGGGACATCATCGGACGACAACTCCAGCGCCATTAACCGTCCCTGTATTAACCGATCAATTGCAACAGGCATGGAACTCCATCCAACGAACTGACATCCGGCACCTCTACAACACAATCCATGCACGTTTGCATGCTTGCATTCTGGCGCTTACAACGCTTATTAATGTACCAGATTTTCACATTTGCAATGCCGTATCTCGCGCTTACATTAAAAAAAAAAATGGTTCAAAAGGCTCTGGGCACTATGGAACTTAACTTCTGAGGTCATTAGTGCCCTAGAACTTAGAACTACTTAAACCTAACCAACCCAAGGACATCACACACACACCCTTGCCCGAGGCAGGATTCGAACCTGCCACCGTAGCGGTCGTGCGGTTCCAGACTGTAGCGCCTAGAACCGCTCGGCCACCCTGGCCGGCGCGCTTACATTAACCTATGATCTTGCAATGTTATCACCTGAATATGTTACCTAGACAAATGTATTCTCGAAATTTCATTACTCTACATTAAATATCTTTTGGTGTTGCGATTTTTTTCCGTCAGTGTTTTTACGTTTTAAAATCGATTTGAAGCCATTACTTAGTTATTAGCAACCATGAGTTTAGTCCTAGTGCACACATTACCCCGTAAAACGTAATCTGTGTTTTACAGTTACGTTAAATGTATAGCACTATATAAACTTTGCCGTAAGCAACAACTCCACGTTACTTGCAGGATATAAACAAACCAAGTAGCCTCATTAAAGTTATGTTCAAAGAGTTTATGTTAGAGCACAAAGTTTCCTTGGTCAGAGCTTTCATTTTCAATAGTTGCACACTAATGATATTAAATATGCAGACCGATTTCTGTTACATTCGTTACTGCAAAAGTACGGGTGGTGCGTACATGCGTGCGCTTGGATGTACGTGTGTGTGTGTGTGTATGTGTGTGTGTGTGTGTGTGTGTGTGTGAGAGAGAGAGAGAGAGAGAGAGAGAGAGAGAGAGAGAGAGAGTCTGAAAACCGTGGTGACAAATTGACTGCTGGTTTTCTCATGACCGGAAAAGATCTAGAGGCCGCCCTAACGAAAGACAGGTTTATGAGAAACATATAAGCAGGACAAAACAGAACGCGAATAGTGGAAGACTGCAACCTATTAGCACTCTGTAAGAGGCCTATATACAACAGAGGCCGATAAATGGCTGATGAAGATGATGATGCCAACCGCAGAATCTATAGTGACCCTGATAGGTCGGAGAGAATTTTCCATGTATTGGTCATTATACCAAATACACCCTCTAGAAACTGTTTTACTCTATTTGAGAGATTTTTAAATTCGGTCTATGTGGCGAAGTTCTAAGGTACTATAAGGGTATGGTAAATTACTAAGCAACGTAAGCACATCGTTCCCCGTGAAAACACACGATGGTTCTCTGACTATTTGGGAGAACGTTATGAGGAGGCGATTTCAACGAGTCTCCTTGGACGGGGCCACGCGTTTACCTAACGGCTGGTAGAAACGTCACTCGGGCAGGCTTTCTTGTCCTGGACAGGAGTCCGACCGGTCTATTTTCTTGACCCTGCGTCCCCCGACAGTATCCTTAACAGGAAAATAAGAAACTTACTCGTGTCTCACCTCGTATGGATAGTGCGTGCCAACGTAGGGAGCCCCGGGGTAGCGTCCTCCCCCGTCGCCGGGCCCTGAACCCGGGCCACGGCCCGATCGATACGGCGCTCTGGCACGCCGCGGCCGCTCGCCGCTGCCCCTTGACACGTCACGATACCACTGTGCTCGCCGGACAAGCGCTCACATATGGCAGCCATCAGTCGCGCTTTAATCGCGCAACAAACCCCACCTGTCACTCCGAGCCTTTTATGAAGGCGTTGCACAGAATTATAATCATGAACGAAAAACTGGATTACCTAGCGGCGAAGAGGGAAGGGGGAGAGGGAGGGGGAGGAACAGTCAGCTGCACCGGCTGCTCCCTTAGAAAAAAAAAAAAGGAAATAATCCCGTATCATTCCAGTCTCACCTGGAAGAAAGGCAAAACATGTAATGCGTACTGACTAGCATCGCGCGTACCTGGAAGCATTTGCCGTGAAATTTCAAAATAATTTCGGAACTGACCGCGAAACTGAATTGTCCCTGCGCCTAGTTCAGATTCTGGGAATGCGCTTGGGTGATTGGGGTATCCGGAAAAGAATGTCCGTTGGGGTACAAATAAATAAATACTGTATTACTTAAAACAAAGCCGCCCGCGGTGGCCGAGCGGTTCTAGGCGCTTCAGTCCGGAACCGCGTGACTGCTACGGTCTCATATGGCTACACAACAAAAAATGAGTGTGAATTTCTAAGGGACCAAACTGCTGAGGTCATCTGTCCCTAGACTTACACACAACTTAAACTAACTTAAACTACCTTATGCTAGGAACAACACACACACAAACCGTGCGGCCACTCCGCGCGGCGACTACACAACAGAATTCGTCCAACAGTTATCGACAAAATCATCCAAGCTGAATTTCCCGCCGGCCGGTGTGGCTGAGCGGTTGTAGGCGCGTCAGTCTGGAATCGCGCGACCGTTACGGTCGCAGGTTCGAATCCTGCCTTGGGCATGGATGTGTGTGATGTCCTTAGGTTAGTTAGGTTTAAGTAGTTCTAAGTTCTAGGGGACTGATGACCTCAGCTGTTAAGTCCCACTACTTTCTATAGGATCATGGGCGTCCGTAGAAATTGACCCAAGTGGAGGAGGGGGGTGAGGGGTGATTGGGGGGGGGGGACCGAAGAGAGGCAAAGTTTTTATGAGGTCGCCTTATTGTCTGTCTGCTTGTTCACTGCAAATTTTGCAATTGATTCCAAACTAATTTCCCGATGAACTAGAGACTTGAAACTTTCAACACCGATCAGAACTGGATGAAAATGCAACGTTAACACACTCTTTTTTGCTTGGTGTGCGCCGGAGGGTACTTTGTGTACTATTGCTATTTCCCCCTTTTCCTGTTCCGCTTCGAGTGTTTCACAGTGTGAGTTCGAGTTTCTCTAATTTTTATTTTCGCTATCTTTTCGCACGATATACGTAGGCGGAAGCAATATATTGGTTGAATCAGGCGCGGAGAGAAACTGCAATAAACCTTAAATTTGCTCCTTTCTGCGGAAAAAAATAAAAAAAAAACAAAAATCTCTTCAAAATGACTGAAATCGATAGAAAAGTTTTACACACACGAAATTAAAACGCAGAGAATAATTGTTAAATGAAAATATTTCTAATATAACCCGTTTTTAAAACGAACTAGAAAATATAAAATCATTTCTCCTAGCGGTATTCATATTCCTAACCCCATACAGAAAGTCCTGAAAATTTTCAGTTGTAAATTTTTAATAGCTACGACTATCATAAAATTCAGAACAAAATTGTGGTGTCACCGCTAGACACCACACTTGCTAGGTGGTAACTTAAATCGGCCGCGGTCCTGTAGTACATGTCGGACCCGCGTGTCGCCACTGTGTATTCGCAAACCTAGCGCCACCACAGGGCAGGTCACAAGACACGGACTTGACCTCGCCCCAGTTGTACGGACGACATAGCTTGCGACTAGACCTACCAAGTATTCCTCTCAATTGCCGAGAGACAGATTAAATAGCCTTCAGCTAGTCCATCGCTACTACCTAGCAAGGCGCCATGTGTATCATTGCTAATTGCTTACTACTATGCAAGAGATGTATTTCAACAAGAAGAACATCATTAAAAGTTAAGTAGATGACAATCTCTCTTCTTTTCTTTATAGTTTTTCATCCAGTCTCCTGTTTCAGAATTTACGCCCGTCTGCGTTAGTTTCGCGTGCACCTATCCACTCATTGTGTCGAGACCTTAGGGAATCGACACAACAAAAATATGTGAAGTGCATGCATTACATAATCGTAAAGAGTGTAGAGAGTAGCTGTCGTTGAAACAAAATCACTCAACAGTTCGTAACATTTGCAGCGCAATAAAATTGTTTGTGACTTAGGTGAACGACTCATACGTCAGTTATCTACTGCATGCGACCCACATTTTTTGTTTTGAATAGCTATTAAATATTGACAACCAGAGATTTTCAGGACTATTTGTATGTGGTTAGGATCTGTATGGGGCTAGGATAAATTATTTTATACTTTTTAGTCAGTTTTTTATTTAAATATTTATGGAACTGTCCTGCGCTACAAGAACTCCATTTTATAGGCTGCAGGGAAAACTTATTAAATCTCAGAGAATTTATGGCTTCCCCAAAGACTCGGTTGTGACTGTTCCAAGGGACACGAAAATCACGCATTTATTAGACCTTTTTTTTACGTCTGAATTGACAAGGACGAATTTCATTAACAGAAGTTTCAGTTTATGGCGGATGAAGACCATCTTTTCTGTTAGAAAGTACTGAGAAAGAGTACAATAAGGCGCTGGATTATGGGACATAGGTTTCATTCCTTTGTGAGTTATTCTCGCTTCCATGCCTTCTAAATCGCTGCTGTATAGCACAACAAATGAAAGAGGGTAAAAGCCTCTCTATTGTGCCATGCCGGCTTCCAATATTGCTTTCTTCGACATACACGAACCCAAGTGTTGGGGTATTCAATTTCCCCGAACTGTACATTGCTATATCATACTATGGAACATAGAGTAGGCCCTGTACCCTACATGCTTTTCTAAAATGTGAATTGTTTGCTGTGCACCTATCTAAAAATACTCTCGGCGTGGTGGACGACGGTATTATCTACGTCCATTGAAATCAAATGACGTCGACCGGTTTAACTGATTTCTTTACACTGTTAACTTGAACTATCAGACGACATTGTTTAATACATGTACATCTGGAGCTATGGGAACAGAAGCGATATGCTGAGTTAACAATCACTGAAAAGTTATGTGTGATTGATTTTGGAATATCTTCGTTTACTGACACGTCGGCCCCATTAGACACATTGTAGTGGACTCTCTAATCTCGGTAGCGATCGGAGACGAGTCAATAGCAGTTATCGGCTTTTGAGTCCAATCGACGCAGTCTTCTCGCCGCGAGTCTTCGCAGTATGCACGAACATTACTGTTGTACTCAAATGACACCCTGTGTAATGAAACACACCTTCTTCTGCCTAAATTATTGTTTCCAGTTACAGTCCTTCAAAAAGGATTAACGAAGTCAGATGACACGATGATACCAACCCGGGACTATTCCGGGCCCTCACTAGTCTGTTTAAATGGCTACATCAAGTCTTCAAAAAATTATTATTCTTCTGAAAAAGCTATACACATCCAAAAAGTTGTAATCTTTAAAAAACCTAAAAAAGTTGTCTACTTTGTACGAAAATATGTCGCTCATAATATGGACTACGAGCTAGACAAAAATGTGTAGTTCAATTTTTCAGAAAACGTGTCTTACCTTTCAGAAGATAGGCGATTTTGCACAAAGACATTGCTGCCACTGAAACATACACACTTACTGTAAGCTATAACACGACCAAAATCTTCGAGAGCCAGCCAAACAATCTGCCGTGTAAAACTGCATATTTTCCCCGCGCCGCGTGTAGTATCTTTGCTTTTTTGTGCCTTTAACGTAACAACAAATTATTCTGATATCTAAATATCAAATAGATTCTAGCACCTACGATATCGCAGGGCAAAGATTCGCATTACGCGTCCTTTTGTCTCCCTCTTTTCGAAGATGGAGACGATGCCAGAGAGGTCAGTTCTAGTTCAATGAAAGCAATAAGGCGCATTTTGTTAACTGATCCGCTGTTATCAGAAATCCGCCATAACAATGTGGTGTAATATTAACATTACTATAATGCGGCGTAATTAACTTTATCATAAGAAAAGTGCGTACTTGGAGTAATGTTATGAATCAAGAAAAACGTAGACACTACAGTAATTTCAAATGTTATTTGTTTCTTCTGTGTGTTATTAATGCGAAAGAATTTTATGTTCCCAGAACCATACCCACAGCGAACGAACAGAATGTTTTATTCTTATAATGTTCCTTGTCCCAAGAAAGAGGCTACATGGTGCACAGCTACACATTTTATACTGGACAAACAAGGTAGAAAAAACCACCAAAAGAATCCAAAATAAAAAAAAGACAGAGAGTCAAAGGAATGTTATACGGAATTAAAGCCAACAATAACGGATACGTAAAATCGACAGAAACAGATTGTGGGCTCTGTTCCAGCATTGTTCTGTTATGATTACTACCTCACTTGAGTTTATGTCAGCGCGAATACAGCATAATTTCCCGTGATCGGTGTGATACCCAAACAAACGTAATACATGCAACGATTTATAAAGCTTCCGAACTTCTTATGTGAAAACTCTTCAAGCTTTTTGATAAAACAAACGTTACTAACATTTCTAACAGCTTTGGACGACAATGTAAGTGGAAAGTAAATATACAATCTTCCACTTCTTTTACGAGATGACTTACTTGACATGCTCGGCCGACTTTCCTTGCTGGTTAGCCTGCTGCTACAAACTCTCTTTCACTTTCTTCCCCGAAGTATGCTGCCAGGTACAGGAATTTCTTAAGGCTCTCTCTACTTATAAAACATAAGTAGACATACCAATTTCATTTGCTTTAACTAACGACGTATATTTGAACTTCAGACATATTACAAATCTCACTCTTCATATAAATAATACTGGTTCGTAAGCCTCTCGTGTCTCCAAACGTGAGAAACAAACTAATTTAATATAAGAGAAAGTTGGCTTAAACACCATATCCAGTCTCGACATGAACCATAATACACGTCTTCCCTTCAACAAGGCTAAGACAAGAGTTTTTCTCAGGAGTACCTTCTCAACTGTTCTCGTTATTATGACAATGGTCACTGACACAATTAACACAGAATAACATAGACGCTCCATGGTTCTTCCGTACACTTTCACTAAAACTTCCATGGATCGCCGGACAAGTACTTGCCGTTGGCGTTCGACCGCCGCGTCTACATTCTTCTCGCGACTGAATTTCAAACCTGTGCACACAAACATGCGACGCGCAGTAGGTAGGATTCTATTATCCCACACTCACTTCTAAAATATCGTGTGTTCGAGAGGGTAGAAGGCTGAGTCGTTCTAGAATTTATGCAGAAATTCTCGAAACACTACACATTCGACATTTTTATTCTTCATATCTACATATTTGCAGCCCTTTGCCACTAGTGGGGTCAGTATTGTAGTGTGTAACATGGTGATGTGTAACGTAACTTCGTCGGTGCGTGAGAAATAGCGTGCTGTTTATCGAGTTTCGAATTCAAAGAATTCGTCCACACATGGGGCACCATCTCCTTCAGCATGACAGTGCTAGATCACACATGAGCGCTGTGACACTGCAGCAATCCGACGCCTTGGGTTCGCTGTCATCGATCATCCTCCACACAGCTCTGACTTGGCCCCATCCGAGATCTTCACATTTTTCCAAAATTTAAAGAACACCTTCGAGGACATCACTTTGACAGTGATGAAGCCGTGCAACCAGAGGTGCGGTTTCGGCTCCGTCAACAAAGTCAAACATTCTACATTTGAGAGTATCAGCATGCTGGTCTTCTGTTTGGAGGAATGTGTTCGTCGCCACGGTGACTATGTTGAGAAATAAATATGTTAACATGAAGAATAAGGATGTAGAATGTTAATAATGTTGGTTATATTTAAAAGGCTTTACCAAAAAAAGATTCGGAAACATTACATTTCAACGCGCCCTCGTCTAATATTTCTCATAGCGGCAGCCCACGTTACGCTACAGTTGCCTAAACCTGCGATTTAGCGCTGTCATAGACAATAATTTTTAGAAGTAAATGAGAATTCCATAATGAATAAAAAGTCTGTACTCCAGATTTCATGGATAGGAGTTGGAGATGGGGAGGGCGTCAAGTGGTTGTTACTGAGAAGAAAAACTATACTCTTAATAAGCTCTTAACGTTAACAGTCGTTTCTGGATTCGGCTGTTAGTTGCTACATGCTTGTCATTATAAAATACTGCTTAGAACCACGGACTTCACCAGTACTTAATTGTGGCCGCAAGCGACCCGCCGGCCGCAGTTTGACTACCACTGCCCTGCAGCCCTGACATCTCTTTTGTGTTCACATTAACCCGGGGCTGCATGTCTCGACATTCGTTCCGATGTTCTTCAGTAGGCCTTCCAAATCTTTATGTAACAAAGAAAAGTCCAGAGAAGAAGTCGCACATAAAGTTATTTGGTTGTCAGAAAGGAATTTTGGGTCGAAACGAGCACAGAGGTTGTAGCACCCTGTCTGTTTAGTCACGTGCGCACGTAGAACACTACGATAATCTGTGGAATGTAGTCCAACATTAGAGATGTTTATGAAACGTCGACTTTCACTAATTATTTTGTCCATTTTTATGATTTCGTGCCTCAATATGCATAAACAGTACCCTTATACGCTCACTTTGTCGTCCACATATCTGTCTGTCTGTCTGTCCAACGCCTGAAAACCCTTTCTCTCAATAACGAGTAGACGTATCATGTTGAAATTTATATCACCTACTAAGATCTACAGTCCCTTGGTGGAAAAAAATTGAAGCTTTTGAGTCAGTGGAATCAAAAGATGCGGCCATGTATCGCTTAAGACGTATACCAGGATGGTTCTTTGGCAATGACACGACGGATTCTCTCCCCAGTCTTCCCAAATCCGAGAGTGTATTTCGTCTCTAACAAGCACACTGTCGACGGGACGTTACACTCTAATCATTATTCCTGCCACTGAGAACCGTGTTACAGAACGTATTTCAAATATGGCGGCATTATCAGTTGCATTGCTCATTTTGAACGGCTACTATGGGCGAACGAAAAAGAAAGTTGCTCTCATTCCATCGCAGCTCTGAGCCCACTGACCTACTGCGTGAGTCACTGTAGCGGCGACTGTTCCGTTACTCCTGACCCCTGCTCTCCATGTTAAATTAAAACCGAGTTTACTTTCCGAATAGTTCTCGCAGAAAGCACAACTACCATTTGAGCCCTTACACACTGGTCGAACATGATTACGTCAACACCCTATCATAAACACCTCGTGTTTGGAACTCGCATTATGATTTGTCTGTAGCGAACTTTTATCTCTTTGTGACCATCCAGATTTTGGTTCTCCGTGAATTCCCTAAATCGCCTAAGGCAAATGCTGAGAAGATTCCTTTGAAAGGGCACGGCGGATTTTCTTCCTCATCATTTCCTAGCCTGAACATGTGCTCCGTCTCTAATGACCTTGTTGTCGACGGGACACTAAACACTATTGTTCCTTCTTGTAGTGAACTTACGTTTCAACACCTCTGAAACTGTACGTTTGTGACTGTTGCGTTTTGCTGATTTTTTGTCATACCAGGTGTTACAGAGCTCACACAAAAGATCTTGCCGGCCGAAGTGGCCGTGCGGTTAAAGGCGCTGCAGCCTGGAACCGCAAGACCGCTACGGTCGCAGGTTCGAATCCTGCCTCGGGCATGGATGTTTGTGATGTCCTTAGGTTAGTTAGGTTTAACTAGTTCTAAGTTCTAGGGGACTAATGACCTCAGCAGTTGAGTCCCATAGTGCTCAGAGCCATTTGAACCATTTGAACAAAAGATCTTCTTAATGTGTCAACTCTCACGTTTAGGACCGCCTATTTATATTATTTTTTCTTTGTTTATAAAACGTTCCTTTCTTCTCTTTCTTCCTTGCCTCTGAGCTTCCGTAGCCCCCCCATCCCGCCCCCGCCGCCTACTTTCCCTCCCACACGCCCGTCACATTTGGTCATAGTGGACTTTCCTCTATGCGATATCAACGGAATCTTTTCTGGAAAGATTGAAGTTCGCGCTGACCGTACCCTGTATCTATGAGGTGGAGATCGCAGTAAACGAGTACGCTTTTGATCTCAGTCTAATTTTAAATGACGAATAAGATGAGGCTAGCACAGGTGACGTGCACAACGAATATCAGTGATGCAGTGAAACAAGAATTACCGTGGGTGAAACAGTTTGCTTCCACGTATGACCTAATTCCCTCTATGAGCGACACTAGTGGTTGCATACTGTGGACAAATAACTTCATTTGCACATGATGATACGATAAATACCAGGTACATGTTAGAACGCAATTGGAGTTGGTACAATCAATCTAAACGACATTAAGAAACCAAAACATTCGAAGTATAAATAGAACGTACAATACTTCCAGTGGCGGCGTCGTATCTTTGGAGGTTCAGTTTGTCCAAATTGCTTTTGCTCAACAAAGCCAAACTATGTATCCATGGGGGTCGGCAAATCCAGACCTCCATTGGACGATATTATTTCCCAAACAGACAAGATACCCAGGGAAGATGCAGGGAGCATCAGACAAAAGATCTTCCGAACGCGTCAACTCTCATGTTTAGGGCCGCCGATTTATATTGTTTTTTTTTTCTTCTTTAATTATGAAGGCGATGAAAATAATGAGTGTTGTACTTCAGAGATTAAGTTTATTATATCGAAAGTCTAGCGTAGTAAACGAAAATATAAACCTACCACATTCATTTACAACCAATTAGAACAAATCACTCATATCAACATAAATATGTCATTCTAACTTTTTGTAGCACAAGCAAAATTTTTATTTTAGCTTAAAGCATAGTGTAGGTATGTGACAGTTTTTGCAGGTCTGCCGTTTAATTTCTATAATTTACGTGTAAAATCGGTTCAAACAATTTATTAACATAGCACAGAGAAAATATTCTGTAGAAGAAGATAAAATCTATTTGCCTTGTTAAAAAATACGGTCTGACAAAAATGTGAAGCACCTAGTAGGGAGGAGGAAACGAAATAAAACCTTCAGAGTTGAGAGTGAATGTTATATTATTTCAGTAATTACAAATTCGAGTCCAATTTACAAAGAACTTTGCCGGCCGATGTGACCGAGCGGTTCTAGGCGCTTGGGTCCGGAACCGCGCTGCTGCTACGGTCGCAGGTTCGAATCCTGCCTCGGGCATGGATGAGTGTGATGTCCTTGGGTTAGTTTGGTTTAATTAGTTCTAAGTCTAGAGAACTGATGACCTCAGAAGTTAAGCCATTTGAATTTTTTGCAAAGAACTTTGCAGTATGAGCCCACTTATCAGTGTGAGGTGTGTCTCCTCGGTCTGAATACAAGGAATGATTCGGCTTGGAAGGATGTCATAAAGCCGATGTATTCTCTCCTGAAGCAAGCTGGCTCATAACTCTTGTAACAAGTCCTTAATATCTTGGATACTTGCACTGGTACGGATTCGACGTCCGAGCTGGTTCCAAGCATGTTTTATCCCACAAGTATCTGGGGATCTTTTTGGCCACGGGAATATCTCAACATCACGCAGACAGCCGACGTTAGTCATCTAGGTTAATGTAGAGCCGTGATTCTACGCTGAATACATTGCGAAGCCATTCATCAGCAGTCCACGGTCACTACACTACTCCAAATGCAGCGGTTTGTATTATGGTGTTAACGGCAGCCTACACTGGTATGCTAATTCCCTAGTCCGGCTGCTGTTAGTTTCCAACGAGTAGGGAGGGCTGACATAGAATGGTGTATGGTGTCCATTGCTTGTTCTCGGAAGGCAGGCCCATATATTAATGGGTTACGATGTGCTGGTTGCACATTCTCTCTTGTGGTGGTCAGACGTGGTCGAGTGGAACGCTGACGACTGGTAGGGTATGCTTGCGCTCACGTTTCCATGCAATCCAACATTGTGGCACTTTCACGTCTGACTGTCCCACAAATCTGGATATTGCACGATTCGATCAGGACCCCTGATGGAGAACCAGTAAGGTCCCTTTCAACCGGTCACGCACTGATAGCGCTGTCTCATACGAGTACGCAGCATCTCCGTGTCTTCACAGTGATCACTCAACATCGGAAACTGTTCACGCTGCCAGTACACCCTCCCCGGCCTGGTGACAACATAAACAACACTGATGCACTCCGGTGGCCATTCTACCTGTCGCAGAGAACTGCAAATCTTAATCATTTAAATATCATCGATGGCACGTACGTGTAGCAAGTTGCGTTGACTTCCGACCATGTCCCCTCATTGCTTCACTGTTTTCTCAGGCAGTGTACGTTCTTGTGGATACAAAATGAACTAGATTGATGTCACTTCTTCTATTCTTTTCTTAAGCTAAATCATTTGAAGCACGTATTGATAACAGTTAAACACGGTCCAGTCACATTAATGTGACTACCGCCGATGTTCAGCGTCAACGCGCAATAATCACTCATAGACGGCAGGTGGCAACACTAGCAGAGCAAGTTATGTAAAGCGTGTCGTAGGGACTCGGAACACAGTGCAGTCGTTACTGTAATGCGGAAACAGAGCGGTTTATCTGACGTCCAAAAGGAATTGATCATTGGCTTTCAGGACAAGAGTGGAAGCATTTCCGAAATGGCTAAGTTTGTAAACCGTTCGCGTGCCGCCATGGTAAAGTATATCGTGCATGGCAAAACGGCGCTATCCAAAACGGCGCCGAGGCAACTGTGTTGCCGCGCGGGATTAGCCGAGCGGTCTCAGGCGCTGCAGTCATGGGCTGTGCGGCTGGTCCCGGCGGAAGTTCGAGTCCTCCCTTGGGAATGGGTGTGTGTGTTTGTCCTTAGGATAATTTAAGTTAAGAAGTGTGTAAGTTTAGGGACTGATGACCTTAGCAGTTAAGTCCCATAAGATTTCACACACATTTGAACATTTGCAACTGTGTTGCAACTCCGGCCATAGATGACAGGGCTGAACGACGACAGCAGAGATGTGTAAGAGGGAATAGACGGACAACTGTGGACCAACTGACCACCCATATGATCCAAGGAGCTACAAACAGTGTCTCCTCAACGACCGTTCAGCGAAAGTTGCTGCGTTTGGGTCTCCGCAGCAGGGGCCTGTTCTTGGACCTGTACTTACTGCTGTTCGTCGGCGACGAAGGTTGAAATTTTGCACGTCTCTACTGCAACTCGACGTCAACTGAATGGCGACAGGTGGCCTTTTCAGATGAATCACGTTAATTTTATGCTCCGTCACGCAGATGCTCGTTGACGTGTACGGCATGAAACGTTTGAAATCACTCTGCAACAATCATTAGAAGGATCCAGGCCGAAGGTGGGAGCTTTATATTCTGGGGAATATTTTCGCGTCATTCCCCGATTGAGCTCGTCATCTGTAAGGTACAATGCATCAACACAAGTATGAATTTGTTCTCGGGGACCTTGTCCACTCCTACGTGCAGTTTGTTTTTCCTTGGCACGATCGCATCTACGAAAAGGACCAATTAACGTGCCTCACAGCTCGCAGTGCACGTGCGTGGTTCCAAGAGCACCAGGATGAGTTTACCGTATCCCTCTGGCCAACTAACATCCCGGATTTAAACTCAGTGGAGAATGTGTGGAACTTGGCACTCTCCCTTCACATCTCGCAGCGATCCGCGATGCGAAAGGTAGTTATTCGGGCTTTCGACAGATGATCACATTAATGTGACTGGGCAGTGTACCAACATTTGTACCATGTTCTACCTCGTTGAATTTAACCACAACTGAAAAAGAGGCACTACTCGCGGCCTCAGCTACGTACAATCCACGCAGTCTCTGCCGCGTGTGGCGCGCGGGACATACCACGTGACGTACTGCTCCGCAGATTTACGCGGACACGATTACTGGCGGAGCTGGATTAATCCTCCGTACTGCTACACTATTAAATCATTCTAAATTAGGGCCGCCAGACTATCCTTGTTCCGGGAGACAAGGCTAAAATCCTCACTACTGCTGTAGCAATAATAAATCCAGCTAGCTGCTGGCTCTGCGATCAGATACGAGACCTCTCTCCACGGAACACTTGATCCCTCAGTTAATCGCCCAGAAAACCGGGAAATGACGAAGCTGGACTCCACCCCTGCTCATGGGAACGCATTGCAAAATTCCCGTGGGCTTCCGCACCAACAGCCTAACTTTAAAACAGCGTCTACGTCAAATCGGACATACGACCCGCTTCCTGCGGAGTTTCAGTTGATTTATAAATTACTTCGTTACTGATCTTCAGCTCCGAGAAGTCTACAAACCCCCGACTCGTTGATAATTCTTCTTATGTCTTTAGAAAAGGACCACTTCTACCAAAGCCAGGACTCATCAATTCTGATTTACAGCAACGCTTTCACTGTGATCGGAGGTTAATCATCTATTTACAACTCGTTTTGAACAAAAGCCAAACTTCCCAAAAAAATATAAGAATATGAATTGTAAGTAGGCTGTTTAGGTTTTTATGTTGGTAACGCCACGTAGTGCTCTGTATGAAAATCGCTGACTGCGCTGTGTGCGCTGGTTGGACTCATTGCTGGAATATTCGCTAGTGTAGTGTTTGGCTGTTGGATGTGAACAGCCCGTAGCGTTAGGCTGTTGGAGGTGAGCCGCCAGCAGTGGTGGATGTGGGGGGAGAGATGGCACAGTTTTGAGAGGTTTACTATGAGCGGGCGATCTGGACATGTGCCCGTCAGAAAAAGGAAATTTGTTTAATTGAATGTCACAAAATTATTTATATATAATGACTTTTGAACGCTATTATGGTAAATACATTGTTTGGTGTCTATCAAAATCTTTCATTTGCTAACTATGCCTGCCGGTAGTTAGTGCCTTCAGTAGTTAGAAACTTTTATTTAGCTGGCAGTATTTGCGCTCGCTATATTGCGATAGATCGAGTAACGAAGATTTTTGTGAGGTAAGTGATTCATGAAGGGTATAGGTTATTGTTAGTCAGGGCCATTTTTTGTAGGGATTATTGAAAGTCAGATTGCGTTGCGCTAAAATATTGTTTGTCAGTTTAGTGATGATCAGAATATGTAAAAAAATGGTTCAAATGGCTCTGAGCACTATGGGACTTAACTTCTGAGGTCATCAGTCCCCTAGAACTTAGAACTACTTAAAACCTAACTAACCTAAGGATATCACACACATCCATGCCCGAGGCAGGATTCGAACCTGCGACCATAGCGGTCGCGCGGTTCCAGACTGACGCGCCTAGAGCCGCTCGGCCACTTCGGCCGGCCAGAATAAGTACAGTAAAGAGAAAACTGTCTGAGTACGTTGACTTTTGCTCAGCTGCTTGAAAATCAAATAACGTAAGACTTTCCAGCACTGTCATTCTTAATTTCCGAAGGGGACGTTTCAGAATCAATCAGTATTTACATCATGGCTATAATCTTCTGGTTGCTGGTATTCCTTGCCCCATGGTTCACACAGAGGATTCTTTGCCACCTCCGATCACTTTGCACGTCATGACGCCAAGTGCACACGGAATCCACGAGGGTATACAAACAACAGACCACATGAAACAAACTTGCTCCTTAATAAATCCTCTTACAAAATAAGTTCTGGATGATTTTTCCGGATTAAAAAACTAACAGATCCTCTGCAAATGAAGGTCGTTCATTTATATTCAAAATCGGTACGAGTGTTCGTCTTCAATCAACTCAATGATTTATTTCCAAAAACTTTGGCTACAAAACATCTAGAAAATTTCGTACCCTCACACTGGCCGGCCGACCTGCCGATACTGCAAGCTTTGAAAGTATTGCACGAAACTGTGTTAACATTCAGGTCTTACGGCCAATCAGACTAGCGGGGAAATTTTATTTATTTTCGTTTGATGACGATGAGGCGCTCAATTGCGCGGTCATCAGCGCCCGTACAAAGTCCCAATTTTTACGCAGTCCAATTTTTACACAATCTAATCCAGCCACTGTCAAGAATGATGATGAAATGATGGGGACAACACAAACATCCAGTCCCCAGGCAGAGAAACTCCCCAATCCGTCCGGGAATCGAACCCAGGACCCCGTGATCCAGAGGCACAACTCTAGCCACTAGACCACGAGCTTTTCATTGTTTATTTCCAGCAGGTGCTGGAGACCACCCACCATACAGGGGAAGTCAGCACGGACGGCCCAGACCACAACCCTTTTAGACGGATTTAGGAAAGTCTGCCCCCTTCTCTTCACGCAGGTCCAAAGCTTCCTAACCCCAGATAGCGGACACCAGCTCTGGCGTACACAGTAACCACAAGACGAACTCACAGGCACGACTACGAAATGGTATGCTACAATGTCGACACCCTATCAGCTCGTGCGTCATCAAAGACAGTAGGTTCGTGCTCACTAGGAACATCTACATCTACATATACACTCAGCAAATCACGTTACGGTGTGTAGCGGAGGTTACTTTGTGTACCGCTCTTGCTTTCCCGTTTTCCTGTTCCAGTCGCGAATGATTCGCGGGAAGAAAGACCGCTGGTAAGCCACCGTGTAAGCTGGAATCTCTCTGATTTTACCTTCGTGTAAACAATATTGGTTGACACTTGTAGGAAAGTACGCTCTCGGAACTTTAACAGTAAATCACACCGTAATGAAGAACGTCTCTCCTACAGCGTCTGCCACGGGAGTTACTTGAGCATCACCGTCACGCTTTCACATTTACTGAATGAATCTGTAACCAAATGTCCTGCTCTTCTTCTAATCTTCTCTATTTCCTCAATCAATTTTTATATTGTAAAGATCCCAGACTGAGGAGCAATATTCAAGTATTGATCGAACCGAGGTTTTTGTCAGCCAACTGTTTTGTCAGTGGACTACATTTTACGAAAATTCCTTCAATGAAACTCACTCTGGCATCTTCCTTAACTGCGAGTGATTTTCTGTGGTCGTTCCACTTTAAATCGCTCAGTACACATACTCCGAAATATTTTGTGGATATGACTGCTTCCAGTGATTTTCTGCAATCGTGTAATCATACAATAATGGGCCTCTCTGTCTGTTTATGCGTAGTACCTTACATTTGCTTATGTTAAGTCGCAACTGCCACTTCCTGCACAAAGCTTCGATCCTCTGCAGATCTGTAAAAAGATTGTGGTAGGGTTCTATGGCACCAAACTGCTGAGGCCATCGGGCCCTAGGCTTACACACTACTTAATCTAACTTAAACTGACTTACTCTACGGACAACACACACACATGCCCGAGGGAGGATTCGAACCTCCGACGGGGGCAGCCGCTCCAATCGTGACAAGGCGCCTCAGACCGCATATTCCTGTATTTCGGTAAAATTTACTAGCGTTGCGGCTTTCCTGTATGCAACGGCATCATCCGTGAAAAGTCTCATGGAACTTCCGACTTTATCCTCTCGCTCATTTATATATGCTGGAGTGCAAAACAAAAGAGGAGGTTTACTATCTTTGGCCCGAAAAATGCATGGCCTTTGAGAATTTTTTTCTCGGGAGGTGTTATAGATATCAATGTCAAATTTGGTCAAAATGTTTATTGATATTTCCTCTACAAACTGGAATTTTCTCGACCGAAAATTTCGAAGAGAAAAGGTGGAAGTGCCGTCGGAACGAAACAAAATTTCGATGTAGACCTCCACGCGCGATATGTCACAGGTCAGCCGGCTCGTCTGAAATCAAAATTGAGTTGACTTTAAGGAAGTATATAAGACTTTTTTGAGTTGTACCTCGTTTAAGTTATTTGGACCATAGGAAACAAAAAGGCGGCCATTTGAAAAAAATAGGGTTTTATTCATCGTCGGCCAAGTAAAACTATTTATAGTTGATGGATCGGAATAAAAGTGGTACAACTCCTAGACAATTTAGTTAGCTTCGTCGGAAACAAAGAATCATGCCAATCGGTTCAGTAGATTTGAAGTTACCATACTGCGCGATAAGAAAAACGTCACTTCGCGAAAAACGCGTTTGAAGTTTTGACTACATATAAATGAAATATTATGCAACTTACGTTCAATCTGCTATTCCGGGTCTGTAAACTAGTCCTTCCTCTTCCTCACAGAGGGCGTTCTGCTCGATCTGGGCCATCCTGCGCTGCTCCAGAGCCGTTCGTACGGCCAGTGACAAGCGGTTTTCGGCCGCTTGAATCCGGTGGTCGTCCGAATGCTTGGTGAATTGTGTCGAATCGAGTCGCAGGGTGACGTCCATCATTGTCATAGTGTTCGGAATTGCTGAATACCCTTGGTTGAAGCTGCACACTGCCAGGAAAGTCGCAGTCTCCACAGCCTTCGCACCAGAATGCAAATGCTTGGGGGCTAACTTCGAAACACACGCGTTCAAACTTTCATTCGAATTTTGTGAGTTTCCTCCCAAGCACCGGTACACTAACTCGTCCTCCGAAAGAAAAAAACTGGTGCGTGAAAAAGGCCGATTTCAGGCAGGTGCATTTTTTTGTTCAACCGCGAATAACAAACATTTCCGTTCCGTAGTCGGAAAAACCGTTTCAGGGGTGGATTCTAAACACTTTTATGGTTCCAAAAATGCAATTTAAAAAAATTTGATGTTTGAACCAAAAGATAGTAAACCTGCCCTTAAGGAAGAAACTAACTTTGCATGGATCATGCATAGAAAGAACTACTCCAGTACAGTCCAGAAGATAACAAAGAAATAGGCAATGAGACGAACAGAAATGACACTTTTATTGAAAGACAATAATGACGCTAAAGTCACCGCGGTTTCTGATGGTCCCCTGGACGTTACAAAAGGCGGGACATGGCCCTTAACAGGGTGTGTGATCACTTCGGACGGCAGTGCACGCTCTGCAACGTCCTCCCATGGTGGCCACAAGGCTGTTCAGGAATTCTTGTGGTAGGGCGTTCCATTCCTCCATCAGCGTCGTTGACAACTGATGGATGGTCGCGTTAGTGCATGAGGACGTGCTGCAATACGCCTCCCCAACCTATCGCACACGTGCTCGATGGTATTTAAGTCCGGGTAACCGACAGGCCAGTCCATTCGCCAAATACCCCCTCATTCCAAGAGCTCCTAGGTCATCCGTAAAAATGAATTCAGAGCCGAATGCAACCGTAAAAGATCGCACAATAATGTTGACCTGAGGCTGTACCGTGTTCACAGATTTGGTCACTACAGCGATGCAACGTTTTGCCTCCCCACACCGTAACACCTCGTTCACCAAGACTATTATGTCAGCGATGTTCCTGGGTGCATACATGTTCCCACCTCTTGCCATATGATGGTATGTCCAGCATTTTGATACTCTATGTAGAATCGCATTGGTTTCCAATCAGATCCAGTGGCCTTTCCTCTGTTGAACGGTTTCAGTCGCTTGTCTATCTCATGGTCATTTTGACGTTCATGCGACGAACAAATAAAATAAATTTCAAGTATTACTTCTTCTTTATTTACTGATTTAAGTGCACTGACCATACGCAAACCTGTTCTTAAAAATTAACGAGGATAAAACAGCCACTTGCAACACACAATTATATCACATGTACCTATTACACATTAATATCACGCTCAGTGACTGTGCTATGGTGAATGATTTTTAAGAAAAGGTCTGGTGATGGTGACTGCACGGAAACCGGTACCTGTTAATAAAAAAAACAGTGCGGCATGACACACGTTTGATATACCATTACATTCCGATATCAGTCACTTGGACCCAAATTACATTTTATCAAACTGATAGAACAACTAAAGCTACGATAATCTCATGATACCACTCGGGCGTTCATGTGAAAATTTTCGTATTCTGAACAATGCACAGAAAGCGAAACTGAAATTTACTTGTACTTACTGGACATCATTAATGAGTAATGAAACATTTAAAAACAAGACCGCTGCTACGAAAGTCGCTGCTGAGCTTAATATGCGTCAAAACAGGCTATAGAAAAAAGAGAGAGGGAGCATAAGTAAGACATTCAGGTAATAACTCCTGATGCCAAATCTCTCACCAACGAGGTGAATGTGGAGAAGAGCTTCAGCGTTGCAAGGAGCACAAAAGCTAGACCAAGGGAGGTATGTAGAGTGGGGCAGCGCGCCAACCTTAAGAATGATCCCTACCACAGGACGTGTTAACTTGTGGAGACCACTGAGTATGGGTCCAATCGAAACTGTTTCCCCTAACTTTGAAACACAATCTTCTGTAATTGTCTGGGTTGGTCATACCGCAATTTTCAGTTATCCCTAAGGTCATAAAAAAAGGAAAGGTGACTGGTGTAATCTATGAAACCGTTTTCGGTGCTCACGTTCAGTTGCCCGCGCAGACATTACTCCCAGGAGGGACGTACATTTTCGGAGATGCTAATACCCCTTCCCCACCCTTTACACACACACACACACACACACACACACACACACACACACACACACACACACTACAGTAGTTACTAAGGCACTGGCGACGTAAGGGAGGTGCGAATAATCGGCATTATTTCGAGGTGTGTGACTGGCGTATGCTTTCACCAGGAAAAATTCGCGCGTCCGAGTTCGTACGTTCACAGTTTCTCGCTACGATTACCACTGAAACATCACAATTGAGTATTATATTAATTCTCGTTCCAACCGAATTATATTTATCTTTTCTTTCTTGAAGAAAAGGGAACTTCTTTCACCGCCGTGATAAAGTACGCAGTAAAATGCAATCACAATTGAGGTCGCCTATGTTCTAGAAACAGCAGGTTTTTGTGCTTCCAGGTGTAGGTATAGTTGCTAGTAGGAATACTTTAGAAATGAAAGAAAACTTTTTCCCTTTCCGAAAGATATATTGTAAAAACCTTTTACACAAATATGCAACGGCCTTGCCGCAGTGGCTACACCGGTTCCCGTGAGATCACCGAAGTTAAGCGCTGTCGGGCGTGGTCGGCACTTGGATGGGTGACCATCCAGGCCGCCATGCGCTGTTACCATTTTTCGGGGTGCACTCAGAACGACGGAGAGTTTTTTTTTTTTTTTACACGAATACATGTAGCTCACTCGCGCCACCCGTCTGTCCAGAATCACTGATGGGAAAAAGACAGATAGTTGAAAAGTGAAAAAATTTATATCGGCTAAAGAAACATTAGAAGATAGGCAAATATTCATTTTTAACTTAGTACGTATCTCTTTCTGGCGCGGGAATGTTATACTGCATTTTTGCCCCGTATAGTGTTCCAGTATTTACTAAATGACATACCCTTAATGGATAAACCAAAATGAGATCCATCACAACACACACACACACACACACACACACACACACACACACACACACACACACACAGACAGGGGGAAGCGGAAAGGGAGGGAAAGAGAGAGGGAGAGAGAGTTGAATGATACGTCTTCCCTGGACTCCACATTCGACCCACTGAAGACACCGCCAAACAAGTGTTCCTATACCATCTGCACGTCAAAGAGACTAGCATGTGCGTGGAAACACTGTCATGTCACAATAGTGGAAAAGGCCAGCTCGACTGATGACTCGTAGTACACGTTGGCACACGCTGGTGACGGTACGAGAACGTCATTAACGATGTGAGATGATGAAAAACCTTTGGCAAGAAGGCGCTGTTCAGGCATATGGTGGAGCTGTTTTGATTCTGGGGATATTTACATGGAAGGCCTCTGACGGTCTACCATCGTTTCTCTCCAGGGAACAATACAGCAAACTACTGTTAATCATGTGCATCCGTTTGTTGGTGCCAAGCGAGGACTTTTCAAATCGCTGTCCCACCATCCAGATACAGTTTCTCTGATTTCCTAAAATCGCTAGAAGTAAATACCATGTTGGATTCTGTCAAACGATATGACCGAGGTCTTTCCCCATCCTTGATATATTCCAAGCTTGTGCTCCGACTCTAATGACCTCGTCGTCGACTGGGCGTTAAACAGCGTACAACAGCTCTCTCGAGACAAGCACTTTCACCAAGACGATGCACCATCTCATCACTCCTGAATTGTGTCGAAATGGTTTGAGAAACGCCCCACGGACGTTCCGGGTGTTTAGACACCATCGCCCCGCGCCCATCCTCTCCCTCTATTTCACCTTACTCTTACTGAGCATTTCTGAGACGCCATCGAGTGAGATGCGCGCGCCCTCGACACAGTTCCTATCATTCTCCGTGAGTAATGGGCTGAAGCTGGCGATGGGGGGTGAGGGGGTGGTGGTGGCGGCTAGGCGGGGGGGGGGGGGGGGGTGCATCAGAATGCCCCATTGTGGCGGAATGGAGTGTTACGCTTTATTGGCTATGTGTGTCTAACTCAATTACCGATTAGGTAAGACTACGTTGCCCCTTACTATGTAATGTACTGTAGGGCTGGTGAAGACAGTACCAGACAAATTACTGCTCCCACAATTCAAATGTGTACCCATTAGTTCTGCAAGCCATCTGTAAATGAAATCAGAATCAACACTAAGATATGGAACAATTAAAACCGTCCTCTCTCGTCTATTTTAACAGTGAGTTGAATCAGTAAAAGGCACATGTTGAATACTAGCCAGTCGCTAAAATGGCTGTTCTGGTACTCTATCCTTTGCATCCGCACTGCTGAGCACCTAGCAACGTTGACTGTACGCCACTCCTAATTTATATGTTAGGATGCTGGACATACATTTACAAAGCATTTTCATAATAGAAATAAAATAGAAATAATAGAAATAAAATAAATGATAAATGAAAAGCACCAGCAAACTGGTGCTTTTCATTTATTACAATGTTGTTCTACCAAGAACCGACGGAAGATTCTGTTAACATCATAAAATAAATGTTTTAATTGCATTACATACGGTACGTTCTGGATTATAAATACTTCATTCCAAAAACTACAGCTATAACTTATCGGTACACTTGTCCTATTCTGGCACGAGTGCAAATGTGGATTTAAACTGGCAGGCTGTCTGCTTAGCTCATGATGAGACGCGTGTGGAACACGATATAATATTGTGAGTTGTGTGGACTTAACATTTATGTTGGACGCTCCAATGTTTAGCAGAATGATTGCCTCATGTATTTTAGTCCAGAAATCTACCAGCCACATACATATGTATCTGCTATTTTTTTCTTTTTTTTATGAAATGCATACCTTCGCTATCCTATTTTCTGCTATCTCGTGGTTGTTTTTACTTACTCCCCCCTCTCCCTCTCTCTCTCTCCCCCATCTCTCTCTCTGTCTCTCTTTCTTTCTGTGTGTGTGTGTGTGTGTGTGTGTGTGTGTGTGTGTGTTTGTGTTTGTGTTTGTGTGTGGTCTGTGTGTTTGTGTGTGTGTCTGCGCGCGCATGCGTGGATCGTCTTGCATCGTCAACATGAGGGTTTGCTATCTTATGCTGTCTCGTGTTCGCATGAGCTGCATATGAGGAGAAATTCGTGAAAGACACGACGATACGGGCACGGAAAGAAGTGGTATTCAGGATTCAGAAGCCGCTGGATGATTAAAAGTGTCACTTAATGTCGCAGTACAGCGGTATGTTCCGTGATGGGTTACGAGAGTTCGACTGCTGAAATCACCATTAAAATTTCTCGGTAACTGAACTGTTTTCACTATTTTGGCTAGAAACACTGGAATACGATTGTGGTAGCTTTCTTCCTCATCTATATTCTTGCCTTCGTCTCCTCAGTGCTATCTTTCATTGTACAACTATTTCTGCCGTGGCGCAGTTGAGCCTTGGCTTGTCCATCTTAGAACCGCTAGATAGCCTCCCCTGTCCACTTTTTGTTTTGTTTCTTTTTATATAGCAGTGCCGCCCCCCTCTCCTCCCCCTTCTTTGTATACCTGACAGAATCAACCAGGAAGTGGAGATGAACACCTTTCCCTTTGGTGGGTCCATGAAAAGTCCCGACCAAGAGTCCGACATCACCAGTTGGTCGTGCTCACTCATTCCTGATGACCAGTTGCTATGGCTGTCAACGGTGAGGTAAACTCACTGAGCAGAACGATGTTGTGTTTACTTTCACCTGATTCATTTTGTTGCCGTAACAACATTCCACTTCTACTTTCCTTTCACGTTACAAAACGAACAATTCTATTCAACAGATTTCATGGGATTGGACAAAAGTATATGCAATTTCTTATAACACATCAATACAGAAATGTTTTATCTTGAAATGTTTTATCCTCACAAAGAAAGCCGGCCGCGGTGGTCTCGCGGTTCTAGGCGCGCAGTCCGGAACCGCGCGACTGCTACGGTCGCAGGTTCGAATCCTGCCTCGGGCATGGATGTGTGTGATGTTGTTAGGTTAGTTAGGTTTAACTAGTTCTAAGTTCTAGGGGACTGATGACCTCAGATGTTAAGTCCCATAGTGCTCAGAGCCATTTGAACCATTGTGAACCACAAAGAAAGAGTTAGCAATGATGCAAAAATGAAGAACGGATATACTGATTTGTCGCAGGAAGGATGCAGCCAACCAAGGAGCGTTTTCAGAGTAATTTTGTGCCTTTCACCATGCAGAGCAGTCCTCACTTTGTTCAACGAATATTGGAGGAGGAATCTAACTGGCTGATGTTAACAGATACTGTATAATGTTTGGGTTGGTTGATTGGGTTGGGCCACAGGACGTGTTGAAATTCGTCTTAACATAGATAACAGTATGAACTGGAGCACCATCCTTGCTGTCTTAACTGAGACTGCCAACTCCAGCTGTAACTGGCAATGAATGACGTTCACACTACAGATGTACCCAAATGCGCATATCGCTAGTATTTTGGACATTTTGTGCATCATAATCTACACGTGGTCAATGTTCACATAATCTCTGGCCGCAATTCATCCTTAGAAACTAATACAGGGTGGGGCAAATAAAAGTGGCCAGGACGAGTAGGTACATTTTCAAACCATTTATGGCAGCATTTACGGAGGAGGAAAAGACGTACAATTACTTCCAACAGGTTGGAGCAACTGCCCATACCGCATCCGAAACTTGGAGCACATTTACACAATCTTCACGCCTGACAGGGGTGTTAGCAGCGATCAGTTTGGCCGCGGCCCTAGCTGGCCACCCAGATCTTCTGATCCGCCAGTGTGCAGTTACTTTGTCTGGGGAGCCTTCAAGTCTATGCCGTGCTGCAACAACCTCCACAGTCTTCAAGAACTGCAGCAGAACATTTCGGATGAGACTGCAGCAGTTCCAGCGGTCCAGCTTCGATCCCTCTTCAGCAGCTTGCTGACCAGGACCCAAAAGTGCCAAGACATGACTGGTGGTCACTTTGCACATCTGCTATAGTCAGTTTAGTACAGTATTTCCTTTCCTCTGCTGTGTTTCTTTGTACTCTGGAACTCTGTTCGCCGGGTCACTTTTACAAGGCTAAATTTGATACCATGAAACTACAGTCTGAACCATCACAAATTTCACACATCCTTTTTCGTGTAATCAGTGGACAGTCAGAACCAAAAGCTGCTCCAAATGACAGTTACTTACAGCTGCGATAAGCTACAGCATGCGGCTGTGCACCTCATGTTCTGCCCTCTGTTTCTAAAGGCTGCGACAATTGTTACAGCTCAACTTGCAACAAGGGATGGAATCTCGCCAGGTAAAATATTTACGTTCGCCAATAAAAAAGTCGTTGCTGCCGTTATTGGTAATAGATCTGGCGAAGGTGGAAACACAATTTGATCAAATCGGTTAAAAATAATTAAAATATTATTCGATGTCAATTTATAAATGTCTAAAATTATAATGTCTCTTGCAATGTATACCTGAAATAACATGTTAAAATAGCGTTTCAAAAGGCGGATATTCTGAACTGTCGTTCTGGACAATATTCTATAGAAATTGAAACTTCCTGGCAGATTAAAACTGCTGTGCCGGACCGAGACTCGAACTCGGGACCTTTGCCTTTCGCGGGCAAGTGCTCCACCATCTGAGCTATCCAAGCACGACTGACGCACCGTCCTCACAGCTTTACTTCCGCCAGTACCTCGTCTCCTACTTTCCAAACTTCACGGAAGCTCTCCTGCGGACCTTGCAGAACTAGCAGTCCTGGTAGAAAGGATATTGCGGAGACATGGCTTACCACAGCCTGGGGGATGTTTCTCATTCTGGAAATCTCATTCTATAGAAATTGGTATGCAGTTCCTCAGTCTGTCTTTGATGTTAGGCGTTTAACAATCTGTAACAGTGCACTTGGAATTTATTACTACATTGATATTACAGCGTGTAGTGTCACTGTAACGTATTTCAGACAACCATCGCTGGCGATTTACGCCCTTTAGTTCCAGACATATGCTCGGTTGTTCTCGTTGTTCATCGTATTCTACTAGCTACTCTGCTCTACGACGCATTGTATCATTACAACCCTCTTGAATCGACTAAGAATCTAATGAGTTGAGTGTGTATCGTTGTAAAACCACATAGTCACGAGAGAACATCAAGAGACTTACGTTACAAGGGCGCCTATACTTCAGTTTGTAGGGGAAGGAGGCCTAGACCTTTGGATATGGGGTATTTTTAATATTCTGGGAGACAAATGGCCACATGCAAGTAGCCATAAAAGAGCTCTAATTTCAACCCTGTTACAAAACCGCATCATATTGACTTTTAAACTATTTTCTCGAAAGAAAAACACCTGACTACACTATATTTTTTCCATTTCTTGAGAGCTGGGGGGGGGGGGGGGGGGGCATTGCCCCCTGGTATGGGCGCCCTTGTACGTTACAGCAGTTTATGTTTTCGTTACTTGAATTTGTGGTGTTCGACTGAGCGGTCATCACCGTCCAAATGTTGTGATTCTGTTGCTGTGGAAAAGGACGGAAATGAATGTAATGGAAGCAGAGAAGCATTTTAAAGGCACATCGAACACCACTTCGCGAGGTGACTAATGTGCCAATGAATTTAACCCCACACCCAAGGGAAGGTCTTGCTCCACGAGATAGCAAGGAAAGATTTATAATTTCACTTGAGACTCTCTTGTACAGTCTGATCAGCGAGAACTAGATTGTAACAGTGCATTACACCTTTAAACTTTGGTAAAGGAAACTGTACATTCCTTATCGGGTATCGAATCTCCTTCAGTTTAATCGAGCGATATTGTATAATCTACATATCAGACATTTATCTCTTTAATGCGACTAAAACAATCGTAGATCAGCACACCGACAGAATAGGCTACATAAAATTTCAACGAATACACAGCACGTGACCGTCCTTCCGCGCCAGCAGAAACGATACAACAAACGTTCCGTACAAGCACACTGAACACAAACACGAATTCGTCAAAAACCAAAGATGACCGATGGGTCGTGATTGGTGATTAGGTGATGCGCCAACCGAGTGTATAGGTACAGATTAGTTAGGTAAACGTCGTAGCCCACAGGAATGCGGATAAGAAGAAGTCCAACCACGGGCCAGTCACTGCCTAAGCGAAGTAAGGGAGCGATACGGAAGTGAAGTGTGTAAGGACCTCTACCAAAAAGTGAATCCCGTGCATGAACATAGAAATAACGATGTATATGTTCCCGAACTACTTTGTCTAGTGACGCAATAATTAGAAATAATCCTTTTTTTAAAAAAAAGAACTAACTGCACCAGTGACAATTCTTTAATGCAAAGAAGCGAATCGTATCCGGTGAAAATAAAAGCAAACCAAAGTAGCTAGATACAGGCAATTTTTTTTATCGTCGTCATTAGAGTTTAGCGTTTTTCGATCTTCATTCAATGATAAATACAATTCTATGCCCAAAAATTAGGTCTGACCCTTCAATTTGTTAGATCGCTAGTCCGAAGACATACGTTTGCATCCGATATCTGTCGCTGCTACCAAGCGAGATGACGCAGTGGCTGATACACTGGACTCACATTCGTGGGGGACGATGGTTCAAAACCACCTTTGGTTATCCAGGTTTTCCATGATTTATCTAGATCGCTCCAGGCAAATGCCGGGAAGGTTCCTTTAAAAGGGCAGGACCGATTTCGTTCCTCATCCTTCACGAAATAATCCGTGCTTGTGCTCAGTCTCTAATGATCTCGTTTTCGACGGGACGTTAAATCCTAATTTTCCTTCCTCTTATTGCCATTTAGCTAGTTTTTCGTCATTTAACACGACTTTCAATATTGACAAGACTTTGTGCAAATGTGAATACCGATCGTGTTTCTGAGTCATTTTCAACTCAATCCAGAGTGAAATTTTCGTTTTGAATTGCCAATTAACCTGAAAGTAGAACGCCCACTAAAATTAATTGCGGGTAAGTCAGATGCCAGACAGAATGCAGTCCATCAACAAAGGACGTAGCTTGCAAAACACTCCTTCGACCAAAACATGAATATTTGTTTAGTAAATAAAAATGCCTTGTCTTGCTGCACTGTATTTTATTTCTGTTGTGTTCTGCCTACTCGTCGAATATAGGGTGCCTAGGAAACCTGCTTTCTCTGACCGCTAGACAACAATTCACGCAAATCGTATTACTGAAGTTTCATTACTGTAAGATAAATGACAATACTTAACTTTGAGAATTTACAATGGCGTGTCGCAAGCAATGGACGACAGACAGAATAAGAAAATCTCTTCAGTATCCACAAGTGCTAACACAAGTGAAACAATACAGTTCCTAACACGCTGCTATAGAGCTCGTAGAACGGCTAGTCTTCAACTGGGCCACCCCAACGGCTGAAAAGGGACGCCAGCACGCCCTCAAACAGCCCGCCCTCCTCCATCAGAGGAGGGAATGAAACGCGCAAAAAAGTACTGGGCCACGGCCAGTCGGCGTGGCTCTTATGTTCTCTTCGCCTAGAGGCCGCTGCTGTCTCGGTGTCGTCCTAGGGATGGGTCGGTGAGCTTTTTACGGACCTTGGGTCAGCGTACGGTTGGCTGACGCCTTCTTCACATCCCTCTCTACTCTACCGTTCCTGATCGTCGTGCCGGCGCTTGACTTTTATACTGGAACAGCTTCTCCCAGACGCGTTCCACCTTTTTTCACTTTAAGGCATCATCAGTGGGATCTAGAATGATACCGTTTTGTTTTGACATGTGTTACTTGTAGATTATAGAACAGTTCACGTCTCTTTTCTTATAAAAATAAATAATTACTTACAGTTCTCCGTGTTTTTAGTTGTTTGTCGGAACAGGAAAACATGCTTATGTTTCGTAAACAGAGCTGTAATGCGACCTGAAGCTTGTGACCAGATGAGAGGGAACACAGATGCCAAATAAAACGCGAAGAACTGTAAGTCAGCACTTATTTATATAAAAACGAGACGCGAACTGTTTTATAATCCACAAATAACACGTATATGAAAACAAAAGTGTGTCATTCTAGTTCCAACTGATGATGCCTTAAAGTGAAGAAAGGCGAAACGCATCTGGGAGAAATAAATTACAGTGGAGCAAAAGAAGGTGTTCTTTATCTACAAAACAAATATTTCTGTGCTTGTTGCGGAAGATGGCCACGGAAGCAAACTCACAAAACATGAATATTGCTCCTCATTATAGGATCCGTACCAGATCGAACTAATAGAGAAGATCCAAAGAAGAGCAAGAGAGGCGCTCTGCACGATAGTGTGATTTACTGTTGAAGTTCCGAGAGCGAACGTTCCTAGAAGAGCCAACAAATATTTCTTCCTCCTATCCAAATTTCGCGAAAAGGCGCTGAAGATAACATCAGAGATATTCGCGATAACACGGAGGCCTACCGGCAATCGTTCTTACTGCGAACGTTCCGGGACTGGAACAGGAGACGGGGGAGGTGCCACTCGTACACGGAGTACCCGCCGTCACACACCGCAACGTGACTTGCGGAGTATAGACGTAGATGCAGATGAGTACCATCCACAGTGAATGGGAGGGCTCGTTCGTGAGTCTGCAAAGACAATGACGTACAATCTACAATATGGCCAAGCCTAGTGCAGCACTGTAGAGTTCAGCCTCTTGAACATCTTCAACATATATTGCGAAGGCTTAAGTACCAAATTGATTCAACAAGGCTGCCAATGTTTGTAATACGATATCGGGGACAAATTTCTTTATAAAAGAGCCAGGAAACGGAATGGAATATTAGAGTTTAACGTCTCATTGAAGGAGTGTTCAGTACGAGCTGAGAGCTGCCTGGGACTGGGCAAGACCGGGCCAGAAATCAGCCGTGAACTTTTCGTGTGAATCATCCCTGCATTCCCCCGAATACATTTAGGGAAACCACACGAAAGCGTAAATCATGAGGGCCCGACAGGTATTTGAATCCTTCTCCTCTATATTCCGAGCACAGAACTTAAAGAACTGCGCCACCTCCTCTGGTAACAGAAAAAGGTATATAACCATATGAACCTACCCCCATGAACCATGGACCTTGCCGTTGGTGGGGAGGCTTGCGTGCCTCAGCGATACAGATGGCCGTACCGTAGGTGCAACTACAACGGAGGGGTATCTGTTGAGAGGCCAGACAAACGTGTGGTTCCTGAAGAGGGGCAGCAGCCTTTTCAGTAGTTGCAGGGGCAACAGTCTGGATGATTGACTGATCTGGCCTTGCAACACTAACCAAAACGGCCTTGCTGTGCTGGTACTGCGAACGGCTGAAAGCAAGAGGAAGCTACAGCCGTAATTTTTCCCGAGGGCATGCAGCTTTACTGTATGGTTAAATGATGATGGCGTCCTCTTGGGTAAAATATTCCGGAGGTAAAATAGTCCCCCATTCGGATCTCCGGGCGGGGACTACTCAGGAGGACGTCATTATCAGGAGAAAGAAAACTGGCGTTCTACGGATCGGAGCGTGAAATGTCAGATCCCTTAATCGGGCAGGTAGGTTAGAAAATTTAAAAAGGGAAATGGATAGGTTGAAGTTAGATATAGTGGGAATTAGTGGAGTTCGGTGGCAGGAGGAACAAGACATTTGGTCAGGTGAGTACAGGGTTATAAATACAAAATCAAATAGGGGTAATGCAGGAGTAGGTTTAATAATGAATAAAAAAACAGGAGTGCGGGTAAGCTACTACAAACAACATAGTGAACGCATTATTGTGGCTAAGATAGACACGAAGCCCATGCCTACTACAGTAGTACAAGTTTATATGCTAACTAGCTCTGCAGATGATGAAGAAATTGATGAAATGTATGATGAGATAAAAGAAATTATTCAGGTAGTGAAGGGAAATGAAAATTTAATAGTCATTGGTGACTGGAATTAGAGAGTAGGAAAAGGGAGAGAAGGAAAAGTAGTTGGTGAATACGCCGGCCGCGGTGGTCTCGCGGTTCTAGGCGCGCAGTCCGGAAGCGTGCGACTGCTACGGTCGCAGGTTCGAATCCTGCCTCGGGCATGGATGTGTGTGATGTCCTTAGGTTAGTTAGGTTTAAGAAGTTCTAAGTTCTAGGGGACTGATGACCACAGCAGTTGAGTCCCATAGTGCTCAGAGCCATTTGAACAATTTTTGGGTGAATATGGGTTGGGGGGGGGGGGGGGGGGGAGAAATGAAAGAGGAAGTCGTCTGGTAGAAATTTGCACAAAGCATAACTTAATCATAGCTAACACTTGGTTCAAGAATCATAAGAGAAGGTTGTATACATGGAAGAATCCTGGAGATACTAGAAGGTATCAGATAGATTATATAATGGTAAGACAGAGATTTAGGAACCAGGTTTTAAATTGTAAGACATTTCCAGGGGCAGATGACGACTCTGACCACTGTAGATTAAAACTGAAGAAACTGCAAAAATGTGGGAATTTAAGGAGATGCTACCTGGATAAACTGAAAGAACCAGAGGTTGTACAGAGTATCAGGGAGAGCATAAGGGAACAATTGACTGGAATGGGGGAAAGAAATACAGTAGAAGAAGAATGGGTAGCTCTGAGGGATGAAGTAGTGAAGGCAGCAGAGGATCAAGTAGGTAAAAAGACGAGGGCTAGTAGAAATCATTGGGTAACAGAAGAAATATTGAATTTAATTGATGAAAGGAGAAAATATAAAAACGCAGTAAATGAAGCAGGCAAAAAGGAATACAAACGCCTCAAAAATGAGATCGACAGGAAGTGCAAAATGGCTAATCAGGCATGGCTAGAGGACAAATGTAAGGATGTGGAGGCTTATCTCACTAGGGGTAAGATAGATACTGCCTACAGGAAAATTAAAGAGACCTTTGGAGAAAAGAGAACCACTTGTATGAATATCAAGAGCTCAGATGGAAACCCAGTTCTAAGCAAAGTAGGGAAAGTAGAAAGGTGGAAGGAGTATATAGAGGGTCTATACAAGGGCGATGTACTTGAGGACAATATTATGGAAATGGAAGAGGATGTAGATGAAGATGAAATGGGAGATACGATACTGCGTGAAGAGTTTGACAAAGCACTGAAAGACCTAAGTCGAAACAAGGACCCGGGTGTAGACAACATTCCATTGGAACTACTGACGGCCTTGGGAGAGCCAGTCCTGACAGAACTCTACCATCTGGTGAGCAAGATGTACGAGACAGGCGAAATTCCCTCAGACTTCAAGAAGAATATAATAATTCCAATTCCAAAGAAAGCAGGTGTTGACAGATGTGAAAATTACTGAACTATCAGTTTAATAAGTCACAGCTGCAAAATACTAATACGAATTCTTTACAGACGAATGTAAAAACTGGTAGAAGCCGATCTCGGCGAAGATCAGTTTGGATTCCGCAGAAATGTTGGAACACGTGAGGCAATACTGACCCTACGACTTATCTTAGAAAATAGATTAAGGGCAGGCAAACCTACATTTCTAGCATTTGTAGACTTAGAGAAAGCTGGAATACTCTCTTTCAAATTCGAAAGGTGGCAGGGGTAAAATACAGGGAGCGAAAGGCTATTTACAATTTGTACAGAAAGCAGATGGCAGTTATAAGAGTCGAGGGGCATGAAAGGGAAGCAGTGGTTTGGAAGGGAGTGAGACAGGGTTGTAGCCTGTCCCCGATGTTATTCAATCTGTATATTGAGCAAGCAGTAAAGGAAACAAAAGAAAAATTCGGAGTAGGTATTAAAGTCCATGGAGAAGAAATAAAAACGTTGCGGTTCGCCGATGACATTGTAATTCTGTCAGAGACAGCAAAGGACTTGGAAGAGCAGTTGAACGGAATGGACAGTGTCTTGAAAGGATGATGTAAGATGAACATCAACAAAAGCAAAACGAGGATAATGGAATGTAGTCGAATTAAGTCGGGTGATGCTGAGGGAATTAGATTAGGAAATGAGACACTTAAAGTAGTAAAGGAGTTTTGCTATTTGGGTTAGCAAAATAACTGATGATGGTCGAAGTAGAGAGGATATAAAATGTAGACTGGCAATGGCAAGGAAAGCGTTTCTAAAGAAGAGAAATTTGTTAACATCGAGTATAGATTTAAGTGTCAGGAAGTCGTTTCTGAAAGTATTTGTATGGAGAGTAGCCATGTATGGAAGTGAAACATGGACGATAAATAGTTTGGACGAGAATAGAATAGAAGCTTTCGAAATGTGGTGCTACAGAAGAATGATTAGATGGGTAGATCACATAACTAATGAGGAGGTATTGAATAGAATGGGGGAGAAGAGGAGTTTGTGGCACAACTTGACAAGAAGAAGGAACCGATTGGTAGGACATGTTCTGAGGCATCAAGGGATCACAAATTTAGCATTGGAGGGCAACGTGGAGGGTAAAAATCGTAGAGGGAGACCAAGAGATGAATAACTAAGCAGATTCAGAAGGATGTAGGTTGCAGTAAGTACTGGGAGATGAAGAAGCTTGCACAGGATAGAGTAGCATGGAGAGCTGCATCAAACCAGTCTCAGGACTGAAGACAACAACAACAAAACCATATGAATGGTCATCTAATACTTTCTTTTACTTTTAACAAAAAGTAATTGGTAAAACTACATTAAAGAGCCAATGAAACTGGTACAAATATGTGTCTGAATTCCTAAGGGACCAATCTGCTGTGGTCATCGGTCCCTAGACCTTACACACTACTTAAACTAACTTATGCTAGGAACAACACACACACCCATGGCAGAGGGAGGTCTCGAACCTCCCCGGCGGGAGAGACGCGTAATCAGTGACATGGCGCCTCTAACTGCGCGGCCACTCCGCGCGGCGAAACTGGTATACCGAGCACGCAGAAGCGCTGCAACACGTTGTGGCATGGACTCGACTAATGTCTGAAGTAGTGCTGCAGGGAACTGTCACCATGAGTCCTGATGGGCTGTCCATAAATCCATAAGAGTACGAGAGGGTGGAGATCTCTTCTGAACAGCACGTTGCGAGGCATCCTACACATGCTCAATAACGTTCATGTCACCTCGGGCATGGGAGTGTGTGTTTGTCTTTAGGGTAATTTAGGTTAAGTAGTGTGTAAGCTTAGGGGATGATGACCTTGGCAGTTGAGTCCCATAAGATTTCACACACATTTGAACATTTGTTCATGTCTGGGGATCTTGGTAGCCTGCGGAAATGTTTAAACTCAGAAGAGTGCTCCTGCAGCCACTCTGTAGAAATTTTGGACGTGTGGGGTGTCGCATTGTCCTGCTGGAATTTCCCAAGTCCGTTGGAATGCTCAATGGACATGAATGGATGCAGGTGATCAAACAGACGGGGGTCGAAACACTGACCTTTGCCTTTCGTGGGCAAGCGCTCTGCCGAGTGAGCTATCGGAGCACGACCTACGAGCCGTCCTCACAGCTGTACTTCCGTCATTATCTCCTCTCCTACCATCCAGACTTCGGGTTTGGCGAAGTCTTCTTCCGGATGTCTTGCCGTGAGTAACGCTGAACTGTGATAACTGCTTTCCTCGTAATTGCAATGAGGCCATTCTTCACAAGCGCTACAGTACTGCTGAATGCCGAAGTCTGTCTTCAAGCCTTGTCGCGAGCGAACGTGTTGAGGCTGAGCTGTGCACTGCAGAAAGCACGAGAGTTTTGCTGCATTGATCGTTGAGTATTTCACTAATACAAATTTGTTTTTGTTAATTTATGTAATTTGAAGATGCCGTTGAATTCAATAAGAGATATAATTAAGTTTACTATTGATCATAATTGGGTGAAACTTGGTGCATATAAGTTTCATAGTTTCGCTGTTGATAAGGTTAGAATTTCCTTAGAAGATACTGGTGTACACCTTTCGCAGTTTGCTACTGTCGCTTATGCGAAGCTTAAAAATTTTCCAATTTGCAGTCGTGTAATTGAAGACACAGTAGACACTGTGAAATTTACACACGCTGGCGGAAGTATAACTGAGATCCCTCCTTTGAAACCGCATGTGATCAGGTAAGTTAATTTTTAAGCGGCTTTGGACGAGTAATTTCTGTTTATGAAGAGGGATGAGGTAACAGGTTTTCACTTGCCTGTTCTCAATAGAGCTAGGCAAACTGCGACTGATTTATTGAAACACGTTCCGTCATTTACAGATGTTCCCAGCTACAGTGGATTAGTTATCTCCGACAGACAGCCGAGCACGCGTGCAGTGTACGGCTCCACTGAGCATACGGGTGCAGAGTGCTCGCGGCGGCGGGTGGCTCAGCTGCAGCACAAGGAGGCGGTCGAGCGCACGGCCGGCGCATGCCGCTGACGCAAGTGGGCGCGGTCGCCATGGCAACGCTACCCTCGCCTGTGACGACAAACAATATCCCGGAAACGAAAATCGAAATTGAGCTGCACGGTTAGCGCGGCGAGTTGCTAGCCGAAAAGGCCCGAGTTCCATTCACAACTGGTCGGAGATTTTTAACCGCTATGTGACTGAGTGTTATGTTGTCCTGATGTTCGTATCGTTGTAACTGACATTACCATAGTTGGATGGCTGTAAGGGAACGTCCTGAAAGCTAACAAATAAAAAAATATCGAGAATGTCTCACAAAAAAAAAAATGTTCAAATGGCTCTGAGCACTATGGGACTTAATTTCTGAGGTCATCAGTCCCCTAGAACTTAGAACTACTTAACCCTAACTAACCAAAGGACATCACACACACCCATTCCCGAGGCAGGATTCGAACCTGCGACCGTAGTGGTCGCGCGGTTCCAGACTGTAGCGCCTAGAACCCGGCCGGCGAATGTCTCACAGACTGGAACCTTAGAAGCGGGCGCTGAGTTAGGACGTACCGATTATAGTTAACGGAAAATGCGACCTCCAGAGAACACCGAAAACTGTGCAGTTCTCCTGCCGAAATCCGTACCAGATGAGGTAAATAACTTGGAGCAGTGCATAGGAATATCATGTTGCAACGACTCATAAGATGGCTCGTCCAGCAGCTGAACCTTAGGTCCCCGAAACGAGAGACAGTTCACGTCAAGTTAAAGGACAAAGTAAAAACTCACGTCATATCAGAAGGGAAAAAAAGATCGCCGATACTTACAACACCAGTCAGAGCAAGGAAGACAACGGAAGCAACCACTCTGTCAACCCAATAAAAAGAACAAACATCGCAGAAGGCCCAGCAACCATCCGTCTCACTCCGAGAAGAAGAAAATCCGAAGAAAGAATGAAGATCCGGCCAATGTATCCGAGCGGTTCTAGGCGCTACAGTGTGGAACCGCGCGACCGCCACGGTCGCAGGTTCGAATCCTGCCTCTGACATGGATGTGTATGATGTCCTTAGGTTAGTTAGGTTTAAGTAGTTCTAAGTTCTAGAGGATTGATGACCTCAGAAGTTAAGTCCAATAGTGCTCAGAGCCATTTGAACAATTTTTTTGAAAGAATGAAGATCTTAGGTACACCGGATTGGACCACTGAAATAGAAGGTGATGAGGATAATCTGGCATCGACAACCAACTGACAACTTCAAATGTTGGAAGATAGTTGAAATGACGACGACAGCCTCCATGGCTCTGAGCACTATAGGACTTAACATCTGTGGTCATCAGTCCCCTAGAACTTAGAACTAATTAAACCTAACTAACCTAAGGACATCACACACATCCATGCCCGAGGCAGGATTCGAACCTGCAACTGTAGCAGTCGCGCGGTTCCGGACTGAGCGCCTAGAACCGCTAGACCACCGCGGCCGGCAGCCTCCATGGAATCAATTCTAAGACACTGCGGTAAACAGTGGAAATCAGTGGTATTGCTGTACTACAGAAGTAAATGATCCCAGTTCTTTAGATACAAAGCTTTAGTAAAATTTTAAATGCAGTTGTCGGTAACTTTGTCAAATACGTAATCAATAAAATAGGATCCGACTCAGTTGAGGAATACGAATATTATACTGGATTTGAATTCTATGAAGAGCGTCAGACACATTTTGGCTGTGGGTTAAAAGCAATATTTCATCTGTGAGCAATAAATGAATACTGTAATGAAACTGAAGCTTGAACTAAATTCTACTGCTAAAAGTGTAGGAGGAAGATGAACACTAAGTACTAACTGCTTCGGTGTATGTCATCTATGTAAAGAACGTTACCAAGATCCATATACTAATGCGTTCCATATTTGACATTTACTTCCAGCTCTACTCAAACTACTTCACGCAGGTGATTTGACCCTTGTTTACAGTGAGGTGAAAAAAATCATGGGATGGCGATATGCGCAAACACAGATGGCGGTAGTCGCGAGTACACAAGGGGCAGTGCATTAGCAGAGCTGTCATTTGTACTCAGGTGATTCATGTGAAAAGATTTATGGCGTGATTAAAACCGCACGACGGCAATTAACAGACTTTGAACGCGGAATTGTAGTTGGAGCCAGGCGCATGGGACAGTCCACTTCGGATATCGTTAGGGAATTCAGTATTCCGAGATCCAGTGTCAAGAGTGTGTCGCGAACACCAAATTTCAGGCATAACCACTGACAACGCAGTGGCCGACGGCCTACACGTAACGGCCGAGAGCAGCGGCATCTGCGTAGAGTTATCAGTGCTAACAGACAAGCAACAATGCGTGAAATAACCACAGATATCAATGTGGGACGTACGACGAACGTATCCGTTAGGACAGTGTGGCGAAATTTGGCGTTAATGGGCTATGGCCACAGACGATTGGAAAACCGTGGCCTGCTCGGATGAGTCCCGATTTCATTTGGTTCAAATGGCTCTGAGCACTATGGGACTCAACTGCTGTGGTCATAAGTCCCCTAGAACTTAGAACTACTTAAACCTAACTAACCTAAGGACAGCACACAACACCCAGCCATCACGAGGATTTCATTTGGTAAGAGCTCATGATAAGGTTAGAGTGTGGCGCAGACCCAAAGAAGCCACGGAAAAAAAAGGTTCAAATGGCTCTAAGCACTATGGGACTTAACGTCTGAGGTCAACAGCTCCTAGACTTATAACTACTTAAACCTAACTAACCTAAGGACATCACACATGTCCATGCCCCAGGCAGGATTCGAACCTGCGACCGTAGCAGCAGCGCTGTTCCAGACTGAAGCGTCTAGAACCGCTCGGCCCCAACGGCCGGCAAGCCACGCACCCAAGATGTCAACTAGGTACTGTGTAAGCTGGTGGTGGCTCCATAATGGTGCGGGCTGTGTTTACATGGAGTGTACTGGGTCCTCTGGTCGAATTGAACCGATAATTGACTGGAAATGGTCATGTTCGGCTACTTGGAGACCATTTACAGCCACTCGTGGACTTCATGTTCCCAAACAACGATGTCATGTCAGCAGGCCACAATTGTTCGAGACTGGTTTGAACAACATTCTCGACAATTCGAGCGAATGATTTGGCCTCCTGGATCGCCCGACATGAATCCCACGAACATTTACGGGACACAATCGATAGGTCAGTTCGTGCATAACATCCTACACCGGCGACACTTTCGCAATCATGGACGGCTACAGAGGCAGCATGGCTCAATATTTCTGCAGGGGACTTCCAACGACTTGTTGAGTCCGTGCCACGTCGAATTGCTGTTCTACGCCGGACAAAAGGACGTCCGACACGCTATTAGGAGGTGGCACCTCACTGTAATACATATGAAATCAACAGCGTATTTTAAGAGCTTCAAAAGGACTAGCAATTTATTTATATACTTTTTCTTTATAACATTAACTGAATTTTCTATGTCTACATACACATACATATTCCTCAAGCCACCATTCGGTGCGTGGCGCAGGGTAAGTTGTACCACAACTAGTCATTTCCCTTCCTGTCGCAAATACTTGAAGGAAATATGAATATGTACATGCCTCCCCACGAGACCTAATTTCTCTTATGTTATGGCCCTTACGCGAAATGTACATTGGCGGCAGTAAGATTATTCTGCAGTCAGCTTCAAATGCCGGTTCTCTAAATTTCCTCAAAAGTGTTCCTCGAAAAGAATATCGCCTTACCCCCCAGGAGTTCCGATTTGAGTTCCCGAAACATCTCAGTAATACCTGCGTGTTGATCTAACCTACCGATAACAAATCTAGCAGCCCGCCTCTGAATTGTTTTGACGTCTTCCTTTAATCCGACATTGTGGGGATCCCAAAACCTCGAGCAGTACTCATGACTGGGTCGAACTTGTGTTCTATATGCAGTCTCCTTTACATATAAACCACACTTCCTAAAACTTCCCAATAAACCGAATTGGACCATATTCGCCTTCCGCAGTACAATTCTTACATGCTCATTCCATTTTATATCGCTTTGCAACGTTATTCCCAGATATGTAATCGACCTGATTATATCAAACAGAACACTATTAACGATGTATATGAGCATTACGGGATTGTTTTTCGTACTCATCTGATTTATTTATTTATTTATTTTTACACCGGCCGGCAATATATGGTCTGCAGCGTGCTCCTATGCTGGTCATAAAGTTGTTAAGGAGTTCTTGTAGTAGTGCGTTCCATTCTTCCACCAGCGGGTTGACGACTGCTGGACGGTTGTTGAAACATACATGGTTACAGTCACACAATAACACTGAACAGTGGTTGTACCGTGTTCAAAGATTTGGAGAGCAGTGCGCCCTTACAACATTGTACCTGCCCACACCATGACACTTGGACCACCAAAACGATCATTTTCGACAAACCTGTGCGTTCCTCCTTCATATGGCGAGTGATGGAAACATTAATGCACACAGTTGTAGAAAATTATCGTTTTGGTGGTCGAGGTGTTATAGCTTGGGGAGGCTGAATGTTGCATGGGCGTACTGTCCTCCAAATGTTGTTCGCGGTTCACTCACTGGCCAGCGATATTGTGACTCTATATTCCTACCCATTACGTCTTTTCAGGGTACATTCGGGTCTGACTTAATTTTTAGGGGTGACAATGCGCGGCCGCTTCAAACAGCGCAAGTGGAGCAGCTCTCGGAAGGAGCGGATATTCGGTGGACGGTCTGGCTTGTCAGTCCCCCCGACTTAGATCCTATCAAACACGTATTGGATGTGTTGTGGGGTCGTAATGCAGTACTTCGACATGCATCAACGACCACACAGCAGTTGGCAACCACGCTGTTGAAGGATTGGAGCGCCCTACCATAAGAACTCGTTAACAACCTTGTGGCTAGCATAGAAGGACGTTGCACAAGATCTATTGCCATCTCTAGTGGTTCCACACCCTATTAAGATCCATGTTCAGGCTTATGTAATGTCGAAGAGACAATAATAAATCGCGATGACTTCAGTGGTCTGTGTATAAGTGTCATTTCTGTTCATCTCACTGCGCATTTCTTTCTTCTGCTCTATACTGCAGCAATTCTTTCTATGTGTGGTCCAATGTTGCTTGACAGCGAGACCTCACGTGAAAGTTATTTTCGTCCTTAAGTTTTGCGCACCAGTGTATTTATGTTTATTGCTGTTTTTCTGCCTGATAACGAACCAGAAAGAAATTCATTTTCTTGAAGGAAAAAAAAGGGTCGGTGGAGCCTTTGCACACGAAAGCCAAACGCCCCAGGTTGGAGTCCAGAACTGGCACACAGTTTTAATCGGCCTGGAAGTTTCACGTTCTTATGATGATTATATGGCTTGCGTTTCTCCTCGCGGGAAGTTCTACCGAAAGAGCGCACACGCTGTGACACCTGTGGATTCTGGACCTCTCCCCAGTCTTAGTTATTGTCAGCCGGACTTTTACTCTGATTCGTTTGTGCATTTCGTTACAATATGGTACGTAGTGTGCCGTCATCGAGTAACTTGTGAAACGACAGCGTGGCAGGCACGGCTTGTTGAAGACAGCAGGCGGAGTGGGCTCTGAGTTAACCAGCAGTCCCTCCAGCTGATCATTGTCGCTTAAACTAAGGACAAAAGTTCTGAGCGCACTCTCACCAATAGCCGCAGTGCCTCGACATCAGTTGCAGCACCAAATTGTTCCACAACAGGCGCATACCAAAGTCGCTACTCTGCCCTAGTGTTCTACAAAATTCATTCTGCAAGTGTCCTTGCACTTGGCTGGCTGGTACAGGCTCCTCATATCACCAATCAAAGTATTTGTTAGCTACTTTTGCTGCTTTTGCACATCGTCCTCTTTTACAATGTCCTGGCTCTACGTTTCTCGGCAGCATCAGCTTGGCAATATTCTGTACATGCCAAACCGTTTGGCGTAGCTTTGAACAAGACTGGACGTACTGTGACAGCTGCCTGCGTCGAACTCGTATCAGTAAACTGTATGTGACTGTGGATACAGTACCACAAGGTATTCGCAGGAAAGCATCTTCAGAAGTGGAGAAGAAGAAATAGGTAACAGATCCCAGCCACACCTCGTTTGACTACGAGCCTCAACGACCAAACCTCAGATCAAGAAAGAGCTTCATGTAGACAACTACAGCAATCCTTCCGTACCGCGGAACTCGCCGAGTGGAACTTAGGTGAGAGTGTTTGCTTGCAGAACGGCGAACGGATTTCAAACTGGAACCTGCCACAGGTTTGCATCTGCCTCACTTGACAGGGAGGAGGCTGAGCAGACTGAAAACTGCGGTGTCACGAAGCAATGTCAACTTCAGGAAATGGGGTTTCAGCTGTGCTGATTTAATTTGCCGGTGTGATGTCCTGTAGGACCAACAATATCTGCTAGCCTGCGGGAAGCTTCCAGATACATGTACTACCAGTGATCTTGCTGCACCCAACAAAACAGCGGTCAGTACCACCACAAATCGTGCTCTCCAGAGAATGTGCAGAGAATTGTAATGATGTTTACTTGTTTTTATCTTCCAGTCTGTATTTTATAAATTCTTGTTTTGCATATTAATCGGTGTGTTTTTATTTTTATCACTCTTTGCCTGAATTTTATTGGATTTTCTTTGTAACTGATTATTTGTATTAATAAAACTCTGTATATATGTTATAAATGCTCTGCCAGTATTCATGTCCTAACACGTAAAACAGATAAATAAATAAATAAATTTTAAAAGCAACGCAATCATTTGACAAAAAATTTTTATTCTAAAAGATTTTCAGAATAACACTTACAAGGGGACCACATGAAAATCGGATATGAAGTTCAGAACACAGATAGCAATCCCCCAAAATAGACCGATGCAACTCTCAAAAATTCTCTAAAAATCGTCTTTGAACTTTTCCGGCTTTCCGTAACGTGCTGTAGGAAGGTCAATTGTTTTCGAAAAGTCAAATGGTTGCGGTAGAATGTTCGTCTACCACCTGTATGGTACAAGTTAGATTCCAAGCCCTTCCCAAATTTTAAGCTCAAGTGCATGTTCAATGAACATGTCCAGGGGGCGTAAAATACATAAGGTTGAAAACGAATATGAAATTTTTTTAAAAATTTAAACAAACTTTTATAAAAGGTCAGTAATTAAGTCTGTGTATTTGCAATGTAAGCTAGATTTTTGTGCCGGCCGGTGTGGCCGAGCGGTTCTAGGCGCTTCAGTCTGGAACGCGCGACCGCTACGGTCGCAGATTCGAATCCTGCCTCGGGCATGGATGTGTGTGATGTCCTTAGGTTAGTTCTAAGTTATAGGGGACTGACGACCTCAGATGTTAAATCCCGCAGTGCTCAGGGCCACTTGAACCATTTTTAGATTTTTTTGTGTGATATGTAATTAGAAATAAGAAAGCGTGCATTTTTCATAAAAATAGCAGTTAGAGGGCTGTTTTTAGTACATATTTGATGAAATTTGTAGTTAAATGACGTAGGTATTCGAACTGAACGGAAAAAAAGAAAAAATAATGAGAGAAGCGATACTCGAACTAATCTCGACCGCTAATGATTTTTTCGTCTTTATGTATTTTAAACTTCGTGGAATCGCTAGTAGGGCGGGGATCCCTGTTTAAAAAGTTGCATCAGCCAGGAACCGAACCTAAAAATCCTATTTGGCAAGCGAATATTGTATTACACAGCCTATCGAGAAAAATCGAACACATTTTAGCATATTAAAAACGGCCAACTTCGAACTCGATTTTCCGAGAATTTTTGAGAGTTACACCGACCTGTTTTGCCGGTTTAATACTTGAGTTCTCACCTTCATGTACCATAAATATAAAAAAAGCACAAAAATCCGACTGCTGTGTGGTGCCCTTGTTAGTTTGCGGAGATATCCCAGAACGTGTAATATACATACCCTCTTGTGCTGTGATCTTCTTGTCTGAAGGTACGTCCATTGTGCGTTAAGTTCCAACGACAATGCTCTTTGTACATCTATGCGCATAAGCCACACTGTGGTGCGTAGCAGTGGGTACTATCTGTATGTATCTATGTCACATTTTCCCGTCCCTGATCCACTCAAGACTGGTGCGCGCAAAGATCGACTGTTGTTAAGCCTTTGTGTCAGCTCGAATCTCACTGATTTTATCTTTGTGGTCTTTGATTGACTCTACTACGAACGTACGCTCTCGGACTTTAAGCGATAAACTACAGCATGATGTACAATGCCTCTCTTGCAGCGCCTGTCAGTGCAGTTAGATGAGCCACTTACGCGATGCTTTCGCTCTTATTAAATGAACCCACGACGAAACTCGCTGCGTTTTTTTTCTGATCGTTTCTGTTTCCTCTACCAGTCCAAGCTGGCATAAGCCCTGAGTAGGAGCAACACTCTAGTATCGGTTGGACGAGGCATGTAAAATACCTCTTTCGTGGGTAGACTCCATGTCCTTAGGATTCTTCCAATAAATCTCAGTGTGGTACCTGCCGTTCCTACAACTAGGCTTAGACTATGCAGTTGCTCCACTTTGTATCATTTCTGACGCATATTCCCAAATATTTATTGAATGTGAGTCTTCTCAATGACCCGGCCGGAGTGGCCGAGCGGTTCTAGGCGCTTCAGTCTGGAACCGCGCGACCGCTACGGTCGCAGGTTCGAATCCTGCCTCGGGCATGGATGTGTGTGACGTCCTTAGGTTAGTTAGGTTTAATTAGTTCTAAGTTCTAGGGGACTGATGACGTCAGATGTTAAGTCCCATAGTGCTCAGAGCCATTTGAACCATTCTTTCCAATGATTATTCAGATTGTGTAATCAAACAATAACTGACCTTTCCGTCTATTTATGCAAATATATTATATTTGATTAAGGGTCAACTGCCGATCCACATCTACTTACATACTCTGCAAGCAAAAGTATTGTCCATGGCAGAGGGTACCTTGTACCACTGCTAGCCTGTTCGATTTACAAATGGACAATGCAAAAATGGCTGTCTATGTGCTTCGGTACTAGCCCTAATTTCTCTTATCTTGTCCTCGCGCTCCTTAGGCCAGGTGTACATTGCGGGGAGTCTGGAGTTAGCTGCCGGCCGAAGTGGCCGTGCGGTTAAAGGCGCTGCAGCCTGGAACCGCAAGACCGCTACGGTCGCAGGTTCGAATCCTGCCTCGGGCATGGATGTTTGTGATGTCCTTAGGTTAGTTAGGTTTAACTAGTTCTAAGTTCTAGGGGACTAATGACCTCAGCAGTTGAGTCCCATAGTGCTCAGAGACATTTTTGGAGTTAGCTGGTTCTCTAAATTTTCTCAACAGTACAAAACTGTTAAGGGTTTCGTGGCCACTTGTTGACAAACTGCCTGTTGGCTTCTGTCTCGGGTTCTTCGGCCGACGTTTGTTTGAAGATTTTGTGACGTTTCGCCAGCACGAATGGTTGGAATTTTCAAAGCTTCACCCTCCATTGCTGGTGGTGGACTGGAGTTGAGCTCGCGGCGGCAGATCATATGTACCTGGCGCACCAACGTCCAACGCTTTTTCCGTGGTCATTTCCGGTGCGGTTCTCCTCTTGCTATCAGCAACGGTCGATCGTTGCAGCACAGGAATCCAGGCTCCGTTCGCCCTGAGGCTTTCAACTTTCTTGTTGAAGCTATTCTCATGTTTGTGTATTTCTATAGCTTCTCTGAACAAGCTGTGTGACTGTTCGTCTCTACAGCTAGAGCTTCCGTGTCGGCGAATTTTACTACGTGGTTGGCCTCACACAGCGCGTGCTCTCCACGGCCGAGTTCTCAGCCTGCCCCAACTTGCAATGCCGCTTAAGTTCTGTGATCTTGGTGTTCATTGATCGTCCACTCATTCCAACATAAACGTTTCCGCATGTACATGGCATGAGATATATTCCCGACACTGCAAGTGGTTCTCTTTCCTCCTTTGCCTATTTGAGACACACTTTGATTTTCTTTTTCAGTTTATAAATAGTCTTTAGCTGTGTTTGCGCAATACATGGCCGATTATGCCCGTCACTCTGGGAATGTATGGCTAGAAACGCCGTACCGACATTTCTTTTTCCGATGTGTCACTTCGCCGAGTGATTGGCTCTGTTACGCTTCCTACACTATTGGCCATTAAAATTGCTACACCAAGAAGAAATGCAGATGATAAACGGGTATTCATTGGACAAATATATTGTACTAGAACTGACATGTGACTACATTTTCACGCAATTTGGGTGCATAGATCCTGAGAAATCAGTACCCAGAACAACCACCTCTGGCCGTAATAACGGCCTTGATACGCCTGGGCATTGAGTCAAACAGAGCTTGGATGGCGTGTACAGGTACAGCTGCCCATGCAGCTTCAACACGATACCACAGTTGATCAAGAGCAGTGACTGGCGTATTGTGACGAGCCAGTTGCTCGGCCACCATTGACCAGTCGTTTTCAATTGGTGACTGATCTGGAGAATGTGCTGGCCAGGGCAGCAGTCGAACATTTTCTGTATCCACGACCTGCAACATGCGCTCGTGCATTATCCTGCTGAAATCTAGGGTTTCGCAGGGATCGAATGAAGGGAAGAGCCACGGTCGTAGCACATCTGAAATGTAACGTCCACTGTTCAAAGTGCCGTCAATGCGAACAAGACGTGACCGAGACGAGTAACCAATGGCACCCCATACCATCACGCCGCGTGATACGCCAGTATGGCGTTGGCGGATACACGCTTCGAATGTGCGTTCACCGCGATGTCGCCCAACACGGATGCGACCATCATGATGCTGTAAACAGAACCTGGATTCTTCCGAAAAAATGACGTTTTACCATTCTTGCACCCAGGTTCGTCGTTAAGTACACCATCGCAGGCGCTCCTGTCTGAGATGCAGCGTCAAGGGTAACCGCAGCCATGGTCTCCGAGCTGATTGTTCATGCTGCTGCAAACTTCGTCGAACTGTTCGTGCAGATGGTTGTTGTCTTGCAAACGTCCCCATCTGTTGACTCAGGGATCGAGACGTGGCTGCACGATCCGTTACAGCCATGCGGATAAGATGCCTGTCATCTCGACTGCTAGTGATACGAGGCCGTTGGGATCCAGCACAGCTTTCCGTGTTACTTTCCTGAACTCACCGATTCCATATTCTGCTAACAGTCATTGGATCTCGACCAACGCGAGCAGCAATGTCGCGATACGATAAACCGTAATCGTGATAGGCTACAATCCGACATTTATCAAAGTCGGAAACGTGATGGTACGCATTTCTCCTCCTTACACCAGGCATCACAACAACGTTTCACCAGGCAACTCCGGTCATCTGCTGTTTGTGTATGAGAAATCGGTTGGAAACTTTCCTCATGTCAGGACGTTGTAGGGGTCGCCACTGGCGCCAACCTTGTGCGAATGCTCTGAAAAGCTAATCATTTGCATATCACAGCATCTTCTTCCTGTCGGTTAAATTTCGCGTCTGTAGCACGTCATCTTCGTGGTGCAGCGATTTTAATGGCCAATAGTGTATATAACTGGTGGAGTGCCCATTGCTCCTCAGAACGCTTTCCAGGTGTGGCATCTCACGTCTGATGTTCTGTGACTCACACATTCGTCTTGCTCGCGTTACGAGCGATTTAATCATGCCTCTTTTCCGGCTCAAGTGGTGATTTGAAGTTTGTGCAGGAATTGGTCCATGTGTGTCGGTTGTTTGGACAAGAATAGAATAGAAGCTTTCGAAATGTGGTGCTATAGAAGAATGCTGAAGATACGGTGGGTAGATCACGTAACTAATGAGGAGGTATTGAACAGGATTGGGGAGAAGAGAAGTTTGTGGCACAACTTGACTAGAAGAAGGGATCGGTTGGTAGGACATGTTTTGAGGCATCAAGGGATCACAAATTTAGCATTGGAGGGCAGCGTGGAGGGTAAAAATCGTAGAGGGAGACCAAGAGATCAATACACTAAGCAGATTCAGAAGGATGTAGGTTGCAGTAGGTACTGGGAGATGAAGAAGCTTGCACAGGATAGAGTAGCATGGAGAGCTGCATCAAACCAGTCTCAGGACTGAAGACCACAACAACAACAACAACTTCTCATTGAAATTCCTAACTCATTTATGTGTGTTTCAGTCTTCTCAACGTGCGGCTGGAGCAGAGTGGCCAAGTGTTTTACCAGTTTATACGTTGGTGGGCTAGGAGAAAATCGGTCTTAATGGAACGTTAATCTTATGGATTTTTGGTAATCCATATAGCCGATGTGGCAGGGCTTCTGTATCACGCAGGTTCCTCTGTGTGTCAGCCGAGAGGAGACGCCTTGATTAGCCGATTCGTATTTCGTGTGATCCGCTGCGTCGGATCTGGGCTCAGTTTTCGGTACGTCGTCAGGTCTAATTGGTCCTGGATCTTCTGCCCATAATCTTCGGTCTTCATTACGATGGTCAGATTTCTCTTATCGGCAGGCAGTACCAATATACTCTTGTCGGCATTAAGGCTCTTGATAGCTTGTACCTCTTCTTTTTTCCGGTTGCCAGCACATGGTTTAGCTCGGCGCAGTATCCTGGCTGTTTCAGCTCTTTCATAAGGAGGGATCCGAATAGCTGCTTGTGTGTTAGCAATGATGTCCTTCACAGGTATAGTTTTCGGGATGATATGGAAATTCCCTTCTTTTTGGAGGATAGACAGTTCCTCTTTGGTCAGTTGTTGTTCAGTGACGTTGACCAGTGTGTCGGGAATCGCCTTGTCAGTCTGTCTGCTTCCTCCATCTTGTAAACTTTTTCCTCTGTCACTCAGTACAGCGCTCGATTTCGTTCTGTATGCTCCTGTTAGTGATGCTATCGGTCATTTCCCAGTCATCTCAACGAATTCTCCTACTTAGATGATAGACAAAATCCACACGTTCCTCATCCGTTCTTGCCAAGTAGCTCTATGTTACACGAATTTGCTCACAACGGAAAGCTCGTTGCATTCTGTCATAGATACGATGTGCTTGGGTGGTGGTAAAAAGGTGCTCACATTTCAAAAACTTAGGTGTAGCCTCTTCATATGGGCATCGCGACAGAAAGGCGAGAGAAGACATCAGTCGCGCTTTCTTCTTGTGTCGTTGGTCAAGGCGTCGGTACAATCTACAGATCTCCTCCCCGTAGAGGCGTAGAACAAAATTGTGAAGGCTTTCGTGGCCACTTGTTGATAGCTGCTTGTTGGCTTCTGTCTCTGGTTCTTCGGCCGACATTTGTTTGACGATTTTCTGGTTGTAGAGGCGAGCTATCACACCCGCTTGTTCACACAAGCTAAAGAGATACACAAACACGAGAATAGCATCAACAAGAAAGAAGAAAACCTCAAGGTGAACGGAACTTGGATTCCCATGCTGCAGTGAAAGACCGTTGCAGGTAGCAAGAGGAGAACCGCACCAGAAATGACCACGGAAAAGCCGTTGGATGTTGGGGTACATATAATCTGTGACCGCGAACTCGACTCCAGTCCACCACCAGCAGTGGAGGGTGAAGTTTGACGATGCCAGCAACTCGTGCTGGCGAAACGTCAGAAAAATCATCAAACACACGTCGACCGAAGAACCCTAGACACAAGCCAACAGGTAGTTTTTTCTACAGTGTTACGCGAAAGGAATGTCGATTTCGCTCCAGGGATTTCCATTTGCGTTCACGAAGTATTTGCATAATACTCGCACGTTGCTCGAACTTACCAGTCTGGCAGTACGCCTCTGAATTACCAAGCTTCAATCATCTGCAGGTGTCCTTCATTTTGTTACAATTTTCTAGGTTTATACCCTCAGACTTCAAGAAGAATATAATAATTCCAATCCCAAAGAAAGCAAATGTTGACAGATGTGAAAATTACCGAACTATCAGTTTAATAAGTCACAGCTGCAAAATACTAACACGGATCCTTTACAGACGAATTGAAAAACTCGTAGAAGCCGACCTCGGGGAAGATCAGTTTGGATTCCGTAGAAATATTGGAACACGTGAGGCAATACTGACCTTACGACTTATCTTAGAAGAAAGGTTAAGGAAAGGCAAACCTACGTTTCTAACATTTGTAGACTTAGAGAAAGCTTTTGACAATGTTGACTGGAATGCCCTCTTTCAAATTGTAAAGGTGGTAGGGATAAAATACAGGGAGTGAAAGGCTGTTTACAATTGGTACAGAAACCAGACGGCAGTTATAAGAGTCGAGGGACATGAAAGGGAAGCAGTGGTTGGGAAGGGAGTAAGACAGGGTTGTAGCCTATCCCCGATGTTATTCAATCTGTATATTGAGCAAGCAGTAAAGGAAATAAAAGAAAAGTTCGGAGTAGGTATTAAAACCCATGGAGAAGAAATAAAAACTTTGAGGTTCGCCGATGAGATTGTAATTCTGTCAGAGACAGCAAAGGACTTGGAAGAACAGTTGAACGGAATGGACAGTGTCTTGAAAGGAGGATATACGATGGACATCAACAAAAGCAAAACGAGGATAATGCAATGCAGTCGAATTATGTCGGGCGATGCTGCGGGAATTAGATTAGGAAATGAGACACTTATAGTAGTAAAGGTTTTTTGCTATTTGGGGAGAAAAATAACTGATGATGGTCGAAGTAGAGAGGATATAAAATGTAGACTGGCAATGGCAAGAAAAGCGCTTCTGAAGAAGAAAAATTTGTTAACATCGAGTATAGATTTAAGTGTCAGGAAGTCGTTTCTGAAAGTATTTGTATGGAGTGCAGCCATGTATGGAAGTGAAACATGGACGATAAATAGTTTGGACAAGAAGAGAATAGAATCTTTCGAAATGTGGTGCTACAGAAGAATGATTAGATGGGTAGATCACATAACTAATGAGGAGGTATTGAATAGAATGGGGGAGAAGAGGAGTTTGTGGCACAACTTGACAAGAAGAAGGGACCGGTTGGTAGGACGTGTTCTGAGGCATCAAGGGATCACCAGTTTAGTATTGGAGGGCAGCGTGGAGGGTAAAAATCGTAGAAGGAGACCAAGAGATGAATACATAAAACAGATTCAGAAGGATGTAGGTTTCAGTAGGTACTAGGAGATGAAGAAGCTTGCACAGTATAGGGTGGCATGGAGAGCTGCATCAAACCAGTCTCAGGACTGAAGACCACAACAACATAACATCTCTACACACAACAGCATTATCTGTAGTCTCATTCAGCTTCGGATGTTGTTATCTACTAAGTCACTCACATCTACTGTGAATAGTGATAATCATAGATAGCTGATTAGTTAGTTAGGTGTTCCTCAGCTCATTAAAACGATTCGTATGTAATGTTCCCTTGGGGCAGGACCGAAGCTACTTGTGTGCGTGATGATTTATCACTGTTAAGAGTAATGCATGTGTGGATTCAGTGGACAGAAGACTAAAGCGTTAGGGGAGTCTGTAATAACAAATTTTCTCTATATAAGAGGTAAATAACCTGATGCCTTAGGAATTTGTAAGCAAACGGTCGATGGGGAATGAAAACGATGTGGCGTGGATATTTTCTGCAGGTAGCCACTAGTACGAGGGGACATCAGAAAGTAATTTACACCTGTCTTTTCATGCTAAGACCATTGTCCCTAAAAAATGAGGCATTGACAGGAGAGAGTACGTGTTCTGAGTTCGCTGCAGATACAGTTATGCTATGGTAAAGATATACAGCGCGTGACGGTATAGGACTGAAATGGCTCCACAAATGGATACGTAGAACCCCAACGTTGAAGTAGAGGGGACGGTATGATTACTGTGGGCAAAATGTCTACATTGCTCACAGGTTCACTACGAAATTCACGCAGTATATGGACCAAACACAATGTCGCCTCCGGCCGTAGTGTAATGGTGCTACAATTTGACAAAGAGCGCACAGGAGTGGGTGACGCTGGTCGCGAAGGAAAGCCACCGGCATAGACCACAGTTGACAGTGTCCAGGCAGTTGAGGATATGATCCACGGCAATCGCAGATTTTCTGACAATGAGGAATGGTTTCCAGACCACCGAGCGGATTTCTGTTGTCGAGGAATTAAATGGTACGTGGAACGTTCCGATCATTGTAAAAAGAGATTTGGTGACTATGCAGAAAAATTGTGTCATATATCTGTGTCATTCTGAAGTGTAATGCAGCGTTTTATTAAAGTTACTTGGCCTGCCATAGTAATGTTTGATTACTTTCTGTAGTATCTTCATATGAAACCGAGCGAGGTGGCGCAGTGGCTAACATACTGGACTTGCATTTGGGCGCATGACAGTTCAAACCCACGTCCAGCCATCTTGATTTAGGTTTTCTGTGATTTCCCTAAATTGCTTCAGGCAGTGCTTGGGTCGTTCCTTTGAAAGGGCACGGCCCATTTCCTTCCCCACCCTTCGCTCAACCGATGAGACCGATGACCTGTCTGTCTGGTACCCTCGCCCAAATCAACCAACCAACCTCATAAGAGACTGGTCGCAGGAACTTGCACATGATCTGGACAGTAGGGCGTGTAGATGTTCCAACCAGATTAGTGTATCTACGTAGGGAGTCCTATGAATTCTACGACGTACATTTAATAAATAATGCACACTAATTTATTTTTCTTATGTTTTCTTATGCGTTTTTTTTCAATATCTGTTTTCAGTCCTTCAGTATAGTCTCCAGGCTTCTCTACGAATGAATCCCAACGTCTCGGAAGCTCTATTATTCCATCCACGACACGACTTCTGTTCATCTTCGAATGGCTCGGGTGACGGTGGTAGAAAGCTTTTCCAGAGAAGGATAACGACGTCTATGTATAGATTTTTTCAACGTCGGGAACAAGTTGAAGTCTGATTGACTCATGTACAGGCTGCAGGGAGGATGTGGCAACACTTCCCATCCGTATTCGCGCAGGTTTTGGGCTAAAACATTGCCGATATGCGGGCGATCATTTTCCTGGAGAAAGTGACCCAGCCTCGAGCAACTCAGTCGGGTTTTATGCGTTTCTCTGTGAAGGTTTTGTGAGAAGTTACAACAGTACACTGCTCGGACACTTGTTCCACATGGCACTTTTACCTGTCATGACGATTCCTTGCTTGATCATGAGCAAAAATCATCATTTGCTTAAGCTTTGATTGAGCGCGTTGATTTTTTTTATTTTTATTTATTTATTTATTTATTTATTTTTTTTTTTTTGACGTGGAGAATCTGAAGCTCTCTACTCATTAGACTCTGATTTCAACTCTGAATCAAAGTTCCTCTTCTACGTTTCATGAATAGCGCCAATTCGACTCAAGAATCCTTGACCTTCTAGGTCGAATCGTTGCTTGAGCAAGGTTCCAATGTCCAGGCGTCTCTGCTTCTTTTCAGCGGTCAAACAATGTGTGACCCATCTCGCTGAAATTTTTCTCTTCTTCAAATCATTTGTCAGAATACTGAAGTCGGGGGAATTCCTTTGGCTTCAGAGAGTTTCTCAAAAGTCACAATGCAACCTTCTTCAAGAGCGTCTGCCACACGTTTCACACGTCATCTGTTGACGTTTTTTGCCTTTCGGATCTTGGATTATTGTCTATGCTCAAACGACCACCAAGAAAAAAAAATGGTTCAAATGGCTCTGAGCACTATGGGACTTAACATCTGAGGTCATCAGTCCCCTAGAACTCAGAACTACTTAAACCTAACCAACCTAAGGACATCACACACATCCATGCCAGAGGCAGGATTCGAACCTGCGACCGTAGCGATCCCGCGGTTCCAGACTGCAGCGCCTAGAACCACTCGGCCATCAAGAAATCGATTAACCCAACGTGAAACTGTACTACGGCCTACTGTAAACTCACCACGAACTTCACTTAACGCACTGTGGATTTCTGTAGGGCTTTTCTATCTTGGTGTATGAACTCTGGTCTCCATCAGTTACAGCACCAGAAACCCCTATAGGGTCCATTTCTACCTCTCGCCAATTTTATGTTACAGTATACAGCAAAAAAACAGAAACAAGTGTTCTTCCTCAAGCTCCCAATTACCTCTAACGAATTTTCATTGTTATTGGATCAAACAATCCACAGTAATACCACCCCGGGCATTATTGATCAAATGTCCCTCGTAACATGACTGGCAGCCGCGATAACAAGCTTATCGTAGCTTGCGAATTCCACTGTTAGGAGAACCTAAACTAGAGAATAACCAAGGCGTGGCCTAAGGATGGTGTCTTGAAGTTTCGTAAAGAAGGAGTACTTGTAGACCAATGTAGTTCCAATTTCTAGGCAGCCAATCATGTGGTTTTACGGTAGGCAGTGGGAAGAATGTGAGTGTACAAAAAGGTGGAAATAAGTATCGCAACAGGCAAGAACTTGGACAACAGATGAGAAAGGGCAGTTGATAAATGTAGGTGCGGATAGTGAAAGAATGAAGGGGATGGAGAAGTACAGATCAAATTAGGCTTGGGCAGCGGGCCGTCATACGACCGACACAAAGGCAAAGTACTGAAACATTTCATCTGTATTTTACAAGTGTGGTCGGGTGGAAAACACGGTGGGATTGTAGCGTAGGGAGAGTCATAATAATGGATGCTTATACATTGCCGTTCTTGGCCTGCAACATCCTCGAATGGAACAGGAAAGGGAGAAATACTGTAACTGTGGTCCGGAAACACCCTCCGCCGCACATCATAAGATAGATTACCGAGTACAGTGGAAGATGCAGGACGCTCCTCCCGTTTGCTTCCTCAGCAGTCCCAATCACATAGGCCAAAGCGACTGCAGAGTATGATGCCATGCTGGTACCAGAGTGTGTAAAGCTAAATACTGCATTCATCCAACGACAACCCATGAGTATTTATGCTTCTGCCACACATTGTTCACTCTCGAGTATAGTGCGTTTACAGTGTGTGTTGTGGGCACGTTATTACTCATCACACGACGGGTTGCAGTAGTTAATCCACTGGATTCTTGTTTGCGATGAGTGGATTTCAGATTCGTGTCCACCCATACACACATTAAGAGCGTACACAGGATCTGATTTGTTAGGGCAAGGGACAAGGGGGTTCGGGGAGGTGGAGAGGTACTCATATTAGTTCCATTTTTCAATGGAAGTGTGGAGGGAGCGAATCATAATCCCTTGCAATATATATATATATATATATATATATATATATATATACACTTACACTATTTAATAATTGTGTTCTTTAAGCAACAAACGTACTGATGCTACTACTTTATAATAGGTATCTTAAATGAGCATGCGCTGTTTGTGTTAGAATTGTATATATTATATTGCTGTTGGGCAGGTAATACTCAGATGCTTGCTAATACTCTCTGTATACACGGTTTCAGTAGTTTTCCACACTGCGTGGTAACATTAGAACAAACATCGTGAACTGAAGGGACTACACCGCTAGAAGATTTTAGATCTCAGAGCCAACTGGAATTTTCATTTGCAAGGAGAATAACATCGAATGGTGAAACAGTTTTGAAATTTCATGACAAATGGCTCTTGGTCAGAGTTGTAAAACGACTGTAAGCCACCATAAACCATTGTAAGTAAATGTAGACTACGGTAGTTATCCTTGTAGCTTTGGCCAGTTAAGGTGGTACCTGCATTACTTGTGCGCTAGGTGTGTTGCACACTTGTCGGGCGTTACCTCACAGCGATCGCTTACTTTACACGTGCGATCATTGTCTTACTAGATTCCCCGAAAAACCGGAAGCAGTGAACTGTTTAGAAAAAGTATTTACAGAAAAACTGAATTGCCAATGTTTAATACAAGTTTTGTTCGAAAACTGTTGATTTGTAACATGTAACAGAGGGATGTTGTAGTAAAAATAAAGAAAACAATACAGATTTGTCATATAGCGCTAGAAAAAGCAACTTCCTCAACAAAAAGGTAAAATAAAAATAAACTGATATATATCAAACATTACTTCAGTACTTCGTCAGACTTATATGAAACATGTTTCCGTTATTCATAAACAATTTTCGCAATTATCAGTAATAACGGGAAACTCTTGCCTTTGATCATGGCGAAGAACGTTCTGTTGAGTGCAAAATAACAACTATAATTACATATATCTGCACATGTAAACTGTACTTGCATCTAAAGTAATTGCTCTGGTTACATAAAAGTGCATAAGTTACGTATTAAGCTAATTCTTATTACTTATAAAGTGCAATCTATGTTCTGTAAGAATATAAAATACGCAGTTGACTAACACTGATTGATGTTCGGTTCTAATTATATTCAAAACAAACAGAAAACCAAAGAGAAGTCGTCGGCTCCCAGTTTCTTAGACATTCATTTATGTTTCTTTCCCCACTAATACTACCAATAATCCTAGCATTTACTACGTCATTTATGTAATGTACCGAAACTGTCGAACTATAGTTTTGGTAGAACGCGACTCTACTCTGGGTACATTGACACTAGTCACTATCCATTACATGTCCGGGCTTTCTTGAAACTGTTACCGAACGATCTGTATGTCGGGGTAGGATACAAATCCGCTTCGCGAAGATCGAAACATTTTCTTAAGGAAATTAGTTTTGCCGTGGTTTGCCTCAACCACTTCAGGCAAATCGTTGGATCTTGGACGGTTTCTTAAGAATGGTCGCGGCCGATCTAATGCTATCTTGAACTGTGTTTGTGCTCTGTCTCTTGATTTCGAAGCAGACAGGAAGTTAACGTACAACATTCCTTCAAACGTAGTCCCAAATTGACTGTTCACTAGTACCAAACTTTTCCTGAAACATGTCATGTAGCATTTGTAATAGTTTTAACCCAGCCGCTGTTATTTTAGATAGCTTTCATTTATGACAGCTGAATGTTAGCTTCCAAACGGAGAAACTTTCGTTACTTACTTCTGGTTCTCACACAGGTGACTGTATTAATGCCATTGACTAATTACAAACAAGATGCCTGAGACGGTTTGATATAAGATACTACCACGTTTGGGTAACCTTAGCTTTACCATGCTGATGCTTTACCAAAGTCGCTCTTTAGACACGTTTTGACGCATTGGTCATTGTGGTTTTCCACGTGACTCACTGTCTTCTTCTAGCTGGTTTGTTGTTTGTAGGCGTACGGGCAAGGGCATTTCTCCCGAGAGGAGTAAAACGAAAACAAGTTTGGGTTTGTAAAGGTTAAGGACACGGCGAGTGCGGGGAGAACGTCTGCTGTGCATCCCGTGTGATTGTACTTCGGTGTAATTCCAAGGCGGCTGCTTCAAGATAAGGCACTTACGACTTCGTTTACTCATCTGTTTCCGATACATTATTGCGTAACGAAAGCAGTATTTGAATTAATATGTTACTGAGTCGTTCTGAGGAATTTTTAGAAGCCACAAATGCGATGCTAGTCTCAGTTTCCTCTCTCCTCTTCGACAGTGCCTGAAACTTTAGTAGGATATGCTAACGTGGCAACGTAGCTTGGCCGTAAATGCGCGACCTCAGCTATGCTAGATCGATCCACCGGCAGTCTGGGACAGTTGCATAGTGCATCCGAACAATAATTAGCGTCCTCAAATCGGAACATCACGTGAAAAAAAGGAGCTCCTATTACAGCGCTGGGGCCAAATTTTTACGTCTTGCTCTGTTCTACGCACGCCAAAAACTCAGTTTTATTCTAATTTGTTTATCTCCCCTTTTGACTATGATTGCTTAAGTAATGAACGATAAAGAGGTTAAACGAAGCAACTGAAAACGGCAATGAAAGTGAATTTTCGCAGTTTGAGCAAAACTGATCGATTTTCATCTTTCGCCAAGTATTCTAAACCCATTTGTATCAGTCCACTATCAATAAACAAAGTTTTGTTTTGAACGAGACTGTCTAGGCCACGCAATTTCCGTGGCTCTACATCCGTTGACAGTTACTGTATCTGGCTAAGTAAGATATTACTCTATATAGTAAACGAGTTAACTGTCGCAAAGGAACGTAGCCAAAATAAATAAAATCCCAAGTAATTAAAATATTTACTCAGTTCTGAGATAATGTCCCTCACTGAGCAAATCTTGACTCTTGAGTGCCAAGCTATCACAGAACTGCGCTTGCTAAGAATAGTGCCAGAAAAGTCGTCAAAAACTGACCATTCTTGGAATACGAGTATCGATAAACAAAAAGTAATTTTATTATGGATTAGTAAGAAAATATCATACTCATACACCTACCGAACCACGACGCCAGTGTGCGGCCGGGCATTCTAATGTGTCGTTAAAATTTCAGTTCACACGTATACTCCAAACAATTTGTTGCAGAAATAGTGTCGGTAGCTGCACATCACATAACTTTTCGTGGTTCGTAAAAACTTCACAGGCTATAAGAAGAGCTGAAAACTTTATATTTTCCGCTCACACACTCTGTCATTCGAATGGCCGTCACGTCTGTCACTTAGTTTGTTAACAACATCTCGTCGCTAGTTGCGCCTGGACCTTCCGGCGGTCTGTATGTTCACTAAAATGACAGCAGCTTCTCCGTTGCTAGGCGACAGCTTTCTCCGCGCTGTGGACCAACAAGTTAGCCAACGTCATAGCGCGAAATGTCACTAAGCAACTGTGTGGCATTGATAATTCTGACGTGTAGCTAAGAAATGATATTTTTTCATTAACTGATGATGAACATCACTGAATTCAGTGCATGATAAGCCTGTGTAATGACCTTAACTGGTAAACAAGAAAATTAGTTATGACTTTCGTATTTGAAATAACACAGTTGTTCTCCAACTTCTACTGCAAGTAATCGTTCACCATCTTTTTTTTTTTTTTAATTACTTAGGACAGCATGACGAGGTGCACAACGTGGTTCGATTGATACAAGCATCTTTGCTAATAGTGTACGATAACAACAGACAAACGCACGGAAATCTAAACATGGCAGCCAGAAGGGCCCATGGTGTACAAAGAGTCCTTACTAAATTGGAATCGTCGGTTAAGGCCGGTGACTATTATGAAGCTCATCAAATGTACAGGACTTTATATTTTAGGTACTCAAAGACGTGGATGTTTGTATCGTCACCGGATTTTGTTGCGTCAAGGAATCAGTGACGATCTAACCTTGTTTATTTGCCATAACAAGTAGTCGAAATGTTTGATAGTGAGATGTATACACTGGTGGGCTTTGTTTCAGATACTTAGCGCAGAAAAAATATGAAGAATTGCTTCAGTTGATACACGAGGGTGCTACATGGCTTTTGACAAACGATCAGGTACACACTATTTAAGGTGCAGAGTATGTTTTGATTAGTTGTAGAACTAAAGCCAGTGGTCGTAATAGTGAACACGGAGTTTTCTCTATTCAGTTTTTAAGCGATTTGGTCAACTCAAACAGGGAGTAAAAGTTAGTATGAATGAAATGTAAGAGGGAGTTAAATTTATTTGGCAACATTTAGCAGTGTGTATATGTGTGTGTGTTGTTTTCATGGTTTTATTGGAATATATTTAATTACATTTTGCAAATGAAGCTATTAATTGTATTAATGCTACAAATATTTTTAACAGATATGACAGCTTAAGTGTATAACACCAAATTTTGTGCTCCTGTTCAGTGTTGTGGTTGTCATTCATTTTGACACATTGTATTTGACACTTTATCAGACAACTTTATTTTTGCTTTTAGGTGGTGCTTTTTAATTGAACATTTATGTTTTGTTAAATTTTCAAAGTATCTATACATGGATAACCTATATTTTTACGAATTAGGGTGTGTTATTGTTGTTAAATACGTTTATCAACAGACTAATAGCTTCATTCTAGAAATTGACAAGAACTTTCGGGGGGTTGGGAAAGAAGTTGGATCCTCTTGTGTAGTGTAATTATTTATTCTGTAGAAATACAATAACATTGTCACACATGCATTAAATATGTCATTGTAGCAAGTAAATATGAATAAAGTGCATTGAGTAATGACAGTAATAAACACTGAGTAGGAAATCTGTAATTTTACTTCATTATTTTTTCCTTTTGTGTTTTCTAAGTGTTATTTACAGTAACGCTCGAGATGCTCATGCATGTTTTAGATTGGTGCTTTTCTAGCAGTCGAAAGTATTTTAACATAAAACTTTAATATACTGAGTGAAAGTCACTTAGTGGGCACCCCCTCCTTCTTTGGCATTTTCTGTAGTTTGTGTGTTATACATGTGCACAGTAGGCACCATAGTACTTGGTGGAATCTTATCGATTATCTAATGTACATTATCTTAATTTACCTTGCAGTTTTACTTTTTATGATGAAAAGGGCATTAAATATGATAAGTTTGTATAAGTATAACCTAAACATGAATATTATCCTATGCTACAGGCCAGTTTTTTACTACAACCTTTATTTGCCATTCACATTCATTGCCTTCATCAACTTGCGAGCAAATTGTGATCTTTCAACTTAACCTATACTACGGATCAGGCTGTTACCACAACCAAGATTTAAGGGGATTTGGAGGAGAGGTCCAATATTCCACACAGGCCACTTTATCAACCCATTAATGTTGGAAAACAGTCTCATTGGTCAAATAATTCGACGCATTTAGTGACCTTTCTAAGCACCTTCATGAGAGGTGCAAAATATATGTTATGGTTATAATTCTGCTTAGAATTAAAATTTGCTATGCATATAAACATTTTGGCTTAATTCTGGTATCATAGAATGGAGCCCGTTAAACATGCCCATGCTATTTGTCAGCTTTCACATGTCAGTACAGTTGATTGTATATTATTTTTTTTAAATATAGGATCAAGTGACAGACCTATCTATAGCAGTTTGTCAGCTCGGTATTTCTTTTTTCCCCTTATTGACTGCACCTGATTATCAGTTATTGTATTTACTTAAGTTTGATTTATTGTGGTATTCTTTTTTCTCTTCTTAATTATATATTGGGTATGTCTCCTATGGGCTGTCAGTTGATTTTCTCTAGTGTTTTGGCAGATACTTGCAGTTTTGTTTTTGCAACATGCAGTTGGTGTCAGCTCTATCAGATCCTGTTCATCATGTCTCATACAATGCCCGGTGTTGAGGGAAACAGTCAGTTTGTTCCCCATAACTAACAAATTATTTTTAAATCAGAACTTTATGTTCCTGTTTCATAGAGTACTCGCAGATTAGTCTAGTGCAATATTTATGTTATCGATATTTATTACTAGGAACAGCAAAACATGAAGAATAATTAGTACCCCAGCAGCACCTGAGTAACATGTTTCTGTAGGGTGGTAGCAGTCAGCATGGACCAGGACAGTGCTGTCACTGCTGGAGTACTCATTATTCTTCATGTTTTACTGTTAATACGTATTGCTTAGATGAATATTGCACTAGACTAATCTAGTACTGCTCTGTCGAATGGCACAAAAAATTCCACTTAATAATGATTTTGTTTGTAACATGCTTACCATGTATTGTGAACCTCTGCCAATGTCGTACAGAAAGCGAATATGGGGTGCACTGCTCTTACATGGCAGTACTGGATGCATAACAGCTCCTCATAGAGTGAATCAAGCCACTTCCCTCTGTTGGATAATGGAACTTCCCCCGTTTGCAGTTTAATGGCTCAGTTAACATATTTTTAAACTATACGGCTTAGTGCAATGGGTGTATAGTGTAGTAAATGAAGAAAATAACTAAACAAAAAGGAAGCATAATAAAATAATTTAATTATTCTTGGCAGTTGTCCAGTGCATCATTGATTGATAGGTATTCATTAGGATCTTTGGACTCAGATTTGTAATGAACATTTCTTTTAAAATTAATCACAGATCAATACAATTTCAGTAAATAACTTTAATGAATGGTTCTATTTTATTCAATTGTAGATCACAACTAGTCCCCATATGCTCTCACATGTAACCTCTTTATTTCATGAGCTCGAAAACATAACTGGATACTGTATGAAACATTTGTCGTTCAAAGGTGGAGAGAAAAACAGAGGTTATACACAAGGTTCATAGTTTTGTAATACAGTTGAGTTATGAAATACATTGTGAACTTCAGTATAATAATAAATATTTCAGTGTTACAAAACGAATTGTTTCTTCATTTACTGAATATATGAATGATATATAGAAAAAATACAATTTGGCTGAGATATATGTGTAATTTGAAAGCTGAGAAGTTTGTGGCAGGACCATCTCACCCCTTGAAAATGATTTGTGAACTAACTGAAAGTCCAGGTCTTGAAAATCACAAAAATAATAAATGAACAGGCTGACAACCTGTACCACAAAATCTTATATTTTAACAAGCAGCCAATTGAGGTCAACAAAGGTCCACAGTGACAGTTTTATGGGTTGCAATACTTTGCTATAGTGCATCCCATGCTTGTGCAATAGGATTTAAGTTTGAGGTGAGTTGTCCTCTCTAGACATGGGATTGTCGCACACTGCATCTGACAGCTCACAAAGTACTCAGAGCAGGTTTGCATTATAAACAAGTGGCTCCGTTAACAAACTGGAGATGTGTGGCCTACATGCCTCTGGGACGTTTCTAGATACTTGCTAGACGGATGTTCTTGGGCACTGAAGGCAACAAAATGAAGCTAGCATTTGACTGTAGAATGTGCCTGAACTTGTCCATTCCACTGCTGAATATTTCCTTCCTAGTAGTGATTTTCAACTTTTAGCCTGTCTCACACTGACTTCTGCTGGCCGCTGCTGTGCCAGTGACATTGGAAAATATAATGTTATCCAAATACACACCTAATAGAAAGAAAAAAAAACAACACGTCACGAAGGAATTATCTGAATGGGATGGAAATATGTAGATGTGAAGTATTTGTACAGACAAACAAATGATTACAATTTCAGAAAAATTGGATGATTTATTCAAGAGAAAGAGCTTTACAAATTGATCAAGTCGGCCATGCATTGGTCCACTTCTGGCCCATATACAAGCAGTTATTCAGCTTGGCATTGATTGATAGAGTTGCTGGATGTACTGTGGGATATTGTGCCAAATTCCAGTTGGCACATTAGATTGTCGAAAACCTGAGCTCGCTGGAAGGCCCTGGCCATATTGTTCCAAGTATTCTCAGTTGGGGAGAGATCCGGCGATCCTACTGGCCAAGGTAGGGTTTGGCAAGCATGAAGACAAAAAGTGTAAACTATCACCGTGTATGTAAGGGCATTAACTTGCTGAAATGAAAGCCCAGGATAGCTTACTATGAAGGGTAACAAAATGGAACATAGAATAGCATTGACGTAACACTGCTGTAAGAGTTCGGCGACAACAAAAGGAGTCCTGCTAAAAAAAAAAAGGGACACTCCAGACCATCACTCCTGGTTGTTGGGCTGTTGGTGACTAACATTCAGATTGGTATTTCACCACTGTCCGTAGCTCTCCAGATATGTCTTTGCTTGTCATCGGGGCTCAATTTGAAGTGGGACTCAGCACTGAAGACAATACTACTGCAGTCAATGAGGTTCTTGGCTGAAGGTGTGCCTGGAGACAGCATAACACACAAATGACAAATCGGATGAACAATAAAGTAAGTGGCTCATTATTAAAATGATGACATTTTAAAGATTTTGTAGAGCTACATCTAAACAAAGCACATTGGTTTCAAATTGCTGAATAGCTTCAGTTGTGAACCAAGCAAAAGAGGATTTTAACATGGGAAACACTGTACTTTCTCTGGGATTGTCTGCCGTGCCACCCACGTGGAACATCTCATTGAGTAAATCTGGCACACTTTTTCTCATTTGTGTCTGCTACATGTTTTCAGCATGAACCAGGAAGTCGGCTGCATGTCTGGTTGTACTATATCTGTGTACAGCCATCTGTTGCAGCCACAGGCAGTGTCTGAAGATCCTTTCGATATTTAGAAAACTTCAGTGTTACCAAACAAAACAATGGAAGAGATATTTTGTCTTCATGTTTTTCTTGAATAACAGAACTTACATTGCAGTATGCTTTTTGTCTTTGTTGCAGTTGACCAGTGGTGCTGATTTATCCATTCTCTTTGTTGATGTTCTTCAAAAGTCTGAGAATGCACCATCTGATGATTATTTTAAGAAACTGTCACGGTAAGCTGAAAGTTAAAAATCTTCACTAAGAATATTATTTTCTAGTACTTGCAAGTCTAGCACACACATATTTTATTTTGTGTGTCGGTTTGGTATAGTGTAATGCCCTATACTGCCAACAGAAATACGTCCAAGGAAATAATAATATCTCTAGCTTTCACAAAAACAGTTTCTTCCTAGGAGAAAGGAGGAGCTGATTGGGGTAACCTCTCAAAAGTTCTGAACTGCATATCATGGCATTCCAAAGTTTAGTGACAGAGAATTGTGTAGGAACCATTAATTGATATCAGTGAAAAATTCATTAAGCATTCTTTCAGAAACTATTCATGATTTGCTAGTTTTTTTGCAGTGTTTATAACATCAGCACTTGGGGGAGTGGGGGGAACTATATCCATATTAATCTCCTTTCATCAGTAAGATTTCACACACACACACACACACACACACACACACACACACACACACACACACACCAAAAGGAGAAAGAAGAAAAAGGTAAGGGCACCAAGTTGGATCTATTTGGGCAACCATACGTATATAGTTCAGTTGGATGATTACTAATAGCCTAATACAGGACTGTTTCCAGTTGAAACCCTCTGCATCCTGTCAAAGAAATAACATTTGAGCTGTTTTGCAGGGTTTATTGTTACAACATTATATTCTAATTTACTTAAAAGGATATTGTGATTTACAGAGAAAATCTTCAACAGATCACAGAATATACCAGTTACCTGTAATTTGTCCTCTAACAATTGGTATATTTTTATAATAGAGGGAAACATTCCACGTGGGAAAAATATATCTAAAAACAAAGATGATGTGACTTACCGAACGAAAGTGCTGGCAGGTCGATAGACACACAAACAAACACACACACAAAATTCAAGCTTTCGCAACAAACAGTTGCCTCGGAAAGAGGGAAGGAGAGGGAAAGACGAAAGGATGTGGGTTTTAAGGGAGAGGGTAAGGAGTCATTCCAATCCCGGGAGCGGAAAGACTTACCTTAGGGGGAAAAAAGGACGGGTATACACTCGCGCACACACACACACATATCCATCCACACATATACAGGCACAAGCAGACATCTCACAAGTAGACATATATTTTTGTTGAATGCATGAATAGCTTTCTCAATATCGAAACCACTTAGAAATCCAAACTATGTCTTCAATAATGTATTGTGTGTAGCTACATGGTTAAGAAACCCACTTGTATATTATATTTGCTAAATTTTTAACAAATACTGTCACAAATGAAATTGTATGGCAGTTTGATGGCATTTCTTTATCTTATTTCTTATGCATTGCCTTAACTTCAGTGTATTTCAGTAAATCAGTAAATGTTCCAGTGATTACACATACAACTTAATATGTTATTAAGCTCAAGAGGACCCACTTTAATTGACTTTGTTGATATATTATCATAACTGTTAGTTTTTTAAAGTATTTTGCTTTGTACATTGGATGATATTCTTATATGTAACACACCTAAAGAATCTTTTCAGTAACTGTCATTAAATGCAAATTTAAAAAGTTTGCAACACTCCACTGGTCTGTTCCCAGTGTACTGCTACTCTAGAAGTTGTTTGCTACTGTTCATATATGGGTCTACCACTCTGAAAATACTATCAGTGTCTGTTTTTGAGCAATTAGCTACCTTAGTTCAGAAATTCACAGCAGAGATTACATTGAACAAAAATGTTATCAAAATAAGTACTGTCCAACATACCTGTGACTCAGTGAATTCTCTCTCTCTCTCTCTCTCTCTCTCTCTCTCTCTCTCTCTCTCTGTGTGTGTGTGTGTGTGTGTGTGTGTGTGTGTGTGTGTGTGTGTGAGAGAGACCAGTTGTGTTACATGCCACCAGCAGCTTTGTGTTTGATACACAATGTGTGTAATGACCATAGCTGCTTTTCCACATGTATCTGATTGTTGAGATATAACATTCCAGAACCTTGGACCTATCTGTTAAGAAGGAAAGTTACTTAATTCTGAATGAAGTAAATGAGAAAAGGTCATTGGTAAATTTTTGAAGTCTAGTATAAATTTTGGAAAAAGTGTCCTTGTTAAGGAAAAATGGTGTTGGCTACAATGTTTTGTGAAAATTCTCATCACAAACACTGTTAGAGTTTCGGGAAGATGACAATTGAGTTAAGATTGTTATGGACTGAAATAGAATATTTGGAAAGGTTGTAGTAAGGTGAGGAGAAGATAGAGATTAGATACACTGTTCATTCAGTAGCCCTATGGTGAGGAGGTATTCAGTGAAATGGAACATACCAAGGGGGTGGGGATGTTAACATTCCTTCAACTAATCGCAAGTGAAATAGTCATGAAGGATGTAGAATGAATGAAATTTTAAACATACTTTACTTTTTTAATTTATACAAAATTAACTGTGATATTTAAATATATACTTACTACAGTGCACATGGTAATTCTTAGAATATTATAATAAGTGATCTTTAAAAGTTTGCATTTCTCACACACATTACATTACAACTCTGAAGAAGTGCAGAAGTGAAATATCACACTGAAGTCACATTATATGACATTGATAAATTACACATACAGGTAAATTGGTTCTTCTCAGAAATTCATGTGTGAAGTTGGAGGACTTAGCAACTAACAAATCGTGTAAGCTCTTCTTACAGTGTATCATAAACTTTTGTATAGTTACTGGCAGTTGTTGAAAATGTGTGTTTGTGACTAGTGGACACTTACCAACGTCAAAGTAAGTAATCTTAAGTCTCTATGTAGATTCTTTTTTATTCCTAGTGTTGATGTAGGTGTGAAAGAATGGTGTATTATTTGCAACAAGTGTGATCAGGAAATGAAAATATGCTGAGAGCCAGCAGTTAGTGGGATTCTGCATGAGCTTGAATTCGCACCACAAATTATTCACATTATATGCTTTTTGGACTTGGAGAGCTTTGACTTAGCTTGATTGTTTGCACCAAAATAGTATACAGCATGCCATTATACAGTGAAAGTAAGCAATGACAATGAACTGGTTAGAAAGCATTAATGAACATCTATTGTGCTCTATAGATGAATATCTTAACAGGGACTGTTAGACCAGCTTAAGTAAAAATGTCTGTTAGATTCAGTTTTGACAGCAGTCAAGATGAGGTATTTTGTGCATGATAAATTTATTAAAATTGGAAAACAATGTTTCATTCTGCAAGTGTATTAATTCTGTAAATATTAGCAGTTCCAGTTTTCTGTAACGTATTCACCTATTTTGAGAACCTCCTGACAAGTGATCAGGATAGTGAGTATTGTATTCAAATGTTTTATGTTCTGGTTCCAGTTTCTGACATGTTCCACACCCACAAGAATTATTTCATTTTTGGGTCTATGGAACAAAAACTGAATCTAATCTAATCTTAATTAATCAACAGTTCTGTTGTACTATCCTCTACAGCTATCTTTGTGTCAGCATAACTACTGCAACCCACATCCATTGAGTCTGCCTACTGTATTTCAAGCCTTGGTTTCCCTCTGCTGTCATCACTCCCCCATGTACACATACACTTGCTAAACATAGATTTATATTCAAATTTAACAAATTTCTGTTTTTCCAAAAAGCTTTTCTTGCTTCGCGATGTTTTTAAATGTTATACAATGCAGGAAGTTTCTAACGATGTGGATGATGATAAGCGATGTGAAGTTGGATTGCAACATTCACTCCTCTCACACATCGGTTGACTTACTTGTTACATACAGTCGATCTTCTTTTCTGGATTGCCCTCTACGTCGATCTCCAAAAACTTCTTCTCCGAAGAATACTGCTGGTTAACAGGAATTTATGACTCCCTCTCTACTTTTGAAATAATTTAGTACTCGAAGAATACTTTTAGTTCAGTCCTGGTATATTTTGACTTCCATGAATAACATATTCACCATTTCTCACATCAGTATTTGAATGTTTACAAGTTAACCGATTTGTCTTGCGTTAGAATTGATAAAATACATCTGCAATAAAGTTGGTTTAACAACCACATAATTTATGAACCTGTCTTGCCTCTAGTGAGTACAATATGTGAAGTACTTAAAAGCCTATAATAAAATTGTTCATTTTTCTTTACCAATAATCACAGCCACTAAAACAGCAAAGAATACTACATGATTACTTTTTGTTCTTCCAGTACAGCTTCCGTGGCGCGAGCGGTAAACACTTGTTGATGCCGTTCGACCGTCGTGTCTATGTTGTGCTCGTGACTACTTTCCAGCCTTCACACAAATTAACATGGAAAAATTCTCGAGTCACTACATATTCCCCCCCCCCCCCCCCCCCAATTGAACACCCCTTTTTTTTATTAACCGTGCATAATTGTTTTATTTACTATATAGCTCTTTGTTTTTCATTTTACTTTTATTATTAAACAGGAGTATTTCACTCAATGTTGGAGTCAATTCTTTTTATATCTAGCCATTGTGAGGACTTACCTTAGGTTTCCAATCATAAACTTCAGGTGTACATGATACTCGAGTATTTTATTCTTTATTCTAATCCTTTGTACTGCTTCTTTAGTATGTAATAGCCTCATTATTTATAGACTGTTTGTAGTCTGGAAGAACTCTGGGCAAATGAAAGTGTTCTTTCCGACACTCAACACATAATAATGCTAGTGGTATATAGAATTCAAACTTACAGAATAATTCCTATAAAAATGTGTGACTTTTGTCACAATACTGTCCCTTTTCCCCTAGGATCAGTACCTATACCTTACATATGGGTGGACCCTATGAGTGCACTTCCTCCTTACATTCCGGTAGGTACGCCCCTTTATAACAAATCTCTATTCTTCAGGCCACAGGTCGTCCTATCTCTGTGTAGGTACGCCTGCCCTCTATCCTTAGCAAATGTCAGGTACGTCCCCCTTATCCTTTATGAGTAGGCCTCATGGTTCATTGCCCTAGTATACATCTTTATGTAAACTATAATTAAATATTTCCTGGTAAAAATACAAATCTATTTCACACTTCCCATTTACTTCTTAATACTTCATTTAATACCGTAGAGTCCTCCTTTACTCTTCAACTTCTGTACTCTTAATAGACACTATGTTTACCTATACTTCAACTCTTAGTAGATACTATGTTTACCTTTATTGTTCAAGTCCCACTATCCTACTATTAATCAATTCATCAGAGTATTTGCTGCTTTGACTTTTCTTAAATAAGCATCACAATTAACTCCTATCTGGCTTGCATTCTCATTCATTACTCATGCCTCCTTTGTATGTATACTCGTTGTAAAATCATCATAGTTTTTCTCTACTTATGTACATATGTGATATTGAATCGTTGTAGTTCAAAGTGCGATATAGAACCATCACAATAAACAACATTGTGTGCATATTTCACAATGTACACGTACCTTCCCCCTACAACACTTGATGGTTCTCACCTTTTTACAGGTTTCTAGTCAGTAGTTTCATTGTTAGCATACCTGTGTATCTTTGTATGTATGATGATGTGTGTTTGTGCTGTCTGATTCTTCAGCCTTCTTATCTGAAGATAAGTTGTGGGTTATTGGAAACTACGGAAACCAGGAAGGGCTTCTGCGATAGAAGTAGATGAATGTGGAAAAAAGGAAAAATAGATAGGTACTCAAAAGGGAAGTAAGAAAGGAAAAAAGAGAAATGGTTGCTAAGATTGAAGAAGAGAAAGAAGATAGCCCCAAAAACGGGAAACCCTTCCCACCCCCGTTCCCCAGGATCTCGAAGAAGAGAGAGAAGATAGCCCTAAAGACAGGAGACCCTTCTCATCCCCCTTCACCAGGATCCCTACCTCACTGGTACTTGAGTGAGAAGCCGGAGGAGGTATGTTGTTAAATCGTCTCTTACAGAGCAGACATTCTCATCTTCACTCTTGAGGTCCCTGAAGGAATTCTTAGCAACCCTATGGAAATGGCAAATGGTGAAGAATCAGGCACACTTGTTTGCAAGGGTTGTCTGAAAGGTGTGATGTGTGTTTAGTGTTAGCCATGACTTATCTTTTGGTGTAAATCGTGCTTTTATCTTTGATACAAACCCTACCATCTATATCATATCTCATAAAAGGCGTAAAATATTCTATACAAAACAGAAAATTATACACAACAATAAAATGTTGTTCTGTTTGTCCCATTATATTACAGTGCCCATAAGTATAATATTCTACTCGTTTTATTTCACGTCTAGAGATCAATGTTTATCCATGGTTCTCTTACGCTAGTCTTTAAGTTATGGTCATATCCAGTTTGCTAAATACTAAAATTATATGATAGTTTAAGAACTCAGTAATAGACTACAGAATAGTTTAAGATTTGAAGGGAATTCGGTGCAGGAAAACTGTTTTGGAAGAAACACCGAAAACAACTCGGGATCTGACGGTCATCGCTCCTCCCATTAACACAGAATGTTAATGTCCCTGGGGGAACAGATGACTCCGTCCGGACGCCATGGATCAGATATTAACTACACTTGAGCAAGCACATATTGTGTGAAAGTCTCCCCACAGCAAAACAATCACCACTTAACTTGGTAACACAATGTTAGGTAAAATTATTCTATTTTCTACTCTATCCTGGCTAAATTTTAATTCTTCTGACAAGTTGTCTATAACCTTGCTGGTGGTGTTAAGTTTGGAAGAAACAATAGTCGAAACGTTTCCGGATGTTACTCTCATGGCAACTCTTTGATCTATCATTTCTTCAGATGGTTCTGCCAAACTACATACATTTATAATATCAAGTTGGATATATTCTCTTTGATATACTGTCCTAAATTATTTACTCGTGTACCGAAACCTGTAATTTGCGATTAAATAATCGACCTTAATTCCTTAGACTGATCTACACTCTCTTTCAAAGTACTTGAACTTTGTCTTACACTTTGTATTCATTATTGTACACATCTTTTAAAGATTCTAAATTTTCAATAGGTTTTGATTCTACATTATTACATTTGGTGGCAAATTCAGTTTCCAAAGCTACCATGCCTTTGCGTCGATTACTAGATTCTTTGCTTTGAGTGTCTACTTTGACATTCAACAAACCTATATTTGTCATTTGAATATTTAAAGTTTCATTCTGAGCCTTTAATTTAGAATTCATTGAGTTTATTAAGTCTAGGTTTTTATTCAAAATCTCACCTCGAGCATCAAATTTAGAGTTTATTGAGTTTATCACTGTGTCTGTTTCTCTACTTAAATTAGCATTCTGTGCATAGAGTTTTTCACTTAAAGTTGCACTCAATTAATTTCTCAAAGAAGCGCCCTGGTCATCTATTTTATCATTTAATTGAGTACTTACTGAGTCTAATTTAAGATTTAGTTCCTTTCTTAAAACCTCTGAATCTGCCCTTTGGGATTTGATTAAATTTACTACTTCAAACCAGTCAGGCACCTCCTTACTTTTGGTTCGGAAGTTTCCCCAGTTCTGTGTGTATTATCCATATTTCTCTTAGTTTTTGATTTAGTGATCATTTAACGAATTAACTCTAAGTATTATAAATACACTAATACAGTCTAGTGATTCTTTGACTTTATACTCAAACAATTATTGTTTTTTGCTCACCTGGCATGGAGTTTTAGGCTGTGTCGTTGAGCAGGTGTGGAATCAGTACCGGTGAACAGTAACTGGTGCCAGTGGCGTCAGTTGCTGGTTTCCACGTCGGCGTCGGTGTGCTGATGTAGAATCGGCACTGGTTAGCCACAACTGGTGCAGGTGGTGTCGGAAATTGTCTCCGCATCCGCATCCCCGCGATGCATGTGAGAGCTGTACACTCCCCACTCCGGATCTTCTTAGCTGAATTATTCTCGTCATATCTCTTCTTAGTATAATACCTCGAGGTCATCTTTCCGTTCTTTTGAAGTTATTACTTTCATACATCTTTCACTGCTTTGCATTCACAATTTTTTTTAAATTTTATTTTTGGAATTAATCCAATTACGCGAAACAGTTCTCTTGTCTTGTTATACCTGGTTCCTTGTGAAGTAAATATACAAACTTTATGTTTTCACCAATTAACAATGTATTCGATTATGCAGAATAACATTCTTGCATTTCACATGTAAATATCTCCGTCTTCTTGTATTTGACTCATATTTCAAGCTTTAGAAACACATTAAATTAACATTCTTAAGCGAGTTGGTTTAAGACCACTCGTAATTTATGAACCCGTCTTGCCTCTAGCGAGTACAATATGTGAAATACTTAAAAGTCTATAATCAATTTTTCATTTTTCTTTAACAACTATCACAGTCACTTAAACAGCAAAGAATACTGCATAATTACTTCTTGTTCTTCCAATACAGCTTCCGTGGCGCGAGCGGCAAATACTTGTCGATGCCGTTTGACCATTGCGTCTACCTTGTTCTTGTGACTCCTTTCCAGCCTGCACACACACACATGCCGCACAGTATGTATGTTCTCTCACACTTATTTTTAAAATATCGTGTGTTCGAGGTGGTAGAAGGGCGAGTGGTTTTAGAATTTACGCGGAAATTCTTGAATCACTAAAAGTTATGAAACCAGGTTCAATTCAGTTTCTGAACCAAGATGAAAATTGATGTCCAGTCAACAACATTTATGCAATCAGCCCTTAAGTGTGTCATTTCCTAAATTAATTCCCTCAGCCTCACCTGATTTAATTCAACTACATTCCATTACTATTGGTTAACTTTTGTTGATCTTTCCAAGACATCCCATTCAACTGATTTTCTCTCTCTGACAGAATTGTATTGCTATGAACAAACCTCAACATTTTTAATTCGCCTCCCTAAATTATAGTCCACTTACCAACTTTGTCCTTGGTGTCCTTTATTGCTTGCTCAGTATACAGACTAAATAAGATCAAGGAGGGGCCCTTCTCAACTATTGCTTCCCCTTATTGCTACTGTGTGACTTCTGTACGAGTTGTGGATAACCTTTTGCCCTTGAGTGTTATCCCTGCTACCTTAAGAATTATATAGAGTATATTTCAGTCAATATTGTCAAAAGCTTTCTCTGATCCTTTAAACACTATAAATATGGGTTTGTGTTTCTTCAATATTTCTTTTATGGTCAATCAGAGGATCAGTATTGTTTCGCATTTTCCTACTTTTCTCTTGTAAGCAAACAGATCTTCCCCAAGGTCAGCTTACACCAGTACTGTAAATAATGAGTCTCAGTATTCTGCAACCATGACTTATTAAACTTGCAGTTTGATAATATTCACACCTTTAAGCATATTTCTGGTTTGGAATTTGAATAATTATGTTGTTCACAAAGTCTGGTGACATTTACTCTTTCTCATGTATCTTGCACACCATATGCAATAATTTTTCATGGCTGGCTCTCCCAAGGAGCTCATTAATTATGAGAGAATGTAAGGGGGTCTCATTTCAGTCTCCCATGTAATCTTCATATATTTACTCTTCTGTTACTATAATTCTGTGTGTAAGTTCATTTCCTGTGTATACTGCTTCTATGTATTTCTTTCACCTTTCTGCTTTATATTCTTTGCTAACGTTGGCTCCCTATCTCAACACTTAATATTCATGAAGCTGCTTCTGTTCTTTGATTTTCATGTCCATGGCATTTATCTTTCCCATAATCATACATGCTTCTAAAGCTTCTCATTTCTCATCTAACCATTTCTGCTATGACATTTCAGAGGTAATTTCACACATTAGGATCACATAAACACCCCTTCGACTAAATTACTCATTGTGTAAATAACAGTTAATCTGTACTTGTACACACATTGGCAAGAAATTATTTTTTATGAAATTGTGTAATCCACTAACCACTTCTTCTATTAGCTATTGGTAATATGCCATCAATAACTAATGGTTAATTAGCCGAATTTCATTGTACCGGTCAAACCAGTAACAGTATGACATTCTGACAGTAGATGTCTCGAGACATTGTAGCTCCTTTGGCACAAAGTTGACGGATGCAGTTGTGCACCTTTGAGCTATAGTGGTGTGTGTCAGGACGTGTTTCAGTGCTTCTGCGACCTGTGAAACAGATAACGTGAAGGAGTAACAGATTTGGAGTAAATTGTGTTTAAAGTTGAAGAAAATTGCAACTGAAATGCACCACATGCTGACAGAAGCATGCAGTGAGACTGTACGGAGTCAAGCAAGAACATTTGAATGGATCAAGCATTTCAAGGAAGGTCAAAAATCTGTGGAAGATGACAAACATTCTGGTCAACTGTCAATGTGCACAACATGGTAAATGTTCATTTGAAGTGCATGATGTGATTCACAAATACTGAAGGTAGACAATTCATGATGTTTGTAACAGACTTTGAGTTCTAGCCGATGAACTGAACACGAGATGAATTGCAGTGAACCTCAGAATTCAGCTGTGCACTGAACTGCAATAAAGAGTTTGAGTGTGTCCAAAACCCTTATCCAGAGTCATAACAGGTGATGAATTTTGGGTCTGTAGTTATGACCCTGAAATGAAGCAACAGTCGGCATAATGGGAAGCACCATCTTCTCCAAGGCCGAAAAAAGCAAGACAGGTTCGCAGCAACAGGAAGTCAGTGCTGATCATTTTTTTGATATACGGAAAATAGTTCATAAGGAGTGTGTTCCACCTGGTCAGACTGTCAGTGGGCAGTTACAGTGCAAGGTTGTGAGATGACTGAGGGGAAAAGTTTGGTGGAAATGGCCAGAGTTGTTGAAAAACAGAGACTGATTGGAACATCATGACAGTGCACCTGTGCACATGTCTCTCATTTGGAAGGAATTTGTGGTCAAAACAACATTGCAATCTACATCTATATCTACATGGATACTCTGCAAATCACATTTAAGTGCCTGGCAGAGGGTTCATCGAACCACCTTCACAATTCTCTAGTATTCCAATCGCATACAGTGTGCGGAAAGAACAAACACCTATATCTTTCCGTGTGAGTTCTGATTTCCCTTATTTTATTATGATGATCATTCGTCCCTATGTAGGTTGGCATCAACAAAATATTTTCGCATTTAGAGGAGAAAGTTAGTGATGGAAATTTCATGAGAAGATACTGCCACAACAAAAAGACTTTGTTTTAATTATGTCCTCCCCCAAACCTTGTATCATTTCAGTTACGCTCTCTCCCCTATTTTGCGATAATACAAAACATGCAGCCCTTCTTGTACTTTTTGGATGTACTTCATCAGTCCTATCCGGTAAGGATCCCACACCACACAGCAGTATTCTGAAAGAGGACGGATAAGCGTAGTGTAGGCAATCTCTTTAGTAGTTCTGATACATTTTCTAAGTATCCTGCCAATAAAATGCAGTCTTTGGTTAGCCTTCCCCACAACATTTTCTATGTGTTCCTCTCATTTTAAGTTATTTGTAATTGTAATTCTAGGTATTTAGTTGAATTTACAGCCTTTAGAGTTGACTGATTTATTGTGTAACCAAAGCTTAATGGATTCCTTTTTGTACTCGTGTGGATGACCTCACACTTTTTGTTATTTAGGGTCAATTGCCAATTTTCGTTCCATACGGGTATCTTTTCTGAATAGTTTTGCAATTTGTTGTGATCTTCTGATGACTTTATTAGTCAACAAGTGACAGCATCATCTGCAAACAAACTAAAATGGCTGCTCAGATTGCCTCCCAAATTGTTTATCTAGATAAGGAACAGCAAAGGGCCTATAACACTGTCTTGGGGAACAGCAGAAATCACTTCTGTTTTACTCAATGACTTCCCATCAATTAGTACGAACTGTGACCTCTCTGACAGGAAATCACAAATCCAGTTACATAAATGAGATGAAATTCCATAACCATGCAATTTCACTACAAGCCACCTGTGTTGTACAGTGTCAAAAGCCTCCCGGAAATCCAGAAATACGGAATCAATTTGAAATACCTTATCAATGGTACTGAACACTTCGTGTGAGTAAAGAGCTAGTTGTGTTTCACAAGAACAACGTTTTCTAAATGCGTTCCGACTGTGTGTCAATAGACCGTTTTCTTCGAGGTAATTCATAATTTTTGAACACAACATATGTTCCAAATCCTGCTGCATATTGATGTTAATGATATGGGCCTGTAATTTAGTGGATTACTCCTACTATCTTTCTTGAATTTGGTGTGACCTGTGCAACTTTCCAGGCTTTAGATATGAATCTTTCATCAAACAGACGGTTGTATATGATTGTCAAGTTTGGAGCTATTGTATCAGCATACTCTGAAAGGAACGTAACTGGTATACAATCTGGACCATAAGACTAGCTTTTGTTAAGTGATGTAAGTTGCTTCGTTACTCCGAGGATATCTACTTCTACATTACTCATGTTGGCAGCTCTTCTTGATTCAAATTCTGGAATATTTACTTTTTTTTCTTTGGTGAAGGAATTTCAAAAGGCTGTGTTTAGCAAATCTGCTTTAGCAGCACTGTCTTTGATGTATCTCCATTGCTATCGTGCAGAGAAGACATTGTGTTTTTCCACTAGCGTTCTTCACACACGACCAGAATGTCTTTGGATTTTCTGCCAGATTTTGAGACAAAGTTTCATTGTGGAGAGTTTTATAAGCATCTTGCATTGAAGTCCACGCTAAATTACAAGCATCTGTAAAAGACCGCCAATCTTGGGAATTTTGCATCTGTTTAGTTTTGGCATGTTTGTTTTGTTGTTTCTGTAACAGTGTTCTGACTCATTTTGTGTGCCAAGGAGGATCAGCTCCATTGTTTGTTAATTTACTTGGTATAAATTTCTTAATTGCTGCCAATATTATTTCTTTGAATTCAAGCCATATCTGGTCTACAGTTACATTGTTAATTTGGAAGGAGGGAGATTGTCACCCAGGAAGGTGTCAAGTGAATTTTTATCTGCTTTTTCGAATAGGTATATTTTTCATTTATTTTTGGAGGATTTGGGGGTTACAATCCTCAGCCTCACTATGACAACCTTGTGTTCACTAATCTCTGTATCCGTTTTGATGCTCGTTATTAGCTCAGGATTATTTGTTGCTAAGAGGTGAAATGTGTTTTCACAACCGTGTACTATTTGTGTGGGTTCATGAACTAACTGATCGAAATAATTTTCAGAGAATGCATTTAGCACACTTTCGGATGATGTTTTGTGCATACCTCCAGAATTAAACATGTATTTTCACCCACTATCAAGGTTAAATTGAAGTCACCACCAACTATAATTGTATGAGTCGGTATGTGTTTGAAATCAAACTCAAGGTTTCTTTGAACCTTTCAGCAGTTGTATCATCTGAATTGGGTGGTCGCTAATAGGATCCAGTTATTTTATTCCGGTTGCCGAGAGTGACCTGCGCCCATACTAACTCACAGGAACTATCTGCTTCAGTTTCATGACAAGGTAAACTACTGCTAACGGCCTACTCAGCAGACCTAGCCCCATGTGACTTCTACCTGTTTCTGAAGATGAAAATCGCATTGAAGTGATGATGTTATAACTTGATTGAAGACATCCAAATGGAATTGCAGCATGTCCTGAACACCTTCACCCTGTGGACTTCCAGGAGTGCTTCCAGAAATGGGAACAGTGCTGGGATTATTGCGTACATGCCCAAGGTGCCTACCTTTGAAGGTGACAATGGACATTAGGACATAAGTGTAGTTTCCTAATTTTTACAGTGAAATTCTCAGATACTTTGGGTCGCACTTCATACAGCTAATTGTAAATAGACATTGTTGCAAGTTCCTTTGTCACTGTGGCTTTAAAGCAGCACATCCTGTTTACATATTCTTAGTAGCATTGCACAAAAACCCAACACTATTTAGATTTCACTATTTTACAATGGTAAATAATTATGTATTTGGCTGGAGAGCAACAACATACAGCCTACTCACTGACTGTTCCACAGTGTCGTGTAAAACTTCCTTTTCGAAAAGTGCATAGCTTGAGGATCTGCGCGATGTCGCGTGCTAAACTACTGTACATGAAGCACATGTTACACCATCAGGTTTGGAGTGCTATCTCCTAGCAGCTCGTGGTACAAAAATATGTAGGTAGTACTGAAATGTGAATTTGCATCTACGTGCATTGTGAAACAGTTAACACTACATCAATTCTGCTGCTACAGCCCAGATGCCCATGGTCCCCAAGGAAATCGTATCTGCATCCACATAAACCTCCACATGAAACTGCTACCGGTCCGAATGTTGCCTATACTTCAGTGGTTTCTCCTCCCATACCATTATTAACCCTTTTTTAGCAACATTTCTTTCTTTCAGTGAAGATACTAGCTACATTGTGAGTGCCTCACAAGTGTCAGACCCCTCTATGTTTGGTCTCTTCCTCCAAACATCCCAACCCAACAAGTGTCGGACATTTATGTTGGTATAGATGATTGCTTTGAAACTTATTGTTAATGTGTGTTCCCTCTCCCCTCATAGGTAGTGACTTTGGCTAACATTTTTATACTCATCCAGTTCCTCAGCGTAAAATGCAAGATTTTACTCTGCCATATTCAAAATAGCACTTACTTTTTAGGTCCCAAGATCGAAACTCACTGATGACGAATTTTTTTTTTTTAACAGTTTACGCGTGAAATTGTTATATGGGAGAACATTTTTCTGACATCCAAGAGGGCATTTTGGAGTTTGTAGCTCTGTTCTTTTGGCAGTCTGCTTTCGCTTCATTGGTTGAAAGTAGCAAACCTGTAGTGTACATTTGTATAGATAACACCACACCTACGTGTACAAATGTACACTATAGGTTTGCTACTTTCAACTAATGAAGCAAAAGCAGACTTCCGAAAGAACAGTACTATAAACTCAGAATTGTCCTTTCAGATGTCAGGAAAATGTTCTCCCATATAACAGTGAAAGAAAAAGAAAAAAAAAATCTGCCATCAATGAGTTTTGAACTCAGGACCTTTGGTATACAATCTGATACTCTACAAACTCGCCTACCGGAGGTCTCAATGTCAGCGGCTTACAGATATGATTTCCTAAAGTATGTAGCTCTGGTGTTATTTTAATTATGATTTAGACATGTTCCACTGCACTACAGCACACAGCATGCTCAAAATCGGTGTTTTGGTTGATACTTTGACACACGACATTTGGTACCAGTCTGAGTCCCTGACATCTGGAGGTTTGTGTGTAAGTAGCTCAGTGTAGCCTTTGGCCAATCTCTTCCAATCATTATTTTGTTTCACATATACTAGGATCTGCCAGTAAGTACCCAATTAAGATGACTTTCACTAATATGAATATTGTGAAAAGGAAAGTTGCTACTCGCCATACAGCGGAGATGCTGAGTCGCAGACAGGCACAACGAAAAGACTGTCACAAATATAGCTTTTGGCCAGTAAGGCCTTCGTCAAAATTAGATGACACACACACACACACACACACACACACACACACACACACACACACACACACACACACACACAAATGGAACTCACACATGGGCAACTGTGGCCTCAGTTGCCTGAGACTGCAGTTGTGTGTGTGTGTGTGTGTGTGTGTGTGTGTGTGTGTGTGTGTGTGTGTTTGTCATCTAATTTTGATGAAGGCCTTACTGGCCGAAGACTATATTTGTGACAGTCTTTTTGTTGTGCCTGTGTGTGACTCAGCATCTCTGCTGTATGGGGAGTAGCAATTTTCCTTTTCATAATGTTGTTACATTCCATCTTGGATTTTCCATTGTTTGACTTTCACTAATACGTTTGTCTAAAAACTTTCTTCAGTTCCAAGTGCCACTCAAAATATTCCTAAACCTTCATCTTTTAGTATGAGGGCCAGACTCTAGTAGTTTCAAAGATAGTTTTTGTTCTTAGCTTTTTGAGCAATAGTTGCATTTTAAGTGCTGTGAGAAATCTGCCCAGCTTTTGAAGTCCTGCATGTGAATAACTGCCCATTGTGTAGCTTCTGCCCAAGAGTCTCAGATATAATCGGGTGAAGCTCTCCTTCTGGCGTAAAATGGGAAATAACCTGCCATATGTCTACTATTGCCTGAGCTAAACTTCTCCACCATTTACTCAATGAACATGGTTTAGTCTCACTGGTATGGTGGAAACACTATGAACCATTTTTATCAGTGGCTCCTCCATACCATTTAAAAAATCTAGTATGGTTTTGTACAGATTATGTTTTCTATCTGTAATAGGATGACTCTTTTGTATAGAAGACTTAAAACCTGTTAGCTTGTGTCTCGAAAATGGTCTGCTGCGTGTTCTATATGTTCAAAGAGAGCGGTCTTTTCCAACCCATGATCTTCTCCACAGTACGAGTACTCTTGTAAGATAATGTGTTGCAGTTTCCTTTCACCTTGGATTTGAAATTTTCTAATTCTTTGTTCCTCTGTTTGATATGATTAAACATGGTTTCAAATTTCATATTCTTTTTTCCGATTTCCCTCCAACATCTAACGATACTTCCTTGATGGACTCTAATAACAGTTTAGGAACTAAATCAGTTTGATCAGTAATCTCCTTACTTGTAAAATTATATTGGTCAGTTTCATCTTATGTACTTTTAAATTTCCTATCTCTTTGCATAACATTGATATATCCTGCTTCATTTGATTTGTGAATATGCACTTGCAATTGTGATTGCATATTCACAACTTGTGCACTTACACTATTTAACTGTAGATTTGAAATGTCAACTTGTGTACTTAGCCTATTAACATGTGTGATTAGATTATTCAACAGGGAATTTGAACTGTCCTTTTTTTTGCATTACTATTCGGACCTGCAAAAGCATGTCATCCTCATCAAAAATTTTCCACAGATATGGTAACTAATTATAGTTTAGACACATCACAATACAAATACATAATCACTAAACTAACTTCTCGAGCATGCACAGCACTTCACCTTATAGTTTTACACAACACTATACAACTCTTCCAGTGCCGGCATTAATGGTTGACTGTTAGTTGGAATGTGGTGTAGATTGCCATCTCCAAACAGCAAATGTGTCTGGCAGTCACCATCAAGTTGTGATGTCTCATTGTCATCTGCAGCCTGCATTGTCAGCTTGATGGCCTCTTCTCAAAGTCATTGGCAGTTGCAGGTTACGCTTTTGCCCACATGTACAATCACCTCATTTGAGCCCTCTTCAGTTGATTCTCCAGTCTTAGTCTCTCCAGTGCCCTATGTGCGTGTCACCAGGTGTGGTGTAATGATTCTGGTCCAAAGTATTGGATTTAGAATAATTTTCATATTCAATAAATCACTTTGACCATGTTAGAATTTCAGTTACCAGTGCATTAGCCACAACCAAATTTATGAAATGAATTATTAAATTTTTCCTTCTTAAACATGCAGCTCCATTTTAACAGGGTACGACTGGATTGGACAGTATTAAATTCATTTGTTATTATAAAAACTGCTAATTTTTTGGTAATCAGTCAGAGGTGCTATGTATTGTTCATATATGCAGCAGACTCACTTATCTCGCACTGTGTTAACTTTCTCAATAAATGAACCAAACTGTAAAATTCTTCTGCAAGTTCTTCGGAATTATATGTACGCACTGCATGTGAACTGTTGCCAAATCATCTTTTGAGAGTAAACAATCTTTCCAGTCCACAACTAAGAATGCTGTGAAATTGAGTTTCAACTCCGAACACATTTATTTCTGTCACAGTTCATAAGACAGTATGGACTAGCTGTCATCAGCAGACTGACTCACTCACTAAATGATTATATTTCCATTAAAGATGTACAGAAATTCACTTTTTTCATTTAACTGCAGTTGTGCCAGTTACTGTTCAGTGAAAACCAGACGTTAGCAACAATCGCAAGCAGAACCTTCTTGACATCACATGAGAAGGGACTTTGTTCCAATAGGCAGATACAGCATATTGGGCCACCACAACGAAGAGTTTACCGATGGCTTACTATGTCTGTCTTTGTCTCAACATGTAACAAAGAAACAAACATTCATGTTATAAACAATTCCAATAATACAAAAAATGTGTAAAATCTTAAACCAATTTACTTAACATGCCTTCAATGTAATTACTTCAGCTTCTCACCTGTGTGTGCTAGGGTTGTCCTGTATTCTGTTACACCAGAAGTAGAAGCAGTTGCGATGACCACTATGTCCAGATCGCTTAGTGGTCAGAGCATCTGCGAATAAGCAGGAGCCCCGGGTTTGAACCGAGCGAGGTGACGCAGTGGTTAGCACACTGGACTCGCATTCGGGAGGACGATGGTTCAATCCCGTCTCCAGCCATCCTGATTTAGGTTTTCCGTGATTTCCCTAAATTGTTTCAGGCAAATGCCGGGATGGTTCCTTTGAAAGGGCACGGCCGATTTCCTTCCCAATCCTTCCCTAACCCGAGCTTGTGCTCCGTCTCTAATGACCTCGTTGTCGACGAGACGTTAAACACTAACCACCACCACCACCACCGGGTTCGAATCCTGGTCCGGCACCAATTTTCGACTTACTCATTGATTTCAGTCAGTGCCCATTCACAGCCAATGTCTGCAGTTCCTTTGTGTCTTAACACATAATATTATCCCCCTTTTTATTTCACCAGTTCAGGGATCTGAGAATTTCATCTAGGAGTGCTATGAATAGTTTTGTCTTTATGTAGTTTCTTTGACTGATTGTTCTCTCAGTTCTGATTTCCTCACTACAGTTTTCAAGTCGAATGGAATCTCTGGCATTGATGCATATATTCTTTATTAAACTTACGTAGCTTAAACCAGTTTTTTTTTTCGCTCTTGGAGGGTACTGCTGTAGTATAGATCATGTTGAAGCCAAGCCAAAAGTTTCCTCAAAGTCCCTGCATCCTAGATGTGGTAGTATATCATGCTCATCGTTGTTTTCTGTGATTTCATTCATGACTTGCAAGTGACACATTGTGCTGCATCCACTTCCAAAGGCAGCTTATTCATTTCCTTGATTAAAAGAAAACTTTTTTTGTATGTGGTTAGTTCAGTGAATGTCTTCTACATTACAAATTATTTTCGCAAGTCTCCTTTTTGCATAATATAATAATTACAGCATTGTTAGAGTTTGAAGAATTGCTTTCAACTTCAGACATTTGTAAAGAACTGAACAAATTTCTTTTGTATAACTTTGCCCCAAGCTTTTCAATTTCCATTGAAGCCCTGTCAGCTCATAGTGTCTTTCCTTTCTTCAAGATTTTTTACACGTCATATAGCATTACTTACAGAGTTACATTTTCTTCATTATTACTAATCTGCATTTCTGATTAATCTCTCAAACAAAATTGATATTTAAAGAGGTATGTTGATACAATTTTCTCTCTTGGTAATCATACTGTCTGCCATCTGAATTTTTCAAATGTGGTATCTAAAAACATACATTTCTGTGTAGTCTTACTCAAACTTCATCATACTTTTGTCATTTTCTGTTGTTACTCTTATCATGTTTTCATTTTCTCACAGAAGACATTTTCAAATAGTTTGAATTTGGTGAGATATGTGAACAATGTTACTTTCTGATAGAGCTATGCTCAGAGCAGTCTCAGCTCAGACTGGAGTACTTCTTAATCTCAGAGCTATGGGTCAACATTACTTGTTTGCATGATGATAATGTGCCAGCAGAGTTTTTTCATGTCTAGCCAATATCATCATTTAGCAGTTATCTTTTTTTATGTCTCCTCAAATACATTTAGCCAAAAAAAAAAAAAGGTAGCTGGTTTTGACTCGTCTCTGTAGCTATGAGACCTAAAACAAATCGCCTAAAGTGTGACTGTATTTGTAAAATTTGATGTGTGATAGATCGTAACTTGCATGTCAACAGTTGTCAACAGCCTACAGAGTAAAATCTGTTTTTAAGCACCTCTACCAGAGCCAGATGCTCAGGGGTGGGAGTACAGCATTTCGTGAAAATGCATGAGAGAAAAAAATTTGCAAAAGCTCTCAATTTTATGAAGTTATTGTACACTGACTTTCACCAATTGGGGTCCAAGAGGTTTCTGTTAAATAATTCTGTCTTGATGTGAATACACTCCTGGAAATGGAAAAAAGAACACATTGACACCGGTGTGTCAGACCCACAATACTTGCTCCGGACACTGCGAGAGGGCTGTACAAGCAATGATCACACGCACGGCACAGCGGACACACCAGGAACCGCGGTGTTGGCCGTCGAATGGCGCTAGCTGCGCAGCATTTGTGCACCGCCGCCGTCAGTGTCAGCCAGTTTGCCGTGGCAGTGGCATACGGAGCTCCATCGCAGTCTTTAACACTGGTAGCATGCAAAGACAGCATGGACGTGAACCGTATGTGCAGTTGACGGACTTTGAGCGAGGGCGTATAGTGGGCATGCGAGAGGCCGGGTGGACGTACCGCCGAATTGCTCAACACGTGGGGCGTGAGGTCTCCACAGTACATCGATTTTGTCGCCAGTGGTCGGCGGAAGGTGCACATGCCCGTCGACCTGGGACCGGACCGCAGCGACGCACGGATGCACGCAAAGACCGTAGGATCCTACGCAGTGCCGTAGGGGACTGCACCGCCACTTCCCAGCAAATTAGGGACACTGTTGCTCCTGGGGTATCGGCGAGGACCATTCGCAACCGTCTCCATGAAGCTGGGCTACGGTCCCGCACACCGTTAGGCCGTCTTCCGCTCACGCCCCAACATCGTGCAGCCCACCTCCAGTGGTGTCGCGACAGGCGTGAATGGAGGGACGAATGGAGACGTGTCGTCTTCAGCGATGAGAGTCGCTTCTGCCTTGGTGCCAATGATGGTCGTATGCGTGTTTGGCGCCGTACAGGTGAGCGCCACAATCAGGACTGCATACGACCGAGGCACACAGGGCCTTGACCCGGCATCATGGTGTGGGGAGCGATCTCCTACACTGGCCGTACACCACTGGTGATCGTCGAGGGGACACTGAATAGTGCACGGTACATCCAAACCGTCATCGAACCCATCGTTCTACCATTCGTAGACCGGCAAGGGAACGTGCTGTTCCAACAGGACAATGCACGTCCGCATGTATCCCGTGCCACCCACCGCGCTCTAGAAGGTGTAAGTCAACTACCCTGGCCAGCAAGATCTCCGGATCTGTCCCCCATTGAGCATGTTTGGGACTGGATGAAACGTCGTCTCACGCGGTCTGCACGTCCAGCACGAACACTGGTCCAACTGAGGCGCCAGGTGGAAATGGCATGGCAAGCCGTTCCACAGGACTACATTCAGCATCTCTACGATCGTCTCCATGGGAGAATAGCAGCCTGCATTGCTGCGAAAGGTGGATATACACTGTACTAGTGCCGACATTGTGCATGCTCTGTTGCCTGTGTCTATGTGCCTGTGGTTCTGTCAGTGTGATCATGTGATGTATCTGACCCCAGTTTCCCCTTTCTGGGACAATGAATTCACGGTGTTCTTATTTCAATTTCCAGGAGTGTATATTACTTTATGATTGTGAATTAAGCAGGGCATTTCATTGTGTTGAAACACTAAATTCTTTAAAAGAGCAAGCATCACTCTTGATTAACACTTAGATTTTGGAAAATCGTCTATGGTAGGCCTCATAATATAAATCGAATCTATGTGATTCAGTAGCATGCACACTGAAAACTAACACTGACAATTATGCAAGCAGTGGACTATATCTGAAAGATAGAACATGAGCATTTACTTCCATCTTTTTCTTTATCCCCCTGTTTATTCCATGAAAAAGTCTCTCCCATGCAAAAGCTAAATTTTAGTGGGTAACATGTAATGATGGTCTCTTGATATGTTTTTTTTATCACCGCATTTTTTAAATAAAAAAGCACATAGGTGAAAATATTCCACTGAATCTGCTTCCTGTTCCAATGGAATTTGTACTCTGAGTGGGAATGTTAGTCAGTTTCATTGTGATGTTGCAGAATCAGTATTTTTTGGAAAGTTAAATTATAGAGCCGGAAAACACTAAACAGAAATTCTTTATCAACCAGCAAAATGATACATTACCCTTCAGATTGTATTGCTTCCAACAATGAGGGGATTGTTACCTTCTAATTTTTCTGTGAATTAGAGACAACTGTGCACTTTTATTTTTATTGTTGTTTTTATTTTAAAGGTCACTTGTAATGTATGATTTATTTCTGTGCTATTTATTTTGCTCATTCCCTACAGGCTTTTTGAAATGATAGGACCAGAGATACCTGAAAGAGAAACGTTCCTCAGTAATGCTTTACAGTGGTCCACGAAAGGATTGAAGGATCACCGAAATGGACATCCAAATTTACATAAGTACATAGCACAAGTTTACTGGAAAGGTGGGTTATAAGTTTATTCTTTCTGTTCTACAGAATACGGTACTCTTTTGTTCTCTATGAGAACCTATATTAAGTGGAGAACATTGTTAATATTTTCTGCTTCTTGGAGCTACTGTAAAAATCATTCTGAGAAAAGACAATAAATATGTACTAGGAAGCTTTTGCAGTGCAGGAGCATTCAGTTTTCAAAATAATGTTCGGTACAACTAATGCAGCTCTTAATTCTTAAAAACAACCACCATAGCTATTTTTTTTTTTGCTGAGTGTCTTCTTGCAGGTGTACACACACGAAGTGTCTCATCCGTGCAGGCCTTTATTATGCAAACAAGTAAATGGGCTGTAGATGAAGGGTGCCCAAAAGTTTTGAAGTTTGCTGCAGTCATTTGGTGCAAAGTTTGACAAGTGTACTAGAATGTCAGTGTCATAGAAGAATTGAGTAACATTTTCATTAGGTGACTGTCAACATCTCTTAATATTTGGAAAAATTCATAAATCATCATGTGATGTTTGCCTCAAATTTTTCCCAACTCTGAGTTTTGGTCTAAATAACATGTTAATGGTTTTACATGTGAATTGACATTGTTACATTTGCTACTTACCAAAGACCATTTTTAAAGTTAAGCTTTTAAGGTCTTTTTCTATTTATATGATGTTGACAAAAATGTGTGAACATCACAGACAAATGAAATAATGCAAAATTCAAATTAAACAAACATTTTATTCAGCATTTCCACAATGCCATTTGACATCCAGGCTTACTGTTTCATTTCCTTGTGCTTAAGTGAAAACTCAACATTTCATTCACCTATAACAGAAAAAAGTGTTAAAAGGGTACATACAAAAGTAGGAATCTGACTGAATTGAAAGAATAATATTAAAATTTAGTAAAAGAGATTTGATGTAAATACAGTGAAACCTCACATAGTGAGCATAATTTGTTCCAGAATCTTACTCGTTGAGTGAAACACTTAAGTGAAACAATTTATCTCATATAAATTAATGTAAAAAATGATAATGCATTACATGCACAGAAAGTACTAAACGTTTTATCTTAGTCATGCTATTTATTCAAAGAAAATTGTGCATGCAGTATTACATACTTTATTATTCATGATATGTAACTAATTCTTTTTTACTAGGAAGCTGTCTACAGTCATTTGTTTCTGCTGATGCTTCAACACTTGTTGAAAATGTGACACATTATTGTCAAATAAATTTGTAGTGCATGTAGCCGAAGCTTTATTAGGGTGATGATTTTTGACGCTTGGTGCAACCAGTTCCCATGCTTTCAGCATTTCTCTTATTGTGCCAGAAGATTGCTGCTTTGCTGCTACTTCCTCCTCCTCCTCCGAACTCCTCTCCACAACTTTTTGCTGTGAAACACACTGCAACTCCTTGAGCTCTTCAGTGGTCATTTCTTGGCTGTGATCTTCCATGAATTCATAGATATCATTGTTATCCACTTCTATTCCAATGCTCTTGGCCAAAGACACAATCTCATTAACTACAGGCTACACAGGTACGGTCTCAAATGCCTCAGAGTCATATTCGACAGCGCACTCCAGCCAAAGCTTCTTCCGAGCAGAAGTGAGTGTTCTCTTGGTGACCCCTTCCAAGCCTTTTCTATCATCTTGATGCAGGCAACAATGTTGAAGTGATATTTCCAAAACTCTCAGAGAGTGAGATTGGTAGCTTCAGTCAACTCAAAGCAATGCTTGAAGAGTGCTTTAGTGTAGAGTTTCTTAAAGTTCAAAATAATCTGTTGATCCACCAGCTGCAGTAATGGAGTGGTGTTGGGAGACAGAAATTGGATCTTGATAAATTGAAATTCTTCAAGGAGATGGTGTTGTAGGCCTGGATAAATGCCAGGAGCATTGTTCATAACAAGCAAGATATGGAGTGGCAGATTTAGCTCAAGGAATCATTTTTCCACCGAAGGAGCAAACAGTTCATTGATCCAATCACGAAAAAGCTCTTGTTGTTGGTCCTCCACATCACATTTAACCTACTCTTATGGACTGTACACTTCTTGAAGGCCCATGGAGTTTCTGAATGATAAACATGTAGTGGTTTAATTTTCAAATTGTTGCTTGCATTAGCACATAATAGCAATGTTAGACAGTCTTTCATTGGCTTGTGACTGGGCAGTGCACTCTCCTTTGCTATTAAAAAGGTACACTTCAGCATCTTTTTCCAGAATAAATCTGTCTCATCACAGTTAAAAACCTGTTGTGGCAGATAACCCTCAGAATCTATGAGCATCTTGAATATGCTGATGAAGTTCTCTGCTGCCATTGTGTTGGAACTGGCTGCTTCGCTGTGCCTTACAATGCTGTGGACACCAACTCTTCTCTTAAACTTCTCAAACCACCCACAGCTTCCCTTAAACACTTCTTCGGCTGCAGATGATTCTGGCATCTTCTTAATGAGGTAAACAAAAATCATTCTTGCCATCTCACGAATGATGTTCACGTTCATCATGTTGCCTTGCAATTGCTTTTCATTTATCCATATAAGGAGCAACCTTTCGACATCATCCAGAATACGAAACCATTGTTTAGATACTCTTGTCCCACTCTTTGAAGCACTGATTTTCTTAATCTTCTCCTTGTTCTTGAGAATAGTGCAAATAGCTGATGTAGACCGATTGTATGTGTGTGCTAAATCAGCAATGCTCACACCACTTTTGCATTTTTCAATGATCTTATGTTTCGTTTCTAATGCTATTTTCTTCCTCTTATGGTTGGCTTCTTGTGGCTTTATCTTCGGTGATATTTCTACGAAGGTTATTAAAATTTGCACACAAAAAAACACTGAACCTAAGTTTAGAAAAATGTGTAATCATAATCTGTACTAAGATGGTAGCAGAAAGAGTGCTAATCCCAGATTGCAGTACGTACTAAAAATTCAGCAGTGTAGAAAATGGTGATCATCATCCAGACAAAAATAAGCAGTTACTGAGTAAAGGTACTAATGCAGACAGCAAAAGATCAAGGAGGTACAAAGAGAGCAAAAGAAAAGAACATCTCATGAGAGGTTTGGAGAAGAAAAAAGAAAAAAAAAAAGATAAGAGAAACAGTGAAAGTATGAGGAATGCAAAACCAAAAACAAACAAATTAGTGCACTTTTGGATATTGTGCATGGTGGAGTGATGGAACACAAACAATGTAAAGAACGAATATGATCATTCACATTCTAATTGAGACCTCGAGCTATTGACAGGCATATAATCAGTATTTGGAACTTTTTTGGTTAATGTTCTACTGGACACCCCTATCCCCCTATCTCCACATAACACACACACACACACACACCACACACACACACACACACACACACACACAGAGAGAGATTGTCCCAGCACTGCAACCTGACTGGGAAGAAGGAAGTTCTGTGAAATGAATAAGATAAACAAGAAAGTGGACAGGGGAAGAGGGGGTGAAGGGAAAGGATGGGCAGTTAAGCATAAGGAGATGGCTAGGAATTGGCCACCAGCCATATAAGTGTGGTACATTCAAGATAAGTCATGTATGTGAAGAAGTAGATGACCTGGTTCCTGCTGTGCTTCACAAGTTAGTATTCTTGGAAAACAAAAATTACAGACATTTCTGTAATGTAAGACATAACCAGCCACTTATGAATAAAGTTGGGATTTTAATCTGATGAAGTAATCAGTTGGCTTTGGAAACTGATATAGTATGATCATTTGCTAGTCATCAATGAAATTGCAGAATAGAGGAATTACTATGAGTTGCTATTTTGTCTGAGATTCATGGATTTTGAGAAAGTTTTTGACTTAATTGCTACAAAATCTTGCTACAAAATCAGCATGAATGGACCTTGAGAGACAAGGTATTAATTCAATTTATGTTTGTATACTGATGAATTTGTAAGTAGCTGTAGCTACATATTAATGGCTCCTGCCTGAAGTGTCTTCGGTTTATTGTTGATACTGGAGTATTGGCCTTTGGCGCAATCAAACTTTGTGAGTGTATTGAGGAACTCAGTAGAAAAACTTTCAAGCTTGCTTTACAAGTCAATTACAGAAGTTCAGAGTAATGTATTACAAATACATTGAAAAGTTAATAGTACTACTTGTTCATTCTAACAAGAGTATCTATATCAATAGAAGTAATGTAGTCATCTTTACCCAGCAGATAACATTGTGCTTTTAAATGAAAGCAGGTAAATATGGTTTCTAAAAATTAAGCTTTTGATATATCTGAAAAGGAAAGTCCACAATCCTTTTGTATAACCAGTTTTGACGACTGGGGGCGAGGCATGGTTTTTGGTGGGAAACAGTTAAAACAAAAAACTGAGCATCGCTAGTTAGTGAAAAGCTGAATGATGCACATTGAGAATTACAGAGAGGTACAAGAAGAGAAACCAAATGGGTCAAAGGACAGACTGAAGTGGAAGAACTGATTATGGTACTAGTGGAAAAGAAGTGGTCGTAGGCAGGACCTGTAGTCTCTGTTGTATCCATGAATGGAGGTACAACAAATTACAGAAGGCATGAGTAATCAGCACGGTTTATTCCTCTACCATTGAAGACAGGCAACAGAATTATATACAACTTCAGTGATTGGCTGGCACTGCCACTGGGATGGCACTTAGCAAAGTCAGTGGATAACACTGGTGATCAGAGTGCTGAGATGAAGAAATACCAGAATAGTTCTGTTCCAAACAGAGTCGAAGTCCTGTTGAGGGTGATCTGAGTGTTTGGCATGGTGTGACGAGAGTGTCATCGGTGTGCAGCTATTTCGTGAGAACATTGCGGCTGGGTGTTACTACGGTGCTGTATGGAGCAGCCGTGCGTGTGCCCTCCAGATGGGCGATTGGGAGTAGCATGAGACCATGACTGATTCTCGTGTCTATGATAACTGTGTCCTGATCCTCCCAAATAACATAGGTTGCTCTGCCCACATGTCTGATTATAATCGTAGGTTCCCATCAGTAACCACTTTGAAAACATATACTTGGGTACTGACCTAGAATTTTGAGGGATACAGAAAAGTGCCTTGGGACCAACGAGGATGGAGGATGCAGAAATTCAGCTGGTGACTTATCTCCATAAGACATCATATGGTATTGATAAGAAAAGGAGCAGAGCATTTTCTTTGTAGTGGAAATGCCATAATTTTGGCATCTGTACCTTGAAGGTATGATTTTCTGCTTCTTTAGATTTTGGCGAGAATGGTGCTGATCTGATGTAGGTGATGCCATTGGCCTTACAGAAAGACAGAAATTCGCTGAAGTCAGTTGTGGGCCATTATCAGATACAATAGTAACTGGTAATTCTTCTTGGCAGAATGTAGTTACTAGAGCTCAAACATGCTGTCCGATGTCAAGGAATGAATTGTAACCACAAAAGGACATTTTGAAAAAGCATCCACGAAACTCCAAAATGACCCTGCAAAATCGGTGTGAATTTGTTGCCAGGGGCCGACTGGTCCGAGCCAGTCAAAAAACTGTTGATGAGGAACAGGCATGTTGTCAGCAATGAATGATCATGTGTTCAATGTCCTTGTCTGTCCCCAGCCATGTACAGTGCAACCTGGCCAATTGCTTCGTATAGGTAACGCCCCGTTGTTTTGTATGATGGAAGTCCAACACATGCTGCTGCGGAGGTGCCAGGATCAGGAACAAGGTCTGTTATTTGGTGTGTGTAAGAGCACAACTCCATTTTGGACTGAAGAGACACTACACAGAGAAAACCAACACCAAAGAGATTCATTGGGAAGTAGCTTCCTATCTACAGGCCATCCTGACTGAATAAACTGGTGAAGGAGCGGAGGGTACCGTCCTCTTCATGGCTGTAGTGTTTCTATGGTAGTCAGTTGGAAAGGTAAGCATCATGGCTTCATCGTGGTCAGTGTGAAAGCAGGAGACCTCAGAGGAATCAAACACAGCATCTGATCTGACAGGAAGGGGTAAATCCATACCAAGTGCTCCAAGAAAAAAATAATTGGTTGCTTGACCATCTCAGAAAAAATTTATATTTGCTGGGTGAATTCCCCAATGTTTAATAGACACATAAATAGTTTTTTAAATAATTTATTGTTTATTATTTTGAAATGGTGGCCATATTTGTTCCAGGCCGCTTGCGTTTTTTAGTATTTGCAAGCATCTACATTTTTTACAGTTATTCAGTAATGGATTGTCCTTAGCCTTTCAGATAAAATGCATTTAGTTCAACACACTCTGGGCTACAAATTAACACCATTATCACTTAGCTGAATGTATTCTTTAATATATTTTTAATAGTTCAAAGTAATCAGCCACAAATTAAAAAAACTCAATTTTTGAACAGTAGTTTTCCAAAGAAAGATTAGTTTCTCAGCTTTAATATATTTTTCTGCTATTACAGTGTATAGTATAGTTACTTTTTATCAATAGTGAGCAGCTTACACTTAAAAAAAAACAAAAACAAAAAAACACTATTTTTAAAAATGGATTTTTAAAATTTTTCCACTTTAGTGGTCTGCAATATCTTTGTTGGGGGACCAAATAAAAAACTGAAAATTTCACAGTTAATAGACCTTTATGATATCAAACTTCAATATAAATTTCAACTTTGAGATTCAGTTGGAAGTTATGGAAAAAATATTACAAACACGAGTCAAAAATACGTTTTTTTTCATCTGTGATAGCTAGGCTTATGGAATAAAATGTATCAGTTACACTATATAATTTAATCATATCTATGATTACTTACCTTTTTATTGAAAATAAGCCTACTGATTACATTATATTGCTCTCTTGTTATTTGTTTTTAGTACATCGCTCACTGAACATTTGAGACATTTGTTCTCTCAGTTTGGGTGTTAGATCACAAGTTCGCCCAGTCAGAGTTGTAAATTCCATGGGAGACAGCTTCCTTAGTACATTTTTAAGTGGCATCCAAACTTGATCCTTCTCAATTTTTTTAAAAGATGTCCTTGGTCCTGGAGGGTGATAAAATACATGTACATTTTGGTTTTGACAGTCAATATTATCAACTCCACCAATCTACCACTGTTCATCGTAAACACAAGCCACTATGTCTTTATTTTGAAGAACCAGTTGTACAAGTTTTCCACACTGATGAAGTTCACTATCAGGCGAAGTTGATGTGATCTTACACTTCAGTAAGTTGTGTGAATGGGGTACAAAACAGTGAAAAGATTGAGTGCCTTTAATCTGCTGACAAGTGTTGTACCTCTCCTTCAAGACACTGTCATAGACTTCTTGTATTTCCTCACATTGTACAAAAATATAGGCAATTCCTTTGATATGTTTTTTACAGAATTCAAACATTTCTGGAGGTGTTATGATATGTTTGTCATAGGTCCACTGCAGACTTGCTTTTGTAACAGCTTGCTTTGTTGTACCCCCGACACCATCACAAGCGTTCTTCGCATGGCATGAAGTGAAAAAGTGCCATTCTACACAAAACCCAAAATCTTCTTTATGAAAGGAGATGTTAATAAATTTTTTGTTGTTTTTATATTGACTTGCTGCCCCATCCGAAAAGTAAATAAGTTTTTTATGGAAGGGTGATGCTGTTTAATGTAGTTTGTTAATGTTAGTTGAAAAATGTGCACTGCTATAGTGTTGTGTTCAAGGTAGTCACTTACGACACAAAAGCTGTGGCTCGTTAGTTTATCTTCATTTTTATAATAGAATACAAATGAATGAACTGTGGCCTGTTTGTTTACCCCGTGGTGCTCTTGTACTTCATCTTGAACAACAAAGGAATAATTTTCCGAAAAGTCAGCAAGAACTAAGCATTCATCAGCTACCAAGGTTTGCTTTTTGTCTTTCAAAAATTTACTTTGAGCTTCTGCAATAAAATGATGCATTTTCAGATTTTCGAGGTTAGCCACCAACACTTCAGAAACTCTTCTCGTGATTTTTATGACTGTCACCATTTCAGTTCTGTCTTGTCACCTATTGTTTGTATTTTATATTGTCAGACATCAAATCGTCTTCTTCGGATTCTTCAAACATGTCAAGTAAGGCTTGTTTGCCTGGACAATCTTCACATTTTCCCTTGATCATACAATTATAACTGACAATATTGCCTACTGTAACTTCCAGAAGATCTTTATAGTCAACTCTAAGATTGGCCCCCATTTATCATCAACCTTACATTCTGATGTTACAAAGAAACACAAACATTATGGGTGCCAGATGCCCCTGCAACAATACACCATCGTGGTCTCAACTCGCAAAACTTTGATCTTCCAATTTTAATGTCAGAATTTTCTTTTTTAAATTCAGTGAATAGTTCATTTAAATTACACAATAGTAACGCTTTTTGCCTTTGAGTCTTAGAACAATTTTCTTTCACAGAAACACAGTCTTTTTTTTTTGCCAGTCATCAGATGGCTGTTATTGTCATCATCATAATACTTAATAACTTTAATGATTGTGTTTTCATCTACCAAATTAGATTCACTTTTCTTTTGTAATGCTGGTAAAATTCCATGTTCTTTTACTAATAGCCTTGTTAACTTAACAAGACATTCTGACACATTAAATTCATCACTAACTTTTGCTCGACTCCAAGAATTTGGCAGTAAACTGGTAATCTTAATTTTATCCTCTTTGTTTGAATTACTGCATTTAGTTTTTAGTTTTTCTATCAAATCATCATATTCAGTTGGTCACTTTTTAGCACTTCCATCTGTTTTAGTACAAATTGTATTTTGAAATGAAACTTCCAAATTTTTTTTGACTGTAGCTGCCACTTTCTCAATTTTTGTATTCAAGGCACTTGGTCTTTTATCTTGACTACTTAGTTTTCTAATTTTACTAGCAGGTGATATACCCAGGGTTTCAAAAGCCGTATCTACTTTTTTAATGGTTGCTGATAAGTCACAAAATTCTGTATCTGAGGTTTCACTATCCTTTCTCTTGTGAATTACAAATATCTTAGAATAACATGTTGGACACAATGATTTTCATGGTATGAGATTGACAAAAGGGCTTTCATCTTTAGAATGTTGATCAAATGTTATTTCTCGCACACCTTTTGTTATAGGTTTCTTATGTTTCTCAAAAGGGTTCATGCAAGTCTGACCAAAGAGGTGATGAATTTTTTTAAAGTATTTCATTTCATGGTACTTCCATGTTGATTTGACCTCTTGGCTGACTCGTAAGTTAAATAACAATTTTTCTTCTTCACTGTAATCTTTGATTAAAGTAATGTCTTTAGGATACACTCCATACACACTTTTATGACATGCTTCATTAATAATAACACCAGCAGAACAGTGAGACACCATTTTTCAACTGCTTATCTCAAGAACTTCTAGCTAAATAAGTGTGAGTAGACAATTGTTGGTTTAAGGGGGAAGACGACAATCAGACTTGTTTAGGCTTGCAGATGCAACTGTTGCCCTGTTGAAACAAGTACCACATCATTGTTTTGACAAATAACCAGTAGTTAACGTAATGTGGTGTGTTTCATTATGCAATTGCTATACTTTATTTGATTAGCCTACCAGATATCGCAGATGTTAAAAAACGTATTTTTGACTTGTGTTTGTAATATTTTTTCCATAACTTTCAATTGAATCTCAAAGTTGAAATTTATACTGAAGTTTGATATCATAAAGGTCTATTAACTGTGAAATTTTCAGTTTTTTATTTGGTCCCCCAACAAAGATATTGCAGGCCACAAAATGGAAAAATTAAAAAAAATCCATTTTTTAAAATAGTGTATTTTTTAAGTGTAAGCTGCTCACCATTGATACTCTATAAAAAATAACTATACCATACAGTGTAATAGCAGGAAAAATATTAAGGCTGAGAAATTAATCTTTCTTTGGAAAACTCCTGTTCAAAAATTGAGTTTTATTTGTAGCTGATAACTTTGAACTATTAAAAATGTATTACAGAATACATTCAGCTATGTGATGAAGATGTTAATTTGTAGCCCAGAGTGTGTTGAACTAAATGCATTTCATCCAAAAGGCTTAGGACAATCCACTACTGAATAATTGTAAAAAATGTAGATGCTTGCAAATACAAAAAAACGCATGTGGCCTGGAACAAATATGGCCGCCATTTCAAAATAATAAACAAGAATTTTTTTAAAAAAATATTTTTGTGACTACCGAACATTGGGTACTTCACCCAGCAAATATAAAATTTTTCTGAGATGGTCAAGCAACCAGTGCTGGACCACTTGGTATGGATTGACCCAAAGGATAAAGTATCTGGATTGGTGTGGCATGCCGCAGGGTGATAGAGTATTTCATAATTGTAGCTCACCAGGGTAAGCGCCCAACGTTGGAGTTTTTGTGCCGTCCTGGGGGGGGGGGGGGGGGGCTGGGTAAAGTAAACTGATGAGGGGGCTTGTGATCCACCTTTTGCTTTATCCAAAGAGGCATCAAAAAGGAGACTGTATTTGCCACAGAGCTTTGTGATGTTGTCATGGGGGACATGGGTCTTGATTGTTGCCACATTACCCAAGATTTGTAGGCCAAAAATGTCACAGGTGTTGAGGCCAAAAATGTTAGGAGTACTGTAAGAGTGAAGTGCCATGACTGGCATTGCCTTAATTGTAAATCTGTACTGCATCTGCGGAAGCCATGGGCAGAGGATGGCGATGCAATCCCCAGCGTATATGGTGAGGACTTATGTTGGAGCTTCAGGTTATGGGGAGCTGACCTTTTTGAATTTGAACTTGTTGATCAACATAACTGAAGCCCCAGTACACAGCCCGTTCTGAATAAGCAGCTGAATGAAAAGTTTCTTCGAGTCACTGACATGCACAGAGGGTCATTGAGGGTGACTGACAGCCCGGGATGATTCCTGCATAGTGGAAATGCTGTAGCAGGTTTGAACTGGGAATGAGTCATCAGACTCTGAAAGGTTCAGGAGTACGACGTCATTGACATCAGCCTCACGGATATCTGTTGCTTCAGAATTGTGGGTGGCCATGTTAACAGATGTGCCCTGTAATTTCTTTGAACAAAGGACTTGGATGTGCCCAGTCTTTTCGTAAAACAGACGTCAATCCATGTATGTTGATAGTGTTCACATGGCACTAGTAGCTTCCATTTATGATTTTTTTTGTATGCCTTACTGTGTTATAATCATTTCATCAGCTTTATTACTCGATTATCTGATGGTGGGCTAGGTCCGAAATGTGTACTGTAATAAAGAAGTTGTTAGTGATCTGCCAGCATACTGAAACATCCGAGGTACGTATACTGTATATACGTCTTACAGCTTGCTTATGCTCCTCTGTCCAAGGAGCACCACATCTCCTTTTTGGTTGCTCATCTCTATGTGGTTCATTTGTCACTATCTTCTTATGGAGGAGATCACTATCGCAGTTGTCTGTGTGTTTAATTTGTAAGAGTTGGAGGTCTTGGTATTTCTAAACCAAGGCATTGTGGTTTTGAGGTTTTAATGAAAAAAAGTGTCCATTTGTGTGAAAATTGAGTCCATAAGTTTTTTCTATTCTGCCATAGACTTCATTGTTAGCTATTTGGTAATGGATGTCATTCTTGCCATAAGATTCCATTATCACCCCAATGATTCTGAGCTCTTCTTTCTCCAGTTCTTTATTTTTGTATAGGAATGAAGTTCTGACTGCATACCTACTACGGGCTTCATAACAGCTTCATAGTGACATAGCTTCAGTGTTTTGTGAAAGGCATTTTTTGTTGTAGATTCTGCATGATGTTAAGTAGGCTGTTTCACATTTACTTATTTTTTCTGTAACTGCTTCCTTGTCCAGTCTGTTGCTCATCATGGTCTCATCCAGGTACTCTACTGGAAAAATAATTGATGCACATGGATTGACCACATTGATTTTTATCCGATGACGGCAATACTATCTCGGGGATAGTAGATGTGCTGATAATGGTTTCAAAGTCATCTGCCAACAGAGTAGTGATATAGCTACCAGAGTGCATCTGTGTTTACCCTTTAACAGGGAATGCCACAGACAGAAGGGTCAGTGTGGTGCAAATCTGGCAACCATGCCACCGAGACGCACTCCCATTCTTCCTACACCTGAGTGAATGAGTTTGAAAGAGATCAAATTGTGGCCTTCTGAGTGGCAGGATGGTCCTCTCGAAGAATTGCCACACAAGTTAAAGGTGCTGCATCAGTTGTGCAACAGTGCTGGTAACAGTGGTTGCGTGAACATTTTCACAGCCTTAGAAGAGGTTCTTGACGTCCATGTAGCACAGCCGCCTGCCAGGATTATTGTATTGTGATGACAGCAGTGGCAGATTGTACAGCTACCACAGCACAGATAAGAGACCTTGTGAGCCCAGATGTGTTAATACAACCAATTATTAACAGTGTGGTCTCCAGGAAGAAAGCAGATTCTGCCTGCATGCAAGTGATGAAGTGATGATTGTTTGCGCATACAATGTAGACCTGGTGAGTGCAGTCTCGTAGAGTGCATTTATCTGAGATGCACTGGCCCCATCACAGGCCGTATGGTCTGGGGTGTGATTAGCTGCAATACTTGTTTACCTTCAAAGGTATTTCTGGAGGGGATGCTAACTAGTGCTCAGTGCATGCAGAATGTTGTCAAACCCGTTCTTGCTTGCAACAGTTAGGTGATGTGTTGTTCCAACAGCATAATACTCACCTTCACACTGCCCGTGAAACTCAACATGCTCTGCAAGACATGCAGTATCTTCCCTGACCAGCACGATATCTGGACTTGTCTCCAGTTGAGTATGTGTGGGATATGATGGGACTAGAAGTAACTAGTGTGACTCGTCAACAGACTGCTCTTGCAGGACTATGTGAATAGGTGGTGCAGGTGAAGCATAATGTATCGCAGCACAATATTTGCCATGTTTACTATCAGCTAAATGCCAGAGTCAGTGCCTGTATTGTCACCATGGAGGCTACACCACTTACTAATATGGGTGTTTCAACATAGGTCAATACCTGGTACCTCAGAACCACCTGTGCTATTGATCTGCAAATGTAAACATTTCCTGTATTCCATATACACTATTACTACAATAAATCTTTAGTGAATGGAAACCTAAAAAAGGATGTACTGATTTTTCTTTTCTTTTTTTCTGGCAGTGCATTTTTCTACTCTTCTGAAGTCTCCATATTTCGTCTGGAATTTTAAATGAGGGAGGGGTCTTTCATGCTAGTCCTTTTTTGTCCAAATGATATCTGCAGGCCAGTTTGTTCAGCAGTTTCTCTTGATTCTTGAATTGAATCCTAGCATTTCTTACATCATTAGACATAATAATAATAATATTTTCCGCAATTTTCACTGGGCTAAAATTGATTTGTGTTAGTCTTGTTCACCGGAGCGTGATGGTTTATTCAAGAACACAGTTGAAAAGCATAGGAGACTGTCCATTGCCTTGTCTGACTTCTATTTTGACCTCAAAGCGCTCTGAGAGGTGCCACAAGAACTTTTATCGTGGATTTTGTAGTGATCAGCACATAGAAGTGTGTGCTTGTGAATTAATGCTGAAAAAAGTTCACTTTTAATTGTAACAGTATACAGATCCCCACTGGGAAATTTTGAATTATTTATGAAGAACCTGGATTCCTTACTGTGCTGTCTGTCAGACATCAGCAAGCAGTTAATAGTCTGACTTCAGTGTAGACTTTTCTAAAGGAGTCTGATAGGAAAAATGACCTGGAAACCTTATTTGGATCCTACAATTTGCTCTCAGTAGTTAACTTTTCCAACACGGGTGGATAAAGACAGTAGGTCCCTAATTGATAATGTTTTCTTTGACGAGGCACAAAGCAAGAAAATAATTATTCACCCAGTAACAAATGCTCTCTCTGATCATGATGCACAGTTAGTCAGGATAAATGTTATAGTGCCTTACAGTGTGGATATACCTCATTGGAAGTTAGTCAGAATCATTGATGACTACAGGGCAAATGTTTTAAGTGTAGTTTACAAGAAACAGCCTGGGATGACATTTACAAAGAACCAAATGCCAAAATAAAATTTAAAATTCATATCAGTATTTGAAAATAGCTTTCTGCATAAGCTAATCAGAAGGGGCATTAAATAGCCATGTAAAAAACCATGGATCAGTAAGGGGATTAAAGTATCTTGTGAAAGGAAAAGGGAAATGTTTCTTTTGGCAAGAACAACTAGAGATCCCACAGTAGCTGTGCAACACAAAAACTGCTCTAAATTACTAATAAAGGTTATTAAAAAATCAAGAAACATGCACATAATATCAGAAATCAGTACATCTGATAACAGAGTTTCGGCAATATGGAATGTAGTGAAGCAAGAGACATGACAACCAATCACAGAAGAGGATAGCATTACTTTTCAAGAGAAAGATCACAGCAATATGTTGAAGAAGTAACTCTCATAAAATTACATCATATGAATGTACCACCAACTTCTACTTCTGAAATTAATAGGGTCATACATTCCCTCAAGAATAAAAGTTCTTCTGGTTTTGATGGTGTTTCCAATAGAGTACTAAAAATTTGTTCCCATATACTAAGTCTGGTATTGTCCAAAATATGTAATGCATCACTAACTTAAGGCATTTTTTTCATAGAGACTAAAATATGCTGTTTTTAAACCCCTCTTTAAGAAAGGTGATGAGAGAGACGTCAATAACTAGCTACCTATTTCACAGCTGACTTCATTTTCCAAACTTTTTGAGAAGACGATGTATTCTAGAATAGTATCTCACCTTGGCAATGGTAATATCCTCAGCAAATCACAGTTTGGCTTTCAGAAGGGTTGCTCTACTGAGAATGCAATTTACATGTTCAAACACCAGATATTACAAACATTAAATAACAAAATAGCACTGGTAGGTATTTTCTGCAGCCTATCCAAGGGATCTGATTGTGTGAATCATAGTTTACTCCTAGATAAATTGAAGTTTTATGGGATTGATGGTATAGCCAACCAATGGATTGCAGAAAGTTGTGCTTAGTAGTAATTCAACCAACAGAATCCAGGGACATAATTCTGACTGGGAAGAAATCACGTGTGGGGTTCCTGAAGGCTCAATCTTAGGTCCACAACTGTTTCTCATGTATGTAAATGATCTACCATCTAATATACAGCAAGCAGAATTAGTCCTTTTTGTAGATGACACCAGTATTACAATCACTCCCAGTATGCATACAGAAATGGGAGAAATGATGACGAAAGTTCTCAAAAGTATGACTGACTGGTTTTCTGCAAATGATCTCACCCAGAATCTCACAAAGACACATCATATTCAGTTCTGCACCCATAGGGGTATTGCAACAGTGATAAGTGTAACACATGGTGATGAAATAATGCATAGGGTGGAAACTTCAAAGTTATTAGGTGTCCATATTGATGAGAATTTAAACTGGAAAAAACACATTTTGGAACTCCTAAAACAACTTACTTCATCAATATTTGCACTTGTCAATCATAGCAGATTTTGGGGAGAGAAAAATCAGTAAGTTGACATATTTTGCTTATTTTCATTCAGTAATGTCGTATGGAATAAAATTCTTGGGCAACTCATCTTAAGAAAGAAGATCTTCATTGCCCAAAAACGTGCTATAATAATAATATGTGGTGCTTACCTGCGATCATCTTGTAGACATCTGTTTAAGGTGTTGGGCATTCTGAATAATGTTTCACAGTATATTTATTCCCTCATAAAGTTTGTTGTAAATAATCCACTACAGTTCAAAAGGAACAATGAGGTACATAATTACAATACTAGAAGAAAAAATGACATTCATTTATCAATATTAAGGTTGTCTTTAGCACAGAAAGGGGTGCACAACACTGCAAAAAAAATTTTTACCGCTTACCCAGTAATATAAAATGTCTAACAGACTGCAAGGTAAAATTTGAAAATAAATTGAAAGAGTTTCTGCTTGACAACTCGTATTCCATGGAAGAATTTCTGTTTGTAATGTGTTAAAGGTGATAGGAATAGCTGACTCAATATGTATATCTTGGTTCCATTTCGGGGGGGGGGGGGGCTGGAAACAATTATATGATCATGTTTTGAATACAAATAGAGATACAAATTAATTTGCAGTATGATTGTAAAATGACTAGTTCCACATTATGACGATTTATTGTGCAAAATGATCCATGGAACATGAAAGTAACTAACCATCAGGGTGGCTGTAATTAATGTCAGCTGTTTGATGTCAACCCTTAATTCAGTAAGAATGTTTTACGGGACTTCATACAGGACTTCATGGTCTATTCAGTCATGGGCTTTTTTGAAATCCACAAAAGCTGATATGTTCTTTTTAACTTAGAGCTTAGAATATTTTATCTGATGATGCTTTTGATGTTGTTGAACTACCTTTCGTGATACTCACGAAGTATACACTATTTGAAGCTCAACTTGGCTTCAAAATGCTCCAGGGTGGCAAGTGAGAGAGTTTTCTGGGTTACTGGTAGCAGCAATATTTCTCTGTAGTTGACAGGTGTTTTTCATGTTGTCTTTCATGTGCATTGAATGGATTTTGGCTATTTCTTATTCTTCAGGTAGGATTTCTTCACTCCAGTATTTATTTATTTATTTTTTGATTTGCTATTGCAAAATTTCGACTGATCAGCCAGGGATATATTTTCACAATTCTGCATGTAGTGAGTCTTCTCCAAATGCTTTGTTCTTTTTGTGATGGACAATGCTGTGCTTGATGTCATCTTTTGTTAGGTGGTCAGACTATGGGCACTGGAGAATGGGTTCATTTGTGTCTGTTGGGGATTTTGGTTTACTCAAATTTAGCATTTGAATAAACCAAAATGACCAGTTGATTAATCCATCAAACAATGGAAAATCCAGGATGAAATGTAACAGTATTATGAAAAGGAAAATTGCTACTCACCATATAGTGGAGATGCTGAAGTTGCAGATAGGCACAACAAAAAGACTGTCACACAGGAGGCTGTCACTGCCCCCTCCCCCCTCCCCCTCCCCCTCCTCACCTCTCCTCTGCCCTCCACTAACCTGCAGCACTTAACTGTCTGCCACCCCCACCATACTATCCCTCCCCCTCCCAGCCCCAGCCTTCTCCTTACCCCCACCCAGTCGCCACTCCAATCATACATGGGTGCTGCAGCTCACAGTGTGGTTTCAGTTGCCTGAGACTCCAGTTGTGTGTGCGAGTTGCGCACGTGGGTTTCGTGTGTGTGTGTGTGTGTGTGTGTGGTCTGTTGTTGACGAAGGCCTTAATGGCCGAAAGCCTTAATTGTGAGTGTCTTTTTGTGGTGCCTATCTGCGACTCGGCATGTCGCTATATGGTGAGTAGCAACTTTCCTTGTCATGATATTGTTACAACTGATTAATCTGTTACAGTGTTACAGTTCTTTTCATTGAAGATACCAATGTACTGTCCTTCTGCTGAAAGCATAGTGAATGGTGGCTGATAGCCCATGAGTTTCTATTTAAAGGTTCTATACTACTCTCGGGTTTCATTACTCATAAAAGTTTGATCTATCTTTTCAATAAGCAGTTTTTTGTACTAACATTCTAATCATTTGGCTGTGTTGGATTTTGCAGGCTATTCCATAATTTTCAACTTCATTGAGGACAGATTCACTGTTATCATTCTACCAGGCATGGTAATTTATTTATTTATTATCACATGGTCTAGCCTTTTTCCTCAGACTTCACTGCCCTTTGTCGAAGTTCATAATTGTCAAAGCATATGATGTGTTTTGGGTGTTCCTGCTGATTATGGACTCAGTCTGAATTTCATTTTTGACATGTGGTGATATGAGGTCACCTTTTATAACTTTGACAGCCATAATCTCTGGACTGTTTCTCATGGAGATTGTGACATGATCTATTTGGAGCAGTCCTACGGTTTGGATGGAGGATTACAAAGTCATCTGCTTTCTGGTTAGACGTGAAAGTGGGTTGGTGTGACCTGCAGGTCTTGACTTTTACAAATGGAGACCAGTCTCTTGGTTAGTTCTTCTGTAGATAGTATCTGGTCACTTTCTTGTACTTTTGTTCTTGACCAGATTGGGTGCTGAAATCACCCACATGAAGCTCAACATGTTATTTGGGTAGTGTTTCATCCAGTAGATCCCAGAAATTTTATGCTTAATCTGGGATTAGACCTGTTTTCATCATTTTTAGGGGCATGTATGTCAACTATGTTGTTAGTCTTGTTGGCACATTTGATTGTTAATATAGATAGTCTGTCTCTCACTAATTTGAAATTTAAGAAGGCTAGTGCTCATGGCAAATGCAGTTCCAATCATTGCAGGTACCTTGAGGATCATTCTTTGAGCTCTGCTCTTTAAGAAACTGTAACTCTTTCGGATTTAAGGTGCTCTTCATCTTGGTACTGTGTGTCCTATGTGGCATTTATGGATAGTTGAGGTTTGTGTTGAAGGACTTCAGTGTGAGAGTTTTCAACTTGGCACTGTGTGTAAGGGAGTTTATGTTGAATGTTGCTAGGAAAGTTTTTGATTTGGTTTTGAGTTTTTGTGATACACAGAGATGCTCCAACTCGTCACTTGTTTCATGATGAGGGAGCAATCCAAGGACTTACCCCTGGAGAATCTTTCTTCTTATGCATCCATGTTACAATTACGGTTTGTTAGCACTAGAAGTCACCTCAAGATGTTCTCTGGATGCTTCATACTACTTTTACATCATTCCTAAAAACAGGGCTGCCTCTTCTGTGATACCATTGAACATCTCTGCCTTCATTGCTGTTGGTGTCTTCTCTGTTAACTTGGCAAGGGGCCCTCATGAGGTGCTATCAGGCATGGCACACACAAAGACTTCTTAATGAGATGTTACTCCACCCCGTCCTCATCTCTCAACTTGGCTTGGGATTGACCATTGCTGCTATTATTATTATTATTGTTATTATTATTATTATTCATGACCACCATCATCATCACCACCATCACCCACCACCTGTCACACGTCACCCTCGTTGTGCATAATTTAAGTAAAGTAGTATACTCGTTCAGCAGGTCTGCCCATTTAACGTTTAGAATTTTACACACTACACGTCATTGAATCAGTGTACATTGTAAACAATCTGTCTTTGAAGATATCTGTGGACAATTTAGGTGTATGATGCTCTCCTTTAACATCTTTTTTCCTGCTTAAGAGTTCAGCCCATGCAAGACAAAAATAAAGGATGATTCCATATCCTCATGCAGTCCTGTTCATGTAGCAAAATGTGTACGTTCAAACCTTTTGTAACATTTCTTGCATTTGACATACAATCCATCATTTATCTTTTTTTTGCGTATGATGCTCACAAAGAACAAAGTTTCTTTAGATCACTATATCAGATGGTATGGTGCGCACGCGCGCCCACCCACCCACACACACACACACCCACACACACACACACACACACACACACACACACACACACACACACACACTCACACTCTCTCTCGCTCCCTCCCATCAGCTTCTTTGGGGTCTTTGTGGGTGAATAATTTAACAGAACGACCAGGACAGGGGGCACCCTCGTTACTGAAACTGCTTCTGTGCATCATATAAATTGGGCAAAGTAGACTATCTTTTACAAGAAATGGAGACATTCCCTTGAACTGTTGAACTGTCAGTGCTAGGGAAGAATGTACCCAAATGTGATTCATCAGTCTTATTTATTTCACTGTGATATCTCTGGTTGCCTACAAATTAACAGCTGCTCTAAAACTTGTTGGAATTTTTGAGTCCTGTGGTACAGAGAATCTAAGCAGAATTTAAACCCCCACTATGTTGGGTTTCAGCTTATTTTCGCTTGTTTATAAAATGGCAAGAATGTGGTAGGTAAATGTGCACATGATGAGCAGTGTACAAGCACACTTAGAAGACAGAAATGAAGGAAAACTACAGTACATTTTAAGCTTTTGTTCATCTCATTTCTGTTGAGTTTTCTTTTTCATTCTGGTAGTTTGGTTATCCCAACTTGTATGCAGTAAATTTAACTAACTTTCTTTTCATATAAATTATCATGATACTGGCATGTTTTTATGTATTTTATTTCAGAAAAAAATTACACACTAGCGAGACATCATTTTTTACATTCAGAAGATGGCACAGGATGCGCAACAATGCTGGTTGAACTCCATAGGCAAAGAGGTTTTGCTTGTGAAGTTGACTTGTTTATTGCACAAGCCGTTTTACAGTAAGTGCAAAGTTATATGTATTGCATTATAACATTTCAACAAACTCCTAATGCTGGTAATTTTATTCATATATTTTTTTCAGTCTAATATCAAATTACAAAAGCATTTTTTTAAATTATGCACGCAATTTGAGGGATATTCGATTCTCGAAGATGTATAAAATAATGGATCTGCAATAAATCTTGATAGGAAGGAATAATTATTGATGTTAAAATTGCTTATGCCTGTTGAAAGTTTTCTTGAGAGTGTCATATATAATGAAAATCTGGAAAAGAATGACAACGGAAATAACTTGAGAGAAGTATTCAGATACCTGTTTGGCCATATGGATTTTGGTTTCCAGTCAGTTGCCTAAATCACTTGAGGCAAATACCATGATGATATTCCAGAATAGGGCACAATTGATGTATTTTTCCTTGCTTGCCTAAATGCCTCATTACCTATAAAAAACTCAACTGGATATTGAATTGTGAACCTCTTACATTCTTTTTACTTGTTTCACAATGTGAAAGTTGTGAATGAATGTTAACAATACGTATGGGAGGCAAGTAGGGAAATGGACTAAGACAGGGGCGGGCAAACGTTGCCGCGGCTCATGAGCGCACAGCGCTGCACGTGTGCTGTTCACGTGCAATCATCGACCGGGGCAGTGGCGACAGCCAGCAGGTTGCGGTAGTGTAGTACCAGGCTAAGCTGTGGACGTTGATGCGAAGCAACCACTACATAGTGAACGTTGTATTTCAAGAACCAGAAAATGCAGAGTGAATAAAGGAAACGGAGGAGTGGAGATTTGCTATCTTTTAAAAAGGAATGGGAGAATCATTTTTTCTTTGTGCAAAAACGTGAAAATTCGAAATGTTTAATATGTGGCAGTATTCTCGCTGGTCAGCGGAAGGTTAGTATTGAACGCCATTATAATAAATTTCACAAGAACGAGTACAATTTATTGTCGGATTCTGAGCGGATGGGGAAATTGACTGAGCTTAAGAAGAGCAATCTGACGATACGAGATGAATCTGATGTAAGTTGCTGTTGTCACGAGAGATCTGCGACTTTCTTTCGTCATGTCTCTCATCTAACTGATTTAACATTTTATGGAGCACTGTTTTCAATTTTTCAAGACGACAACAATGATAGGCCAGCAGTACGTGCAAACTATAAGATTGCTCTTAATATAGCGAGAGCTGGAAAACCATTTGCTGAAGGTGAGTTTATAAAGGAGTGCATCAATGACGCTGCTGATTTACTTTGCCCACTGAATGCAAATCAGTTTCGAGCTATAACTCTTTCTCGGCGGACTGCAAGTCTTCGCACAAGTGCCATGGCAGGTGACGCTTACCGTTAATTAAGGCGTGCAGTGCAGGAGTTTATTGCATTTTCCATCACACTTGATGAGTCCACAGATATTTCAGACACCACGCAATTAGTGATTTATGTCCGTGGCGTGGATACTGTTCTGCACATAACAGAGGATTTTTTAATGTGATATCTTTAAAAAGCACGACCACCCCTCTTTCGGTCCACTACTACCTGTTTGACCCCACCACACCCCTGTCAGCCCGCCGTCTTCCTTTCCTCCCCTACGCCCCTTGTGGCTTCCGCCCTCCCATTTATAGGCTCCCCTGCTCCCATCTATCACCCCTCCCCCCACCCTTTCATAGCTCCCAACTCCCTATACTGACTCAAGTTATTTCCTTTATAGCTTCTCAATAATACATTCCACATTTCCACACAGATCCTTATTTGTGGATGCCATCTTCTTATTCATCACCATCCCCATCATCCCCATGATTCCAGCCTCACCACCATCTCTGAATTTCCTTCCAACTCCAGATCCGTCATGTGATTCCACATACACGTGACCAACAATTATCCATACTCCTATCTACTTCTCCTTAGAGGGAAGATATATAAACAAATCTGAGGCATGGTCCTGCATACCTGCTTGGCACCCTCACATGCCAACCTCTTCATGGACCACCTAGAGGTAACCTCCATAGTATCCCTGCTCTAAACTTCTTGTTTGTTTCACGTTAATGGATATCTTTGTGATCTGGACCCAAGTTTAAGATACGGTAATTCCCATCTTAAACGCCTTCTCTCTTGCCCTTTCACCTGCACCTCTGCAACTACCTTCCCGGATGTTGACCTCCTTTCTTGCCAGTGATTCCATAAACATCTCAATATCATATCAAGCTTTTCAACCATCATCAGTGCCTCCACTTTGATAGCAGTTATTTATTCTACACTAAAGTCACTCCTGTGAAATCTGTCCAGCTGTGGACAGTGCATATACAGAGATGAGCAATCCCTAACACAGTAAAACTGCCAGTATTTCGACAGGTGCAAAAAACTGTGCAAAGAAATTGAAACACACACACACACACACACACACACACACACACACACAAAACTACAAATACTAGTCTCAGTATACTAACAACAATGACCAATGTCAGTTAGCGTTAAATCTGTCCCTATGTTGCGTGACCAGGGAGAGAGCAAGATTCTAAACAAACTTTAAGCGAAATCTTATATCTCAAATGTCTCTTCGTTCCTTAACAACACTTTACAAATAACTGGAAGCACATGGCGGAATCTCAATGTTGTTATATTCCATAGGATGACTGATGTCAAGGCATTGTTCTGCAATAGCAGATTTGCTTGGCTGTTGTAAGTGTATGTACCACGTCAGTGCACTTTGAAGAGAGTTGTGGCAGTGACGTAGCTCTGTCGTTGTTCCCGCATAGTGATTTGCGTAGCTGGAAAAAAATAGAGATTTGAGCAGTGATTATGTACTTCGTAAAGAAAAGTATGAAAACAAAGGACATTCATGCCGATTTCCAGAATACGCTGGGGAACTCTGCTCCTCCATACTGAACGGTTGCCAAGTCGACAAATGAACTTACATTTGGTTGGGATAGCTTGGATGATGATCCATGCAATGGTCAGCCAAAATGTGTCACTACTCCAGAAATCATTGCAAAAGTGGACAAAATGGTCATGGAGGATTGCCGATTGAAAGTGCATGAAATTGCTCATGCTTGCCGGATGTCATCTGAAAGGGTATATCACATATTAACTGAAGAATTAGAAATGAAAAAATTATCTGCAACATGAGTGCCGCGACTCTTGACGGTGGATCAAAAATGCTTGAGGATGGACATATTGGAACAATGTTTAGCCCGTTTCAGAGAAACGAACAAGATTTTTTACCACCAAAGAAAGCAAAGACACTTCCTTCAACGGGAAAGGTCATGATGTCAGTGTTCTGGGATGTGAAGGGGATTCTGTTTGTAGATTATCTCCCCATGGGGCAAACAATTACTGGAGAATACTATACTAACCTCCTGGACAAATTGCAACAAAAGATACGTGAAAAAAGGCCCGATTTAGCAAGGAAGAAAGTCATCTTCCATCAAGACAGTGTGTGCTCACACACATGTGCCATTGCCATGGCAAAATGACACGAACTAAGATATGAACTGTTGCCACACCCACCTTATTCGCCTGATATAGCTCCATCAGACTTCCATCTCTTCCCAAAACTGAAAATTTTCTTAGTGGACAAAGATTCATTTCAAACGAAGAATTGATAGCTGGAGTTGACAACTCTTTTGCAGGCCTGGAGGAAATTCATTTTCGAGATGGTACCAAGGCACTGGAACATAATTGGACCAAGTGCATTAATCTACAAGGAGACTACATTGAAAAATAAAAAAGTGTCAGTGATGTAAGCACTTTTTTCTATTCCGTATCGAAAACTTTTCAAACCACCCTCGTACTCTGGTGAAAGGTGGCTTCGAGGTGGGCTAATTCAGCTGACACACTTTTAGGATGTGAGATGATGTGGAACTGAGGTATGAAGTACCTATTCGTGTGTAGCCGAATGGTGACAACTATGAGCCTGAAGACACCAGACACTGAGAGTTGACTGCTTGTCCCAACATTACATCAGTCTTCCTCCTGACAAACACTCAAGGAAGGGAAGGCAGTCATCCTTTATATCTCCATTGTGAAGCAGCTATTCCAGTGGATGGGATTCAGATGTTCTAAAAAGCCATTTAATTTCGCACTTCCATGGGACTAAAAGCCAAAAGTGACATATGTGTATCTGGAAAAAACAAAAAGGGCATACAGTTTTCAGTGACACCGACTCCAGGGTACATTGCATAAACAGATTGGCAACAATTTGTGACAAAGGGCTCCCCACCACAACTCCAGCCATCTGTCCATAGTGTTGGTCATTGAATAAAAAGTAAGTGGAAGTCAAAAATGTTGAAATAGATTTTGTTAATCCAACACCAAACCTAGGCTGAATTAACTGTAGCGAATCAGTGAAAGGAAAGTGAGTGAAGAGAGACAACATACTAAAAGTCAGGGTCATTAAAATGCAGTCCCTCTAATTGACATAAGAAATCTGATGAGTTGTTACAGTTTGATGCACACACCAATTTAATAGTTGGGTTAACAGAGTAACAATGTGTTTCGCTACACGGTATAGGGAGCACCAATGTTCCTGTCAGTAGGTCTAAGAGGAATCCCTTCCTTGTGGATCTTCGGAAGGCTGTATAACCTAGCAGTACAGCACAGTAATACTTGTGATAGGCTAAAGTTTCCTTTAACTCTTTTTGTTGGGCCATCACTGAGCCTGCAGTTCGCAGGATCAGATGTAAATACTGCTTCTTTCGAGTGCCCTCACTTGTTTCCAACATAACAGTACCATTGCCCTTGCCCGTGGGTAAGATAACAATATCATGATCACTCTAAAGTGGAAACAAAGCAGCTCTGAAGCTGCTATTATATTACTCATGAGTGAATGTGTCCCATTCAACACATGACATACTTCTTTCCTAACCTCCTTGGCAGCATCAGGAGGCTGTTTGAAGTACAGCCTGTACGGCAGTACTTACAAGATCAACAACTGGAAAATGCTTGGGTGGACGTGGATGAAGCTGCTTCATCCAATACTTTTTTTGAGAGTTGATCAAACAGCATTGAGATGTAATGTTACAGTCTGAGCCATGAAAACGTTTGAACTTAGCCAAATGCCAGACAGTTGCAGATGAAATTCCCAGTCAGACTGCGACCAAGAAGCATCATCCAGTGAATACCAAGAAAATAAAAAAATTTTGTAAACAGTCATTAAATGAAGTGAAATAATTATTTACAAATGAAGTCCTAGTGTTGGCAACTATAATGGCTCCTGTCACAAACAAGAGCTAAACCACCACATTGACTGATGTGATTAGAGGCAGGAGAATTAATGAATTAATATTGGCTGTATGGTGCTTCTTTGTCACAGTCTGACTGGGAATTAAATCTGTGACAACATGGCATTCAATTAAGATAAAATGTTTCTGTAGCTTGAAATGTAATACTGAATCCCAATGTTCTGTGATCAATCTCACACAGTAAGTTTTGGACAATTCAGATTCATCCATGCTAGGAAAATGTTTAAACTGTGCACCGATGCCAAATCATTTACACAGTTGTTGATTTTATAAGTTCTGTTGAACAGGTTGGTTTTAAACTGCTGCTTGATGCTACCAAGGACATTTGGAGAGAAGCATGTTATGTTGTGACTGGGGCACATTCACCCTTAAGTAATAAAAGGACCTGAGAGGATTGCTTTGCATTCACTCAGGGTACATCCTGACATCTTTATATCACTCATGGACAACAGCAGTGCTACAGTTATTTTAGATAAGCAGGATTACTTTCAAAAGACTCTGTGTTTACTATCTGACCCCGTGACTTGCAGGCTCAATGCTTGAGCAACAACAAGGGTTGAAAGGAAGACTAACAACCTCCTGAACAAAAGTTCATTGTCAAAAGAGACTGTCAGAAGTCTGTACTTCTATTGTCAAACAATAGAAAATCCAGAATGAAATAGTGACGGTATTATGAAAAGGATAGGTTGCTACTCACCATATAGTGGAGATGATGAATCGCAGATAGGCACAGCAAAAACACTGTCAAACAAGTAAGCTTTTGGCCACACAGGCTTTCTTCAGAATTAGACAAAGCGCGCGCGCGCGCACACACACACACACACACACACACACACACACACACACACACACACACACACCAGTCTCTGGTTGCCAAGGCCAGACAGCGAGTAGTAGTAGTAGTAGTAGTAGTAGTAGTAGTAGTAGTAGTGCATGGTGAGAGAAAAAATCTGGGTAGTGGATGTAAGGAGGAGGCTGGAGCAGGAGGGGGAGGGATAGCAGGGTATGTGTTGGGGCAGTAAAGTGCTGCTTGTGGGAGTATACAGGGATCAGGGTGAAGAGAGGGTAGGGCAACTAGGTGCAGTCATTGGTGGAATAGAGGGCTATGTAGTGCTGGAGTGGGACAGGGAAAGGGGATAAGTGGATGTAGGTTGAGGCCAGGAGGGTTACGGGAGTGTAGAATATACTCCAGGGAGAGTTGCCACCTGTGCAATTCAGAAAAGCTGGTGTTGATATGAAGAATGCAAATGGCACAATCTATGATGCAGTCATCAGAAGAACGTTGTGTTGGGCAGTGTGCTTGGCAATTGGGTGGTCCAGGTGTTTCTTGGCCACAGTTTGTCGGTGGCCATTCATGCGGACAGACAGCTTGTTCGTTGTCATATCCACGTAGAACGCAGCACAGATGTTGCAGCTTAGCTTGTGTACCACATGACTGTTGTGCTGTTCCACTACATTATATGGCCTTCTGAAGATATACAAGGAAGGGGTTCCTTTTAGGCCTATTGCCAGTACCATTGGTGCTCAGTCTTACTGTGAAAAAGAAAAGAAAAGGAAAAAAAAACCTTGCAACTCTGTTGAACCTACTAGTAGGTCAGCATGTGGATGACATTAAGAACTCGGTAGATTTAATACGTCGATTAGGAGGACTGCGCTTCAATGACTTTAATTTTTTGATATGGTCTCTCTCTTCACTCCTGTTTTTGTGTCTAATTTGCTATGGTTAATTGTTGTTAGGTATGGTATTAAATTAAAGAACCTACTTCAACATGTGTTGACTTCCACTTAAGTTTTCGAGTCATCCCTTGGGTATGGGTGTGTGTGTTGTCCTTAGTGAAAGTTAGTTTAAGTTATATCATTTAGTGTGTAAGCCTAGGGACCAATGACCTCAGCAGTTTGGTCCCATAGGAACTTAAACCACTGCCGCCACCACCACCACCACCACCACCACCACCACCACGACTTAGGTTTTATTGACTGGCCAGAACTATGAATAGACAGATGGAACTGCAATGGGGAGTTTGTTGTCGTCTACTATTGCCAGTCTACTTGTGGAAGATTTTTAGGAACATGCCCTGGAGTCAAAGGCATTGAAACTGGCATTTTTTCTCTCCCCAGATATGTAGTTCATATGTCAGTTGTTTGACCTAAGGGAAGTCAGAATTTAAATGGAATTTTAGAACATCTGAATTCAATCCACCTGAATATTTGCTTCTCAATGGAACTGTGAAAGGATGGCTATCTTCCTTTCTTTTGTGTGTTTGTTGTTGTTGTTGTTGTTGTTGTCTGCAGTCCTGAGACTGGTTTGATGCAGCTCTCCATGCTACTCTATCCTGTGCAAACTTCTTCATCTCCCAGTACCTACTGCAGCCTACATCCTTCTGAATCTGCTTAGTGTATTCATCTCTTGGTCTCTCTCTACGATTTTTACCCTCCGCACTACCCTCCAATACTAAATTGGTGGTCCCTCGATGTCTCAGAACATGTCCTATCAACCGATCCCTTCTTCTAGTCAAGTTGTGCCACAAGCTCCTCTTCTCCCCAATTCTATTCAATACCTCCTCATTAGTTATGTGATCTACCCATCTAATCTTCAGCATTCTTCTGTAGCACCACAGTTCGAAAGCTTCTATTCTCTTCTTGTCTAAACTATTTATCGTCCATGTTTCACTTCCATACATGGCTACTCTCCATACAAATACTTTCAGAAACGACTTCCTGACACTTAAATCTATACTCGATGTTAACAAATTTTTCTTCTTCAGAAGCGCTTTCCTTGCCATTGCCAGTCTACATTTTATATCCTCTCTACTTCGACCATCATCAGTTATTTTACTCCCTAAATAGCAAAACTCCTTTACTACTATAAGTGTCTAATTTCCTAATCTAATTCCCTCTGCATCACCCGACTTAATTAGACTACATTCCATTATCCTCGTTTTGCTTTTGTTGATGTTCATCTTATACCCTCCTTTCAAGACACTGTCCATTCCATTAAACTGCTCTTCCAAGTCCTTTGCTGTCTCTGACAGAATTACAATGTCATCGACGAACCTCAAAGTTTTTATTTCTTCTCCATGGATTTTAATACCTACTCCGAATTTTTCTTTTGTTTCCTTTATTGCTTGCTCAATATACAGATTGAATAACATCGGGGATAGGCTACAACCCTGTCTCACTCCCTTCCCAACCACTGCTTCCCTTTCATGCCTCTTTGACTCTTACAACTGCCATTTGGTTTCTGTACAAATTGTAAATAGCCTTTCGCTCCCTGTATTTTACCCCTGCCACCTTTAGAATTTGAAAGAGAGTATTTCAGTCAACATTGTCAAAAGCTTTCTCTAAGTCTACAAATGCTAGAAACGTAGGTTTGCCTTTCCTTAATCTTTCTTCTAAGATAAGTCCTAAGGTCAGTATTGCCTCACGTGTTCCAACATTTCTACGGAATCCAAACTGATCTTCCCCGAGGTCGGCTTCTACCAGCTTTTCCATTCGTCTGTAAAGAATTCGTGTTAGTATTTTGCAGCTGTGACTTATTAAACTGATAGTTCGGTAATTTTCACATCTGTCAACACCTGCTTTCTTTGGTATTGGAATTATTATATTCTTCTTGAAGTCTGAGGGTATTTCGCCTGTCTCATACATCTTGCTCACCAGATGGTAGAGTTTTGTCAGGACTGGCTCTCCCAAGGCTGTGAGTAGTTCTAATGGAATGTTGTCTACTCCGGGGGCCTTGTTTCGACTCAGGTCTTACAGTGCTCTGTCAAACTCTTCACGCAGTATCATATCTCCCATTTCATCTTCATCTACATCCTCTTCCATTTCCATAATATTGTGTTTGTTAGGAGAAAGGTTAATGGAACATTGGGACAAGCTGTTCTTTGTTTATAGAAAGTCAACTCTCACATTTTGGTCTCTTCAGGCAATTCTGGCTCAGTGTGAAATGGTACTTTGTACATTAGTTCATAGGGACCTTGTCATCTCAGACCAAAAGTTGGTCAACTGGGTTTGCCCACCTCGAAATCACCATTTGCTAGGATGATTATAGTGAAAAAGAGATCAGCTGCGTGTTGCACTGTTGACCAATTATGAATCAAATGAGTGATAAAAATAACATAGTGGCACCAGAGTCTGCAGACATTTTGCCTTATGAAGGTAGCATTTTGAGCAAGACTAGCCATATTTTGTGGAAATATGATGTACAATGTGTTTCTCAACCACTGTCAAAGATAAGAATTGTTTTAAAGTCTGCAAAGAATTATTTTGGTTGCATAAGGTGAGTATCAACCATATCCCTCACATTTGTGAAATGTTATTTATTGTTCCGACAATCGGGACTGTGGAGGAACATTGCACTGAACTGAACAAGTGCATCATACACGCTTACAATAGCAAAATTAATCTGTTATTGCAGAAAATTGTCTTAGTACTGGTCATTTTATGAAATATAAAAACAGAGTTTCTGCCATGCTCTTTTAGCTGTTGGGATAGTTTTATTAAGAATGCAGTTGAGATTAAAATAGCAAGTGACATGGAATTCTTGCCTAAGTTCTACTTGGATTTCTGCTGTCTCCTGCATGTATGCTGTCTTTTGTCACACAACTAGATTTAAATTTCCTTGCACAAGTGCTCTCTCATTACATTCATGCCTTAAAAATGACAGGGTGTGCATGTGTCAAAATATCGGCAACTGTCAAAGGTGTCACGTGACTACTTTCCTGTAAGCTGTTTGAACATTTTATACACCAAGAGAAACACAAGTTTCACCTTGTCTAGTATGCTGAAGATCTTTGTAAGGCCTTCACAAGCAGACACTACTTTCCAAAACTAGCCAGCGAACAGATCTCCTGTGCTCTATCCACTTATGCCCCTAATTCTCCACATACCTCATTAACCAGATGTAATTGGAATACCCTCCTGCTTACCTATTATCATCCTGGACTTTGAAATCTTAAACATATCTTCCATCAGGAGTTTGACTAAAATGCATAATGCACTGAAAAGTGGAACATTCTTCTCCTTCCCACCTCTCACAAAGTGGTATTTCACTGTTCATCCAACCTACCAAATATCTTGATCCAGTCTTGTGCCTTACCTACACCCAACTCCTCACCTCATCTATCGAATCCCTGTGCAAAATTGTGGAAAACACATTTTATTTTAGTCTTGTCACTGGAAAAATCCTGCATTGTCAGAGGCAGCTTTGTATATGAAAGCAATTGTGTCATATACCAACTTTGCTGTAAGTTCTACCCAGCCTTTTTTGTTGGCATGACCACCAACCAACTGTCCGTGTGAGTCTCCATCACAAAACTGTTCTTATGTGCGTTTGTTTTCCCTTCTTGACACTGTGCAACATCTAACTCATTAGTGAGTCAGTTTTATGAATCCTTTGTGTTGTCTCCACAAAAGAGTCATCACTACATTTATTAAAATGGTGTATATAAAGAGAAATGATAAGCCAACTTTGGTTGCTCGTAGAAATAACACTACATAACACCCTAAGATGTTATCCAGTGCTGGCCGGTGTGGCCGAGCGGTTCTAGGCGCTTCAGTCTGGAACCACGTGACCGCTATTGTCACAGATTCGAATCCTGCCTTGGGCATGGATGTGTGTGATGACCTTAGGTTAGTTAGGTTTAGGTAGTTCTAAGTTCTAAAGTCTATTCACCAAGAGCTGGGACGAAACATAAACAGTGTCACGTGAGCTACTACGCTCGTTTCCAGAGAAAGCATTTGATGTTCTCGTGATACGTAGGGGTGTGGAAAATCCTTGGCGCACGCTTTGCAGTGGGCGGCGTTCAGCTGGCTGCCGAGCTGTCACAGCGGACCATGAGAAACCTTGGCAACAATGTACGAAATAAATTTAACAATAACATTAAAATAATGTTAAACTGAGTTCATTCTGTCGAAGCAGGTTGCTAACAAAACACTCCATTCAAACATAATTAATTGTTAATTTTAATAACAATACCAGTAATAGTAATGATAAAGGATGAAACAAGGTTCACTCTGTCGAACTTGACTGTTTTCATTGAGGTTTATAACAAATCGCTCCTCTATAATGCAGTCTACTTTCCACACTTTAGTTTCCACTTTTTCCACGACATAGAGGACGCACTTGTTCCAATCCTCTGCAGTCACTGTTCTTACTGCTTCTTCTAGCAGTACTTTAACTTCCGGCATTTTGTATGTTGTGTTTTTCGCTGCAGCATAGCCTTTCATTCTGGCCCACACTAACTCCATGGCGTTTAATTCACAATGGTACGGAGGAATCCTGAGAACAGTTTTCCCTGCATTCTTCGCCATTTCATCTATTGCGCATTCGCTGTGCGCTGTTCTTTGATTTTTAACCATATCTAAAAATTCTTTCTTCAACATACCGTCTTCAAAAGCGATGTTTTTAGATTTTAGTCATGCTGATATTTCGTGCTTATTGGAATTTGCATTGGGAACTTTTTCTTTTCTCCGAGAATGGTATGGCGCGTTATCAAGAACAATAACTGCATTTTCCTGAAGCCGAGGAAGAACATCTTGAAACCAGTTCTCGAAGGTTTTGGCGCACATCTCCTCATGATAATCTCCACTTTTCTTGGATTCGAAAGTCCACAAACATCCTTCAACGAACCCTGCTTTGCTGCCAATGTGTGCGATAATCATACGTTTCCCTTTACCTGATGAGCCCTTGCTTCCGGTGGGCAATCCGGACAGAAACGCTTGTTTTGAGGAATTTATAGTGTCATCTACCCAGACGTAACTTCGGGTATGACCTACGTTCACCCACGTCTCGTCCAAATAGTAAATGGGTCTGCCTTCATCTCTCAACCGTTTAATGGTTCGAATATAATGCCGCCTCCATAAAATGACGTCATCCCTGTCTATTAGCATGCTATCGCGCCCACGCCGGACATATTTGAAATTCATTTCTCTCAATAACTTATAAAATGTAGTTCTCCGAAAATTGCCCAGATCTGCATATTCGTTCACAACTGTAAGCAGTTTGTCAATTGTTGGCAATTCGTTACGAAAAAAAATTCGTGTACTTTCCTTCATATCGCATTTCTATCGAAGTCATCAACACTTTCAGAAAGTTTCTGTCGTGATTTTCCTTTCTTGGGAGACTTCAAAGAGTGTGTGATCTTGTACTCACTTATCACATGATACACTGAAGAACGTCCAACACCTGTAGCCGCAGCTCTTTTCGAAACAATGTCACTCATTGACTGCTCTGGATGTAACAGTTCCGTTTTATACACATTAAGCACCATGTGCTTCTCAGAAAAACTTAATGATTTCTTCTTTGCTCGCTTCTTTGGTGGACTCAGAACTGACACGTCGACCTCGCTCGCTGAGTCAGTGGATGACATAATGAGGACAGCCGTATGTGATGCTAATGAAATAAGTGAATATATAAAATAAGAAACCATGCAATGCTATTGGAAGCGCACATAAACAGTGAATGCTCAGCGTGACTACAAACACATATACTTACTCTAATAATCAACAACTAGTCTTTCAAGCGTCTTTACAGATGAACCTAAGATATCCTGAAATCGCCGCTGTACAACCCCTACAACTGAGACGGCCACACTGACTGAGCGCCGCGCCTGCGAACCGCACAATGCATCGCTCATAAAGGAGAAATGGTTGCACCCATCGCATTCGAACAAACTACAAAATTAAATTCAAACCTTTCTGAAACTTTCCTCGCTTACACCCACACAAAAAAATTTAAAGGGGAAAAGTTTGCCGCTTACTATCTTTCGGTTGATGATTTGGTAAAAGTTCTGCATCAGACGTGAGATTTTAATTTACTATTTCACTATTACTGACTCTATTGGGCAGAAAATTTGCAGAAGTCATCAACATATAGTACTGAAGGCAATTATAAAATTATTTTGCTGTGCAACACACAGTTTAGGAGACATGGTGTGATAAATATAGAGTAACGCGAAAAAACAACTTTTCCTGAAAGCTTAAATATTTCTCTTTTTCAGTGACAATAAATTTTAATGTAATGTAAGAAAAGGTGTTGGAAGGTAGTTCTCGGATCACTTTATCATGTTTAGCTGCCAAATTATAAAAAGCACGACTTTCATTTTATAATTTCTGACGCCCCTGCCTTGTACACCCCTCGACGGCAGTGCTGTGGTCACACACCTTGCCCTGTTTATAGTGAGTCTCTCGTTTCGGTGAATGGAGTATAGAGGACTGATGACCTCAGATGTTAAGTCCCATAGTGCTCAGAGCCATTTGAACAAAAAAACAGTGAATTCAGATATTTTGTTGTTTGCATCCATAAAGGTGCGAGTGTTCCGTGAGCTTGATACATCAAAACTTAGTGTGTCCAGTCAGTTACAATTGGTAACTCCATTTAAAGGATGTAACATTGTAGCTTCATTTCCATTAATCACAGTGTAATTTCATTTTTCTTTCTTTCCTTCTTTCTTTCAAATTCCTATTCACAGCAAATCAAACTCCAATAATCAGTTTAAAATTTGTTTGTCTGTAAGCAGAAAACCATGCGATTCTCTTAAAGCATATTTTCTCTCCATATGTGAATGCGGTAACACAATACTTTATCAATGGTCAAAGAAGTTCAGCAGTTGACATAAAGTTGAGAGTGATGCCTGCAGGAGAGCCTCCCAAGTTCTATCCATGACCTAGATATATTGTGTCTCCCAAAGTGCCACTTCCATGTCTCAGATTTTGCCTTACGCATTATTGTCACAGTTACAAAGTGGTGATACATTTGATTGTTAAACTAAATGTCTGAGGCATACCAGACACTACTGTTAAGTTTAAATCACAAGCTTTGGCAAGTAAAGGTCCTCTTTTCTGGGACAATAAGGAGAAAGATGTTACAGATTCACACCACCTTACCACAGAATGGGAAAACTGCCGTTAAGATGTAAAATGCTGTAAAGATTAGCAGCATGAAGGTGATGAATGTAAGAAAGGTTTAAATGAATGAGACACATTGTTTTATCGACAAGAAATTTAGTCTTTGGTAGGAAACTCATAAAAGCTACTGCCTTTGTAGAACATCTGTGGTGTTGGGTTATCTGTGTCCAATTAGAGCATCGTGGATGTCAATACTATGCATACAGTGCAAAATGTGAAAAGTTTTATTGTTGTGTGTGTGTGTGTGTGTGTGAGTGTGAGTGTGAGTGTGAAGGATATGGTCTGGAGAGCAAAAGGGGAACACATACTAGTTTTGTGGTATGGGGAGATGGTGAGAAAATAGTCACCATTTCTTACAAAATTAAACTGAAAACTAGTTAAAAACTATTTTTATTTCTCACCAAGTAATGTAATGTAATGCTACTGCTTCGATTTTACTAAACTGAGAGAGCATAGTTCGTTTGAGATGATATATTATTTTTCTGTGGGATGGGTAATGTTCAGATATATGCAATAGTACTTGCATGTTTTTAGTAGTTTTTGTTGTTGGCTCATCACACAAGGAAAGACACTCCAGGCTGAAAGTACAATTCTACGAGTATTTAGTATTTTCAGTTGCAAGAAGAATAGTAGTAAATGGCTAAATAGTTTTCAGGTTCCTCTGCGGGTGAGGGGTTAGAATAGACCCACGGTATTCCTGCCTGTCATAAGAGACGACTAAAAGGAGTCTCAAACGTTTCAGCCCCTATGTGATGGTCCGCTCTTAGGTTTGACCGCCATATTTCAAAATTATTCTGAAGAGTGAGCCAATTGGGGAAGGGCATTTTACTTGGTGTGTTGTGTCCATCGTGCATTGGGACCTTTAGCTAGCTCATTCATCGTTGCATTGCAGTCCCGCTTGCTCTCCATCTCTTGAGCGAGGATACATTTCTGGGTGCCATTTCCGCCATGCACTCCGCAGTGTTGCTTTCTGCGCTGACGATGACCATGACCATGGACGACATGACACCTAAAATCCATCACGGTAGCCAGTCCGTTGTGGTGGGGCTGCCATGTACCCTGTTGGTTGTAGCCCCCTGACAACACAGGGATTGTTCTGCTGATGCCTGCGCTGTTAACTCCCCACGTCTGCCAAGGAGTAGATGCCCATCTCCCTGGGACATCGGGACTCCTGGCAGTGGCCATCCTTACAGGTGGCCTTTGCTGTGGCTGGGTTGCGCCTATGGGGAGGGCCCTTGGTCGGAGTTGGTGGCATCAGGGTGGATGACATGCAATGAATCATGGCACATCTTCTCTTGCTGGTGGCCAACCACCAGCAGTTCTAAGCGTTCGAGGGCTCTCTTTAATGCAAACATGTATGGCCCCAAATCTTTCCCCTCCCTAGCCACACCATGGTAGGAACAAAAGGCTATGAATGACAGCGAGATGTATTTGCCCTGGTATCTAGTCTGTATGAGAGCTGATGGGGAATCCTTTGTGTCCATGAAGCCTCAGTTCTTCGTAGAGCATTTAGAGGACAAGTTTGGGGAGGTGGAGGGCTTGCAAAAATGCGGTCCGGGTCAGTCTTGATGAAAACAAGCATCCTCTACCCAGTCATGGGCGTTACTCGCTTGTAAGAAGCTGGGGGGATGTTTCTGTTACTATCATGCCCCATAAAAGCTTAAATATGGTCCAGGGCATTATCTTCCACAGGGACCTTGTTTTACAGTCCGATGACGAGCTGCACGCCCACTTAAAACGACGAGGTCTCCATTTCATATGGCGCGTCCACCGGAGTCCGAGGGATAATCAGGTCACCACCGGTGCCTTCATCTTGGCCTTCGAGGGTGACACATTACCCGAGAAGGTGAAGGTGACGGTCTACCGCTGTGGTGTCAAGCCATATATCCCTCTCCCAATGCGGTGCTTCAAGTGTTGGAAGTTCGGCCATGTGTCTTCCCGCTGTGCTTCCAGCCTCATATGTCGTGATTGTGGTCGTCCATCCCATCCCGATACTCCTTGTGCCCTGCCTCCCATCTGTGTCAACTGCGGAGAGCACCATCCCCCTTGCTCCCCGGACTGTAAGATTCTACAGAAGGAATGGAAAATAATGGAATACAGGACCCTGAACCGACTGACCTGCACTGAGGCTAAACGGAAATTTGAACGGCTTCATCCCACGTGCATGATGTCATCTTATGCCGCCACTGTCACTCCTGTTACAGCTCCGTTTCACCACATACAGTCAGCTCTCAGAGCCGAAGGACCACACCTGGCCCCTTGATAGTGGGGTGTGTGGGGTGTGGGGGGGGGGGGGGGGAGGACTTCCCTCCCTGTTGCTCCCGCACCTCCTACCTCGGGAGCAGCAATCCCCCAACCATCGGGGACACCAGTACACACTTGTAAGCTGGAGAAGCTTAAGTCTTCTTCGGCTTCTCTCGCTAGGAAGGTATCCCTTGGGTCACTCCCTTCTTAAGTTCCTACCAGTAGCAAACCAGACACCCGCCAGGGGCTGAAGAAGCCCCAGGTAGCTAGTCTTAGGGCTTTGCGGTCCTCTTCAGTCCTGGAGACTGAATCAAAGAAGCCCTTCCAGCAAGGGCAACCAAAGGAACAGCGTGAGAAATCGAAATTGATGACCTGTAAGACCAAGGAAATTGCGGTGGCACCCATTCCACCGCTACCTACAAGCTCTGCGTCTGAGGATGCGTTGGAGATTCTGGCATCCGCTGACGACCTAGATCTCGCCGGTCCCTCAGACATGATGGATGTCACTCGTGCTGGTACTGAATCGGTGGCAGCGAGTGAACGCGCGGCGTAACCTGCCTCCTTGGTCCCTTCACGTCTTCCTCGGCCATGTACAATGTCATCCTCCAGTGGAACTGCAGCAGTTTTGTCCACCATCTTGCTGAGCTGCGACAACTTCTCAGCCTTCGCCCTTTCCTCTCCATTGCTGTTCAGGAAACTTGGTTTCTGGCGATGCGAACCCCCGACCTCCATGGCTGTCGGGGTTATTATAAGAACCGGGCAGCTTATGAGAGGGTATCTGGTGGCGTCTGCATCTATGTCCTTCACTCTCTTTACAGCGAGTCTGTCCCTCTACAAACACCTTTAGAGGCTGTCGCTGTTCGGGTGTGGACACCTCAGGCTGTTTCTGTCTGCAGTCTCTATCTTCCACCGGATGGTGATGTCCTGCAGCATGTCCTGGCTGCACTGATAGCCCAATTGCCGCCACCTTTTCTGCTACTGGATGACTTCAATGCCCATAACGCACTGTGGGGTGGATCAGTGGCAACAGGCCAAGGCAGCATCATTGAGCAAGTATTGGCACAGCTCTACCTTTCTCTTTTAAATACTGGTGCCTTCACACATTTCAGAGTGGCACATACTCAACCATCGACCTTTCGATCTGCAGCCCTAGTCTGTTACCATCTGCCCAATGGAGTGTGCATAACGACTTGTGCGGTACTGACCACTTTCCGATCTTTCTGTCACTGTCAAAGCGTCACTCTTCTGGGTGCACCTGCACATGGGCTATGAATAAGGCTGACTGGGACTTAATCACCTCCACTGCCACTATTGAGCCTCTTTCCAATGACGCCTGAATATTGCGGTGGTTCACTCGGCCACCACCGGCATCGTTACTGCCACACAACCTGACATTCCCTTTTCTTATGGGTCCCCTCGGTGGAGGATTGTGCCTTGGTGGTCGCCCGAGATCGCTGAGGTGATTAAAGATCGCAGGTGGGCACTCCAGCGTCACAAGCGGCATCCCTCATTGGCACACCTTATCGCCTTTAAATAGCTCCGTGTGCGAGCCCGCCGCCTCATTCATTAATGCAAGCAGGAGTGCTGGGAAAGGTATGTCTCCACCATTGGCCTCCGTTCCTCTCCATCGCAGGTTTGGGCCAAGATTAGGCGACTCTATGGTTATCGGACCCCCGTCAGTGTACCTGTGCTTTTACTGAATGGAGCAGTCTGTACTGACTCAGATACAATTGCAAACCATGTAGCGGAGCATTTTGCTCAGAGTTCCGCTTGTCCGAATTACCCACTGGCCTTCCGCTCCCTGAAAGAGCGGTTGGAACATGGGATCCTTTCGTTTCACACGCGCCACCCTGAATCTTACAATGCTCTGTTCGGTAAGTGGGAATTCCAAAGTGCCCTACTGCTAGCCCTGATACGGCTCCCGGACCAGATCGCATAAACTGTCAGCTGCTCAAACACCTCTTAGTGGACTGCCAGCGACACCTCCTAGACCTTTTCAACCATATCTGGGTTGAGGGTGAGTTCCTGTTGCAATGGTGGGAAAGCATCGTAATCCCCGTGTTGAAACCTGGCAAGAACCCACTGGAGGTGGACAGCTACTGCCCCATTAGCCTCACCAACGTTCTTTCCAAGTTGCTCGAATGCATGGTGAGCCGGAGGTTGAGTTGGCTACTTGAGTCTCGGGGCCTTCTGGATCCGTCTCAGGGTGGGTTCCATAAGGGCCGCTCTGTCGCTGATAATCTGGTGTGCCTGGAGTCTGCCATCCGTACAGCCTTTGCCTGCCGTCAGCATCTGGTCGCCGTCTTGTTTGACATGCAGAAGGCATACGATATGACATGGCGACATCACATCCCCTCTACACTTCATGGTTGGGGTCTTTGGGGTCTGCTCCTGATTTTCATACAAAATTTTCTGTCTCTTCGTTCCTTCCGCATGAAAGTTACTGCCTCCCATAGTTCCTCCTGAGTTCAGGAGAAGGGGGTACCGCAAGGATCTGTCTTGTGTCTGCCTCCTTTTAATTGCAATTAATGGGCTCGCTGCGGCGGCGGGAACGCCTGTCTCAGCTTCCTTGTATGCTGACGACTTCTGCCTATACTTTAGCTCCACTGGCATTGCAGCTGCTGAACGGCAGTTACAGGGCACTATCTGCAAGGCGCAGTCTTGGGCTGTAGCGCATGGCTTCTACTTTTTGGCTGCCAAGACCTGCGTTATGCATTTCTGTCGACGACGCACTGTTCATCCTGAGCCATGGCTTTATCTTGACGTTGAACCTCTTGCTGTGGTGGAGACGAATCAGTTTTTGGATTTGGTTTTTGATTCCCAGTTGACTTGGCTCTCTCATATTTGGCAGCTTAAACAGATATGCTGGCGGCATCTTAAAGCTCTTCGTTGCTCGAGTCACACCAGCTACGGTGCTGATCGGTCTACCCTTCTACGGCTGTACCAGGCATTAATTCAGTCCCATCTAGATTATGGGAGCCTGGCTTACAGTTCGGCATCACCTTCCACATTGCAGTTGCTTGACCCCACCCTTCACAGCGGGATCCTTTTCAACACTGGAGCTTTCCAAACAAGCCCTGTCAACAGCATACTTGTGGAGGCAGGTGTCCCTCCATTGCGGTTCTGGCACCAACGGTTACTGGCTGCTTATGCTACACACATTTGTAGCTTGCCCAAGCATCCCAATTATTGTCTCCTGTTCCCTCAGTTGGTTGTCCATCTTCCGGAACGGTGGCCCCAGTCAGGGTGTACGATCGCAGTTAACGTCGGAGCTCTTATCTGAGCTTGAGGTTTTCCCTCTTCCACCTTTTTTCCAGTCCACTCTGCGTATACCCCCACGGTGTGTGCCCCGCCCATGCCTTCGGCTCGATTTGGCACAGGGCCCGAAGACTCAGTCCCTCCTGAGGCCCTCCACTGTCGCTTTCTTTCAATCCTTGCCACGTTTCAAGGCTCTGACAGTGTCTATACTGACAGTTCAATGGTTGCTGGTTGTGTCGGTTATGCTCTTACTCTAGGGGATCATTATGAACAACTCTCATTGGCGGCTGGCTGCAGTGTTTTCACTGCCGAGCTGGTTGCCATCTCTCGCACCCTAGAGTATATCTGCTCCTGCTCAGGTGAGTCCTTGATTATCTGCAGTGACTCCCTGAGCAGTTTACGAGCTATCGACCAGTGTTTCCCTCACTCTTGTCTGGTGATGGCTATCCAGGAGTCCCTCCATACTCTTGCCTGTTGCAGCCGCTCTGTGGTCTTTGTGTGGACCCCAGGTCATGTCGGCATCCTGGGAAGTGAACGTGTTGACACGCTGGCCAAACAGGCTGTTGGTGCACCAGCCTTGGAGATTGGCCTTTCGGAGAGTGACCTCAGGTCAGTTTTGCAGCAGAAAGTACTTCGCACCTGGGGTGAAGAATGGCGCACCCTTACTTTACCCAACAAACTTTGAGCCATCAAGGAGGCTACCAGTGCATGGCGCTCCTCATTGCGGGTCTCTCACAAGGACTCTGTTGTCCTCTGCCGGCTGCGCATTGGCCACACCTGGATAACACTCAGCTATTTATTGCGCCGTGAGGCCCACCTTTATGTCGCTGCGGGTCAGCTTTGACGGTGGTCCACATGTTGTTGGACTGCCTGCTTTTAACTCTGCTCAGGCAGACGTTTGCGCTGCCTGATATGCTTCCTGCACTTTTATCAGATGACTTTGCGATGGCATATTTAGTTTTGAGTTTTATTCGTGCAGGGGGTTTTCATCGCTTGATCTAAGTGTTTGTCCTTTTTTTTTTGTGTTGAGTCTGGCCTTTGGCCTACGATTTTTGACTGGGGTTTTTATTGCATTTCTTGGTGGTTGACTTTTCCTGTTTTGTTTCTATGGTCGGCAACCACTGTCACACTTGGTGTGATTTTAATTCCTTTTTTCTGGTCTCTGTTTGTGTCTTTCTTGTCATGTGTCATCTCCACTGTTTGTTCTTATTCTTTGTGGTGTTTCAAGTTCGTGGAAAAAGGGACCAATGGCCCTATTAGTCTGGTCCCTTCAATCCCACAAACCAATCAACCAACCAAGTTTTCAGGCTTCACAATAGATGGCAATACCCTTGCTATAACCCTCAATGTCCATTGCATGCTGTGGCTTTCCTCAAAATGACAATTGAAGAGATACATCTGTATGTCTGACAGGGCATGATGCAAGTTCGATTTATGAAGATGACAGTTCCGTTTTTTCTGAAGGGAGGGGTTGGAAACAGCAGCCTTCCCCTGTCCCCTGTTGGATGTGTCCTTAATGATAAGCAAGTGAATAGAAAGAAATAATGGACATGTGGCATATGCCATTTGTTAAACATTGAAGTCTAACAGATGAGGCCATAAATTGTTGATACTAGATGCAGTGTACTTAAAGTTTTCTGGTTTTTGTGGTATACATAAAAATGTACTGTGTGTATTATTGTATCGAGATGTCTTACCTGCTTGTGCACAACATTAACATTCATTTTGACTACCATGTGCTTATCACAGAATCTGAGAGAATTGTGTTTTTCGTTGTAGTGGGTACTTGTTTATTCTGCGCGCTGAGAGGTGATGTTCATGAATACGGAGATGAGCAAAACAAAAATCAAATCCAATCACTTAATTGACATTGAATGGCATGGATAAAATCTTAGATTTCATTGATAGTTCTTGTCGTCTTCAAGTATACTAACATTTATGTTGGTGACCTCATCCAGCCATAGAACATGCTGCAGTATACGTACAGTAAATATTAGGACTAAAATAAACATTATTTTAGAAGTCATAGGCATGATTCTGATATTTGTTGATAATGTGACATTTTTCTGATTTACTTCACAGATACATATTGTAAATTGCAAGTTTTTGGATGTGATGGCAGGCACATAGCCTGTTGCTAAAAGAATACTAACCATAAGGCCCCATTACTCTACACTATTGTAGAGCGAGACTGTGGCCAAGTGCAACATGACAATGCTGTCTATCAAACCTGAAGTCCAGATTTGAGTTCCCCAATTTCTTTTGCTCATTCTGGATGGATGGGTGGGTGGATGGATGGATGGATGGATGGATGGATGAGGCAGCTTAACCCCTTTTGATGGGAAGCATAAACCGCCTTATGTTTACCAATATCCAGGGGTGTAGGAAGACAGACCCAAGTGTATTTAACACTATTGAGTGTAAACATATGTTCAATAATGATCATTTGTGACCTCAGTTCTTTCACGTAATGGGCAAATTCTGGACAAAGCCTATTTGTTCTTGGAAATTTGTCATTGTGAAATTTTCTGACCTAAAATGGCGAATGGGAAGTGAATGAAAGGAAAAAAATTAAACTATTCTCTGATTAAATACTGAAAATTGTTGGTGTGCTTTCCATTTTTCTGTAATAGCCCTGTTCGTGTCATTGATGTTACAAAAAAATTATTTTGAAACATTTCAGGTACCTCTGTCTTCAGAATAAACAATCGGCAGTTGAAGCGTTTAAGTGCTATACAAAGCAACACCCAAATATTCAGGCTGGGCCACCATATATTTTACCCCTGCTCAACTTCATATGGTTTCTTTTGCAAACTGTAGAAAGGTATGTACTAACACATCAGTACACATATCTGCATGGTCTTAAGGGTGCTGCAAGTACAATTTTTCATTACAAGTCACAGAAGTTTAGAGGAATGCAAAGACATAAATTACCGTGTGCTGTTACTGAAAGAAGGAAAGCTAATTAATGTTGGCTATTAAACTGTGCATATTGACACTTGAAACTAATTAAGTGGTTTCTTTGTAATATACTGCGTGAATCACCTAAGCTGTTGACCTCAGATATTTGTGGAACCGTGTAAGATATCATAATTTTGTTTTCACACTATTGAATTGTAATGAAGTTCTCATTAAACTGTGTACAGTCTTCTGTGATGTCAGTGTTAATTATGGAGATATTAGTATCACCTTTGTTTCCTCAAATAAAACCATAGTACACAGACTTGGCATACTATGTAAGGGAGAACACAGTAACTATTGTGTGACAAATTCCTTTATTGTATTTCTCACACAAATATTGTGACTCTGTAAGTTTGTAGCTTCCATGCCCAATGTCATTCTGAATAAAATAATTTTACCTATTAGGCCTCATCATTGTAAAAAACTAAACGAGCAGAATTGCCAATGTTTTGACTGTAGCACGTTGATCGAAACATCAGCAGTTTAGTTGCTTTAGCGTTTTACAGTGACGTTGCCTAATATCCAAAAGTCATTTTATTTAGAAGCATCATGACCAGTTTTGTAGTAAGTTGATGTTTTGTGTCCATTATTATGTAAGGGATTCAACATATCTGATACCGACTTAGTAGGAAGTCAAAAAAATGTATGACCGAAGGCTGAGAAATACAGTAACAGAAAAACTGTAGTAATTTTTGCTACAGTGATCAAATATCTAGAAAAGATTAATTCAGTTTAATATCACTCACAGAAATTAAATACAATAAATGGTTTCTCTCTTTTGGATATCAAACTTATTGCTGTTTTGTGAAGTAGTTTGTCATATCAAAATTTTGAAGTAGTGAAGTTGTCTACTTGCTACTTTGTCTGTCATATGTGCCTTATAATTATGACTGTTTTTCTTTCAGTGGTAAGCTAGCTGCTTTTATTGTCTTGTGTGAAAAATATGAGCCAAGTATAAAAAGGGATCCATCATATACTGAATATCTTGATAAAATTTCCCAAATATTTTTTGGTGTCGCTGCTGCCCGTCCAAAGACACAAGGATTTTTAGGTAATGAAAACATTTACTGAATTCTTATATTTTATTTACACGCAAGTATCACAGAGCTATATTACTCTTTTGATGTTAAGTGCATTGGACAACATTAACAATACATCTGGTGCATTATTTGTAAAGTGTTTGCTACTTATGTGGCATGTGTTGTGTAGTGTTACCCTTCTGCTTTTTGGGATTGAAATACTAGTAATGAAACTCTGAACACTGTACTCTTTCATGTCATAAAATGTATTTTTAGATTCCTTTTCTTATTTTACATGCATCGAATGGAGTACTAATTGAAGTAGTAAGCCACGGGGATTGCCATTCCATTCTGAAACAGACTGCATAGGAGTGAAGATGCATTGTAACATTTTCAGTTTTCCTTGTTTCTTGGCTCCATAGTTGTCATTTGGTAGAAACTGGTGGACTGAATAAACCTGGTAGTTACTTTTGATGTTGGCAGTCTTTTCCATGAAATAATCCTCGAGAGCAAAAATAAATAATGATCTTATGAATCAGTAAGCTAAATATTGTTCGTATGTTAGAGGATACTTTTTGGGTTTCTAGACAACTTGACAGTTCCGTTTTTGTATATAGTATTTTGATGGCTAATGCAAGATCTTGATCACGTATTGAGAGATTTAATTCTTTGTCACACATGATTACTCTTAACATATAACAAATGGGACTGCATCTTTCATTGAAGTGATGTGTGTACTAAATGAGACAGTCAATCTAACTCGACATTTGAAAGCACATTGTTTACCGACCACAGTGGAAAACAACTCAGAAATCTTAGCATTCCGTGTTACTGATTGGTGTTTATATTTTCACCAATGTAAAGAAAATGATACCCCAGTCTGTTCAAGAATATGATCCATGATCTCAAAAGAGTGCTACTCATTTGACCACGTGAAACTTGGTTTGACGATTTCTCCCACGATACCCTGTGAACAATGGATGAAAGGCAAGAGTCAGGTTTAATATTCCTAGATCTTGCAGACTCCCCTGACGGTCCCAAACCTCCATACAAGTTTTTCAGTTCATCTGCGATTCTGTAAAAAATGGTACGAGTGATAGCTATAGTTTACTGGTCAAGCCTTTCTGCTGAAGACTGTACTAGTTAAGATGACCATCTCATGAGTTATCTTAGCGAATTGGCACATAGGATTTCCTCCTGCCTCTTCTCTGTGAAGCTCTCATAGAGGTTGCCCCTGAAAGTGGCTCCTGTAGCACATTGCATTCTAAAGAAGGTGCAAGCAAGCGACCTGTAATTTAATTGGTGGTGCTTGTAGCTAATCTATGTGAAATAAGTCCCAGGAATCCATTAAAATGCATTTATTTGTAAGCACTGTAAAGTAGTAGCATTTTAGTATTATGAAATGATTGCTATCATAAAGGTAATAAAATCAGAAAAAATAGTAAAGCCAACTATCATATTAACACTTTGCCTACCGCATGTCTCGTACAGATTTATTCGCTTGGCGCCGGCAGTGCTAATTCGGATTACTTGGCTTGTCGCCGGCCACTTGTAACCTTTCTGTTGATGACAAGCTTCAAACACATCGACTTTTGCACTCTTTGATTTTTCGAGAAATCCCCTATTTTGCAGTATCATTCCACAAACTCGAATTTTCTTTTCAAGTAACTTCTCTGCAAGTTCTACAATGTAGAGGTGACGTCACTTTCCATAAGAAAGTGTCAGTAGTTCCATCATTGTTTTTGATAAAGGTTGTCCAGTGCCGGAATATATCTTGAATGAGGAAATGTATCCCTTACTTGAATCACACAGCATGCGAATGAGTATGCCATATTTTGTAATTTTCGATGGATTGTAAACTTTAAAATTTAACTGTCACACCACAGTATCATTCCTTCATCAGTTGAGATGTTTTGACTTAGATTAAATGTTTCTTTCAACTTTTCGGGAAAATAATCAATTACAAATTGCTCTTTGAAAAGCCGGTTGGCATTAGCCGGTTTATTGTTGTTGTCGGAAAAATGTAAAAATGATAATATTTATCTGAATCGGTTGCGGGACATCATTTTGCGAAATATTGGTGTGTCTATCAACGGATTTGTTGACTAATAATCATCGATCCTTCCTTTTACAGTTTCCTTAAGTATAGAAAGCCCAAACCGTTTTCTAAGTTCGGATCCCGTAACATTGACAGATTTGGCATTTTTTTTTTATCCAGTTTCCTTCTATTGCAATTTTGACTGTAATACTGGTCTATTTCATTGTTAATATATTCAAATAGATCCTTCCCAATATCTAATTCTACGATATCCACGACGCTCTGTGTATCTTCGGGAAATATGTGTGGACCGGGAGACCCTTCAAATTTATTATTGGTCCTCAGTAAATCATAGTTTGTCTTCTTCGTCTGATTCATCCGAATCAGTTGGCAACCATAGTGTTTACTGAATTCTTCTTGGACGTATTTCACTATCTTCCAAAAATTCTGCTTCACTTTAATTTTTTTGATATCCAATGTCCTCTTCCCAATAGGCCAAGTTGTCAAGAACATCAGACAAGATGAACACAAATTCATCATAAATAATCGTATCGTCTCTTTCGTCTGAGTGCACAAGTACTCATAAAACAAAAAACTTGTTGACATGTGTAACTTATTGTTACCTAAACAAAATACCAACAGAATGAAAAAGATACTTAATTTCTGTCACTGGACATTGTGCGATACTGTGCTCACGACACCACTGTAGTGTCACCGGCCACTGAGCGATACCATGCACACACCACTGAGGTGTAGCCGACCGTTGACAGCTATTTCACACACGACACCACTCTGGTGTCGCCGGATGGCAAAGTGTTAAGAACAGCCCATTGGTGACTATCGCATATGAACAGGCTCAGAGTTCATCCTATTACCGACTGGCAAGATTAGCACACAGCTGAAATCACTTGCTTACATTGTAAAACTTCATAGTGGTTCCACATCTTTGGTAAATTAACAATATTCAAGTGCTTACTGAATTTACTGGTTTACTGCCCAGCATTATCATTATTTCCAAGCTTTAAGCCGTAGGCTTCTCTTAGTACCACATATGCCAAAAGAGAACCGTAATTATTAATATTTAATAAAGTAAAATCAAGTGATTCCCCTACATATTTACTCAGCAGAGTAAAATCTATTCTCAAGGCTCAAGTTCCTCTCCTCACACTCATGATTACCGATATGCCATATGGTTCAGTTGCTACATCTATATCTATGGGAATGAGCTACCTACTTACTGCGATCTTACTCTGCAACACTGCTTAATGCAGCAAATTGGCTTCGGATCTCTGCCAAGTTTCAGTAAATGTAAAATTTGGAAAAATTAATACTTTTCAAAATAGGGGAAACCTCACAATTGTCAGAAAGCAGTCATCATAGTGTTCCTGTGCAGACCATTAACAGAGGTCTGAGTATGCAGAACAGGTTCTCAGATATGTGAATGGCTCGAAGACTTCATAACTGCATTGTCTGGGGGTAGTGAGTGTTTCTCAGAGAGAAGGATTTTGTCAGGAGTGCCCCAGGGAAGTGTGAAGCTCTTGTTCTGTACAAACATAAATAATGTGACGGATAGGGCGACTGTTTGCTAATGATGCTGTAATGTACAAGAAAGTGTTAACATTGAGTGCCTTTCGGAGAATACGTGTTAACTAACACAGAGTATCTGTTTGGTGTGATGAATGGTGACTTGCTCCAAATTTGGTGTGGTGAATGGCAGCTTGCTCTAAATGTAGATAAATGGAAGCTAACGAGAATGATTAGGAAAACAGTCATGTAATGTTTGAGTACAGTATTATTGTTGTGCCGCTTTTCACAATCTTGTCAATTATTTAGACATTGTTTTGTAAAGAGGTATGAAACGGAACTATCAAGTAAGGTCGGTAGTAGTCAACTTCACTTTGTTGGGAGAATTCTAGGAAAATGCAGCTCATCTATGAAGGAGACAGTGTACGGAACATCGATTTGACCCATTCTTTAGTGGTTGGGAACCCCACCAGATTGAGTTAAAGGAAGACATCAAAATGATACAGATATGTGCTGTTGGTGTGTTACCGGATGGTTTGATCAATACGAGAGTATTACAGAGATCCTTCGTGTACTCAAAGGGAATCTCGGAGGGAAGACGATGTCTTTTGGTGAAATGCTATTGAGAAAATTTAGAGAAGTGACATTTGCAGCTGACTGCAGAACCATTCTGCTGCTGCCAATGTACATTTTGCATAAGGACATCAAAGATAATACAGAATGAGAGAAATTAGGGCTTGTACACAGGTGTCACTTTTCCCTCACTCCATTTGAGAATGGAACAGGAAAATAAATGACTAGTAGTGGTGTAAGGTACATTCCGCCATGCATCATATGGTGGCTTGTGGAATATGTACGTAGATGTAGATCTGAACCTAAGTTTTAATATCCTCTCTAAATGCCTAAGGCAGGCTCGTCCTCTCCTACCCGTTGCTCCCCAAGTGTCGTACTGGTTTACTCAGTTTTCAGTAGCATAGACTAACTGATTAATGAGTGGAAGGATCTGTACACAAGTACTTGCTTGAGCACTGCAAAATTCTCTAAATTGTCCAAACTGAATGGGTTGTTTCATTGTAGTGAAGTTCAGTGTAGATATCGAAACTTGTAACTTTTGTGACATTTGTAATCTGCACTTTAGTTCCCAACTTCATGTTGTCAAATTACAGCAACTTTATTATTTGCAAACTGACTACATTATTGTTTAGTTACTGCACACAAGACATTCTTTCATTTGGAATCAATTAAATCTCCACATGAGCCCCTGAATTGCTAAAATATTTTTGTAGATGATCAGTTATGTTTACAATTACTCTTCTCTGTACATCACTTGGAAAAATTTGTGACCACATTGGCAATTCTTACTTGCAATGCATCCAATGTTTTTGATGTCTTTTATTCATTCATTAATACATACATACATAACATAACATAACATAACATAACATATGTCATGCTGCAGATCTTAGCAAGAAGGAGAACCTGAACAGTAGTGAAGCTGTTATTAGTAATTTAATCTGTACAGTGCATTAACAACAGACAATCAATATAGTGCTTAATGTTACACGGGCCAGTCACATTTATGTGATTACTACCTACGGTCAGTGTCAGCATGCAATAACCACTTAGAGATAGCATGTGGCAGCACTAGCAATGGAGAGTATATAAATCATGTTCAGGGGATCCAGAAAAACAATGCAGTAATTGTCATAATATGGAAATGGAGCGATTTATCTGATGTCCAAAAGAGCATGATCATAGACTCTCAGGCCAAGGGTGGAATCATTTCTGAAACAACTAAGTTTCTAACAGTTTTGCATATTGCCGTGGTTAAAGTATCCCATGCATAGCGAAATGACACTATCCAAAACCAGTGCTGAGGCAACTTCGGTGCACTTTGGTGCACCACGGCTGTAGATGACAAGGCTGAATGACTGCTGTGGAGACCTGTACTTGTGAATAGACATGCATCTGTTGAGCAACTGATCACCCAAGGGCCTACCAACAGTGTCACCTCAATGATTGTTCACCAAATGTTGCTGTGTATGGGCCTCTACAGCAGGCACCTGGTTCATGCACCCTTGCTGATAGCTGTTCATCAGCAACAAAGGCTGGAATTCGTATGCCAGTACCACAACTGGGTGCCCACTGAGTGGCGACAGGTGGCCTTCACAAATGAATTCTGTTTTAAGAAGCTCCATTGGGTGTTGGTGTGTGTGACCCTGCAACAGTCGTTGGAAGGGTCTAAGCTGGAGGAGAGAGCGTTACGATTTGAGAAATGGTCCCATTGCATTCTCTGGGTGATATTATCATTTTGGAAGACACAGTGGTTCAACACAAGTATGCATGTATCCTTGAGGATCATGTTCAGCACTACATCCAGTTTAACAATGAAAACAATAAATAATTGATAAAATTATTTAATTGGGTAGATAAAGAATCTACTCACCAAGTGCTGGCAGAACACGCACATAAAAGACTGTTGTGATTGGCTAGCTTTCGGAGCCAGTGGCTCCTTCTTCAGGCAGAAGGGCTGAAGGGGAAGGATAAAGGATAAAGGAAAAGGAGTGGAGAGGTCTAGGAAAAGGGGTGATTTTGGGAAAGTCACCTAGAACTGTGGGTCAGGGGAGGCTTACCGTGTGGGATTAGAAGGTTAGACTGATTGTCGAGAACTATATCAGATGAGATTTGAAAATCTGAGAGCTTAAAGGTGGAAGACAGGGTAATATGCAAGACAGAGATTACTACTAAAACATCATGCATGAGTTAATAAGAGTGCAGCTCATTGACTATCTTCCTTTTCATCTCACAGTGATCCATACTGCAAAAGATGGCTCTTCAGTTTTGTGACAGGTGGTCACATTAATGTTACGGGACAGTGTATAAGTGCTTACACTAGCTAAATGTAGCCTATTGAATTAGCAGGAAACCCATTGCTAAAAAAAAGGTGTTGCTTTATCATTTATATTAAGTTGTTTTTCTTTGGGTCAGTCATTTTCCTTGTTCTGTGTGATAGTGATTGATAATGTCCAAGGGGGTGGAATAAGCTATTTGCTAAATGGTGAAATAAAATGTTTATTTCAAAATAAAATTGCTTACCCTGGAAAAGGACTTCCCTCAAGAAATTCATAGTGGCTGTATACATAACACAAAAAAGTCTGTTGTTGGTACTCTATTAGTAGCTTCAAGTGCAATTGATAATATGGGTGTTTATCAGAGAATGTAGATAACTACATTTGTAACAAGCGATATCTATTTTCAATGAAAATGGCTTCTTCTGGTGTAGATTACAGGAATACTGTAATTGAAAGTAGTTAATGAGATAATTGGCAGAAGTGTGATTTCATAGACTTTCCCGGCATAATAACTGCTGATATTCTTCACGGGTTTGCAGCCAGATCATATCGTCGTCCAGACACAGTATTTCGGCGGACCAGCTGGCCGCCATCTTCAGGTGAGTTAATGCTCGTGCAACAGCGAGGCAGTGCACGAGCATTAACTCACCTGAAGATGGCGGCCAGCTGGTCCGCCGAAATATTGTGTCTGGACGACGACATGTTCTGGCTGCAAACCCGTGAAGAATATCAGTGGAAGAAGTGGTTAACGAGGCTATCTTCTCAACTTTGACCGGAATTGGCAGAGATTAATAATTTCTTGCTGTATGTACCAGAATATGTAACTCTACTGTGAACCTTAGACAAACAGGTAAAGTCCAATAGTCTTTAATATTGTGGTTGTGTAAGTCACAGTTCAGCTGATACTCAACAACAAGAGTAGACGGACTGGGAAGCAAGTGCAAGAAATCCAGGAGTCTTAAAGAGATCTCTGCCAAGTATTCAGTTACCTACTTTACGTAACATTCGTACTGCTCACTTCTGCTAAATAAATACTTCGTGTACATAAGGTATCCCAGAAGGTGTATCCATAAGATAACAGCAAGTGATGAAGTCCTATAGAAACCAATGCCATTGCCTGTTGAATTAAAAACAAATACTAGCTGGCCCCTACACGAAAGCACCACTGATCAGTCAAAAGTGGAAAATACTATGCCCAACCTTTGGGACCTATAGCTTAATGGTGGTAACATTATCACCGATTCTTGTGGATGACAATGTGCCTGATACTGTCATATCAGTGGCCCAGACCATTGTTATTAGCTTCCCATTACAATGATTATCTGTTTGTGCATATACCATTAGACATTCAGACATGCATAGCCATCTTGGCTCCATGTTTTACAGCTGCTGACAAACCATACTTTACTTACACCAAAGAAAAGACATTGGTGCTAAAACCTCAGTATCTAGTATTAGGTCATTTAAGTGGTAGTAAAGTGACAATAATTTGAAAATGGTGAAGGACTTTCAAAACCCTACATACCCTGTGGATTATTATGGATATGTGAAGCTAGATACTTGTTATAACTACTTTTATGATTTATATCATACTGCTGTATTTTATTTTGATTAATTTTCTATTTCTGTTCATTAAAAATGTTAAATAATCTGATAAAACAATAACAGCTTACATTGTACTGAACTTCTTCTGTTATTTTAGGAAACTTCTTAAGCTCCATCTTCTCTGAACTTGGCAATTCTGATTCGTCAGATGAGGACACACCAAATGAGCCCTGCCCATCCACATCTCGGTTACATATGGAAACTGATAATGCCAACTGAGCAATGAGAAACTTTGTCCTAAATTAATGTGTACAGTGTGGAGGAAAACTGCTCACCAATGACTATTTCTGTGAATAGTATTTGGATTGCTTGCTGTTATAGACAATTAAAATGATCCAGCCCAGTCTGTTAAATTTATGTAGAAATACCATGGAATTTTGTTGGATATATTTTATTATAGAAAATACTGTCAAACTGCTTTACCCTCCGTTTGCAGTAACAGTGAGTGTACAGTGTGAATGATAATCGAAAATACATTACACAAAGACATTAACACTTCAGCTGTAGTTGAGAAATCCATTTTAGAGAGTTTATATTTTTTAACAGATGTGTACATCAAATGCATACTGATGCAGATTAAAGTTTTTTAAACTTCTAGCAAGATATTTCTAATTAACGTGTGTGTTTTGCTGAAAAGGGTACAGTGGTGATCCGATAAGAAAATGAGCAGTTGTTTATAATACAAAATGTGATAGTTTTCTAAACACATTTTTTTTACCGCTTGAACAGTTTTTTTTATCATTAATACTGGTCCTGTAAACTCATTATAAATATTATTTTCCCTGCCTTAATGACATACAGTTATTCTCAAGACAGTGTGATAAGTACCTTTTTGTTGTGAACAGTCAGCTCTCCAATATCAGATGGTGTTGATTCCATTGTTGGTCTTATAAGTAGCACAAAAGTAGGAATCACAGACAGAAGTTTTAAAGTGTCTCTACAGCAAGTGGCCATTTATGTAGCTTCCAACACAATTTTTTTTCAGAGACTGTAGATACAGTATGGTGTTGTGACGGAGTTTCTTGGACCACATTGTCAGATTTAGCCGGGAGCAGTTTCAGGGTGGTAAACTCAGTTTTTACAAACTTCCACTCTTACAGTCATTCTGAGAGAGACAAAGTTTCTTATAAATGTTCGCATCAAGTTGATCGAAGCGAATTGCAGTGTTCTACGAGGCTGTGAATTACATACATCTTTAGTTGTACATATTCAACTGTTAATGTTGTGCACTGTGGCTGCAACGGAAATAACATACAAACAGATAAACCGATTATCAGCTACTTACCGCAAGTAAAATAAATACTTATTCGTTTGGCTTCCTAAAGATGATGGACCTGCATTCATGTTGATATATAAATACTGTTGTCGTAAAGATGATAGCTAACGTATGGTTAGAGTTATGTGTCTAGAACACATTTCAGGATATTTGAATGGGATAATGTAAGGAGTCGTACAGTAAACATGTAGCAGTCTATTTTAGAAAACTTGTGAGCTGACTGGAAATTTTGTAACATTTGTAAATCTATATTTCTTTTCTTCATGAGTAATGAGTCTAGTTATTTATAATGTGTTTAGGAAAATGAATGCTAATTTGAGCTGTAAAAATGTTTTTGTAAGAATATGTTTGTGGAATGTTTCCGCTTCTGAATTTTTTGTTGTTGAAAAAGCATCAACCAATCACATACCAGTTTCATTGCTTAATAACAAACCAAATTGTGTGTTGTATTTTTTTGTTGTCTTTGAATATGACTGTGAATTCAGAATGAAATAAAGTGAAATGTTTACGGGATTATAATTTTTAATAAGAAGAAATCCAAAAATGCATACTCAAGAGACAAGTGATATGTGATATAATTAATAAATGTCATTTAATACCTGATACATAACTGGCGAAGGGATTTTAATGCACAAATTATGGTCAGAAAAGGGGAAAAAGGTTCAGAAAATAAATACAGAAAGCTGATGATGAAATTACTTTATTTGGGTTTAAACTAGGTACAATAACTTTCTATGGTTCATTAACACAGTTTTGTTAAACTGGATTACACACCTCATTTAGATTTTTTGTCAATAAGTCACTGGTGCTTTGAGCTCAGTAACTCTGCTCAGCATCCACAGAAACCAACAGGGGGCAGAACAACTAGAGAAAGAAGAGAGAAAAATACTGAAAAAAATACTAGGTCCCAAAAGAGAGGTGGATGCGAAGACCTAGGGAAGAATTGTACCGGAACATGAGAACATTATCCAGGGAAATGAGACTCAAAAGGGCAAGGTTTGCTGGACGTGTAGTTATAATGAGTATGGACAGAATGACGAAGAGAGTGTGGGAAACAACAGGAGGACAAGGGGAGATACAGGAACCAAGTGGGTTGTTGAACTTCGGAAGGACTGTATGGAATGGGGGATCAAGGTTGAAGGAAAGGAAAATCGGAGGAACAAATACACACTGACCACTATGCCGGAGATCAATGACAGAGAAGAATGCAGGAAAAGATTAGAGTGTCACCAGTGGAGCCGACAGGAGAAACGGAAACTGAAGACCTCGGAAGAAGAGTGGGAGAGAAGAAGAGAAAGAATGAAGAGGTTCTGGGAGAAGAAGAGGAAAATGCGGTCCACGAAGGGACTATCCGTGGTCCTACAGAGGCCATAATGCAAGAAGAAGAAGAAGAAGAAGAAACCAACAGAGCATATCTTGTAAGCACCCATATAGGAAGTTCAAAGTTTCTGAGGTTTCAAAATCATAACTTTCCTTGAGATTTAATTTGAATTTGTCTTTAACAAATCCATCAAGAATGTCACTTATGCTCATTAACTTCTCCTACTGTTTCTCCTCCTCCATATCGTCTTTTTCCAAACTCTGAATCATGTCGGGCAAATACTTGTAGCCATACAGTGCAAAAAGTTCCAACTCTAAGTGTTTGTATATGAAATGTATTCACAGTTTTGAATTTGAAAAACCATCAGCTGTATAAGGGAATGACAACAACAAAAACTCGGAACTCCCACCTTAACCACTTTGCCTATTCGTGCAAAAGTCAAGGACAGACCCAAACTTACGTATGTCATCGTTCCTGCATCACAACATTTACTCGTACATACATTATGTAATTCCCCCTATGGGAGAGTACATTTTAATTGAAAGTTGCTGCCTGGTTGTGATGGATAAATACAATATTGCAGTGCTTGTATTGTTAAGAACAACAACAGCACGATGTTTCTTCAGATGTGTATCAAATACAGGAATGACAACGTATGAAAGTTTTGATGTGGCTGTGACTCGTGCACGGATAGCCAAATTGGTTAAGGTGGGCACTTGCATAAAGAGGAGGAAATCTGGATTCAAGTCCCATTGTGGCACAGATTTTTGTTTTCATAATTTCCTTATACAGCTGATGGTTGTTTGTATTCACAACTGCAAATTCATTTCATGTATTTCATAATCTGTAGTCACTACAGTGCATGTTCCTTCAGACTTGCACGAATGTCAGAAGAAAATTGCGTTGTTCTTCTTAATAACATACACTGCAATATCGTGGCTAGGTCTTTGTTGTTGACAAATTGTTGGGCCTGCTTAATGGCTACTGCATCCATTGAGTCTAGGGCACATAAAAACTGTTGGATTTCATCAAAGTTTCCACACAAGAAAACTGTGCAACTTATCAAAGTACCCACCTTCTGATGATAGGAAACTGTGGAAGGTGGAGCCGTCTCATTTCTTGATAAAAAACTTTATGACTGGGAGCCTGTACCAGAATCTCTTTCAGAGCAGCAGTGAAGTCATTTTTTCAGCAATAATTCTCCCTGATACTTTAGCAAACATGGTGTAGACAATGTACAATACATGTCACATGATTGAGGTTGGGGTACATGCCCTTCAATTGTTGGAAAGCCGAAAGCGTATAATGTGCTTCATCAATCACCACAAGCCTGGCCTTTTTCGTGTTGTATGTCCCCTAGCCACAGTTTTGTACATTAGTAGTTGAATGATTACATTATCGTACAGGCATTTATCTTCTCAAGTTGCTCATTTAAGATGCATAGATGTTACCCATTCACCAGATTATGGAAAAACCAACACTTTCAAATTATATTGTAGCAGCTCATCAGTAGTTTCATCTAAAATGAATCCCATCTCACGTTTTCTGACAGCTTCTGTTATTTTCTTTAAAACATTTTCATACATTGGCTGTTAGTAACTTTTTCTCAAAGTGTTCTCATCTGGTATTGGCCTTTGTGTGTGCTTCTCAAGAAACAATTTGAATGCGAGATTCTTTGCCTTATGAACTGATACTCCTGATTGGATTTATGGCAAGATCCACACTAAATTCATTCAGTGTCTGCTGCTTCCCAGATCCTGAAGTTGAATGCATGTATCAGAGTAAGTTGCTTAGATTTCAGCTTGCAAAGTTCCCCATTCTTTAATCTTAGATAGCATATTGCACAATCATGCCGTCAGTTTCGATAAACTGACACTTGAATTATTCTGAAAGTGCACACAACTTCTCCTTCTTAGCTGTGAGCGTGATTTTGTTGTGAAAAATTCACTCTGGTAAAACATTAACATGGCTAACAAAACAGTACACCCCACAATAACCCTGGGTTTGGTGTGGGGCGGCGGTGAGGTGAGTGGACTGCTGTAGCCTGTTGTGGGGTTGTGAACCTCTGAGGGCTAAGGTGGGGACGAAGCCTCTCTGTTGTTTCTAGGTCCCCAGTTTAATACAGTACAGTACAATACAATACAATTGTCTGTGTCTGTGTTGGACACATTACACAGCTGCTTTCTTAATAACACACAAGTTTTGTAATAAAATAGTTTTCTTAAATGGCTTCTTGAATCTGATATGTAGTTCCAGCAACCATTTACACTATTGGCCCCGGAAATTTCTACACCATTTAGGTGGCTTGCAATTGGTGTTAATTTCACATCAAGTGTTCTAAAAGTGCTTGAATATGCAAATGAGTAGCATTTCAGCACAACTGCACAAAGTAAGTAGGAGTAATGTAATCTATATTCTGTATCCAAAGAAAGGTCGTGCACCGGGTTTCTCATTCAGAAATCGCACCTACTGATTGATTGTGAGAAGATTGTGTTATGGTTCATGTATGAAGGACAATGTGTACTAGCACATATCAGAATTCAGCAGCAGGATCATGGCTTATCGAGACTGTGGTCTATTGTTCCATTATATTGCTGCTACTATTGGTTGGTTGCCCATGACTGTCATGCAAGTATTGACCTTACACAACTCCCTGATGGATCTCAATGCCCCCACATGACTAGCATCTGAGAATATAGACATATGTATTGCATGGTTATACAGGATGTTATGTACGGAAAAGAGATTGTTTGCAATACGACACTTCATGAACAGTGGAATCACTTATATACCTCGCTCCCCCTCCCCCCTTCCTCGCCGCCACTTACAGTTTCAATGAAGTGACCTTTGTCTTGGCTTCTTTTTGCACGGAAGCATAGACACACTGACACTGTTGTGCCCAGCAATAATAATGCACTTTGAAGTGAACCACAGCATGGAGTCAAGAATGCTTACTCAGTAGGAACTTCATTTATTACTTGGTGGCTTCCACGCACGTGCATGTGGAAGTTGGTGGTAGGCAGTGATCTAGGTAGTGCTTGATGTTTAGTCACCTTGGTGACACAAAGTCAAACCAGGTAGCGAACAAATACTGCCAGCACAATCTGATGCTGGTGAGAATTGCACAGGCCCCATGTCAAACCCAAGACCCACAGAGACTGGCTGGAGTGTCAGATGATGGCACCCACTGGGAAGCCTCGCCTCGGTGGATCCAGTTTGTTGCCTGAAACCATCAAGGCTAGCTGAAAGATCATTGATCAACATCTTCACCTACTTGGTGGCACTGATTTATGAGGCAGAAGCAGTTTAGCTGTACATGTGACAGATGACTGGTTCAGAGACTGTGCCGGACGAACGTGCGACACTGAACCAACAGGGTGTATATGTCTCGGAACAACCGGGAAATCCGGGGAAAAGATCGAGGAATTTTTTCATCCAGGAGAAAACTGGGACAAACTCAGGATTTTTTTTTTTTTTAATTCTGGGAGTTCTTGATTTCAGTTAAATATATGTAAATTTGACTGGAATGAACTGATACTCTAACAAAGAATATTACTGTTTCCACAGCTGCAGAATAATACTGCAGCAATAAAACATAAATAAGAGAACAAAAGTAAAACTTAAGTTGCAAAGGAAAGCAATTTACAACAAAACACACTGCACACACAAGTGTCTGCCAACAGCAAAATGTATCAAAGGCTTTAGGATGAAGACTTTGTAATACTTCATAACAACAAACTGCTCCCAATGAGTGTGACGTAACAGCTATTTACATTAAGTTCATCTGAGCAGTTGTCAAAGGGTTCATGTGCATGCACAGTTGAGTCGCATATGAGCAGTACCTTCTGCAGCTTTTGGCTAATTGAAGTGTGACTGTTAACGTATATCGGCTGTAGCAACAAGCAGTCACATGCTGCCTGGAAACATTTTTCTGGTGTGGCCAAGTTGCCAGAATCGAGAATGCACAGAGCAGTCTGGATTTTAGTCTCTGCGTGACCCGAATTTACATTTAGTGATTTTTAATGTTTCCTCTTCATTTACAGCTTACCTCAAATGAAAACAAAAAATATTTATGTGGCTGGGAGCTGTCACGTGAATTAAAACACATTCAACATAATTATGGAAGGCTAAAACATGTTAGTTCCAGTTTTGTGATTTTATTTTATTTCTATGTTTTTGGCAGTCAAGCATTAACAGCCTTGCAGAACGATGAAGTCATTTCTGTCACTCTGATGAAGAAATTTGGCTTTTATTAATCTTTTCTGCTGAGGAAGTCAATTTATTTGAAACGAAGTGTTTCATTCCACACTACTGGCTAGTTTCAACTGTTCCCTAAATTTCAGGTGCATGTTTTCATCTTCCGGCACATGGCATTGTGCCATAATAAAGAACCAAAAATGAGATATACATTATTGCTACTTCAAGAAAATTTACATCCTGAAAACCACACTGAAAAGCTTAATAACAGGTTAGAGTATACTTCATTGTGAATCTGGACATATGAATGTGCACTTTAAGCCAACTTCTGCATACGAGTATGGTTAATGAAATCCTGATGCTCTTGGAGTATCCTCTGATGTCCTGCTTCCTTTATGACGTAATGTAAGATCTCTTAATGCTTGCTGCGTGAAGGGGCCGCGCAGTATGAGGCGCCATGTCACGGATTGCACGGCCTCTCCCATCAGAAATTCAAGTCCTCCCTCAGGCATGGGTGTGTGTGTGTGTTGTTCTTAGTATAAGTTCAAGTAGTAAGTGTAGGTACCGATGACCTCAGCAGTTCGGTCCCATAGGGATTCACACACATTTTTTCTTAATGCTTTATAGGTACGAACACATGGGCTTCCTACATCATTGTTGCTGTGCACGTGCAGAGTTCTTGTTTCCTGGTGCTCTGTAGCAACTGCTGAAATTAACCTACAGGATGACAATTGTTGAACTACATGAAATAAAATCGTCATAATTTCTTAACGGTTTGTGTTAGGATGTTCAAACTGCACAGTTGGCCATGGGGCATGATGGGATTTAGTATGGACTGTATGGTTTGGTTTAATGATGAAGCCCACTTTCATTTGGATGGGTTCATTGGTAAGTAAAATTGGTGCATTAAGCGGACTGAGAATCCCCATTTCGTGATCGAGAAGTTATCTTCACCCTCAATGGGTGACTGTGTGGTGTGCAATGTCCAGTAACGGAATAATTGGTGCGATATTCCTTGGTGGCACAGTGATACCGAATGGTACGTGAAGGTTTTATCCAAAGTGATCCTGATTTCGACAAGGTTTGGTTCGTGCAAGATGGAGCTCGACCCCATCAAAGCAGGAGAGTGTTTGATGTCTTGGAGGAGCACTCTGGGGACCACATTCTGGCCCTGGGGTACCCAGAAGCCACAGTCATGGTCCTTGACTGGCTGCCATATTCTCTGGATCTGAACACATGTGACTCCTTTTTGTGGGGCTGTATTAAAGACAAGATGTAGAGCAATAACCCCAAGACTATTGCTGAGCTGAAAGCAGCCGTTCAGGAGATTGACAGCATCGATGTTCAGACACTTCAGCGGGTCATGCAGAATTTCACTATTTTTCTGCGGCACATCATTGCCAGTGATGGTTGGCATATCGAACATGAGAACCTAAATCCGAATATCTGCAGTAACATTTACATGTTGAATAAAGTGTATGCACACCATAGTTTGTAACTAATTTACATTTTTTTCATGTAGTTCAATAATCGTCACCATGTATTTCTAACAGGTTGCGGGAAAATATTACGAAAGGTGGTTTGAAAAGTGTTACTTTCACAGTAAATTTCCTTTTTTGTATGAGTTGTATTAAGTGTGAGAATGTGCGATGACTTTCTTAAACCACAGTGTGTTTGACTATCATTTAATGCTTAACTCTTTGAGGACCAGCCACTTAGAAGAATTTCAAGCCCAGAAGACCAGACATTTGGGCTGTAATTTCAAATTTTATTGGCACATTTGTGTGATGTAGCTTGAAGTGTAACACACTCAAAAAAGACCAATATTATAGCTTTTCTTGTAGCTTATTAATCTTAGAGGCCAATATAATATGTGAAAGCTTAGCTTTTCTTGTATCTACAATAAGTGTATTAATTAAACCATTAACTTTTCCAACTTGTGTGTTCGCATTTCTTAACGGTGATGTTGCTACTGGCTGACTACATCACATGTCCTATGCTCTGAATATGTACTGTCATCGGTTGACAAGACCACATACAATGAGCCATGATTGGCTTACAAAAGTGCAATACAATCTTGATTTCAATGCTTCGGAAATTAACTTGCTATATTTGGTGGAATTTGAATTTATAGTTTCGTAATACAAATCCTCACGCCTGAACCATGGACCTTGCCGTTGGTGGGGAGGCTTGCGTGCCTCAGTGATACAGATGGCCGTACCGTAGGTGCAACCACAACGGAGGGGTATCTGTTGAGAGGCCAGACAAACATGTGGTTCCTGAAGAGGGGCAGCAGCCTTTTCAGTAGTTGCAGGGGCAACAGTCTGGATGATGGACTGATCTGGCCTTGTAACATTAACCAAAAAGGCCTTGCTGTGCTGGTACTGCGAACAGCTGAAAGCAAGGGGAAACTGCAGCCGTAATTTTTCCCGAGGAAATGCAGCTTTACTGTATGATTAAATGATGATGGCGTCCTCTTGGGTAAAATATTCCGGAGGTAAAATAGTCCCCCATTCGGATCTCCGGGCGGGGACTACTCAAGAGGACGTCGTTATCAGGAGAATGAAAACTGGCGTTCTACGGATCGGAGCGTGGAATGTCAGATCCCTTAATGGGGCAGGTAGGTTAGAAATTTTAAAAAGGGAAATGGATAGGTTAAAGTTAGATATAGTGGGAATTAGTGAAGTTCGGTGGCAGGAGGAACAAGACTTTTGGTCAAGTGAATACAGGGTTATAAATACGAAATCAAATAGGGGTAATGCAGGAGTAGGTTTAATAATGAATAAAAAAAATAGGAGTGCGGGTTAGCTACTACAAACAGCATAGTCAACGCATTATTGTGGCCAAGATAGACACAAAGCCCATGCCTACTACAGTAGTACAAGTTTATATGCCAACTAGCTCTGCAGATGATGAAGAAATAGATGAAATGTATGACTAGATAAAAGAAATTATTCAGGTAGTGAAGGGAGACGAAAATTTAATAGTCATGGGTGACTGGAATTCGTCAGTAGGAAAAGGGAGAGAAGGAAACATAGTAGGAGAATATGGATTGGGGGGAAGAAATAAAAGAGGAAGCCGCCTTATAGAATTTTGCACAGAGCATGACTTAATCATAGCTAACACTTGGTTCAAGAATCATAAAAGAAGGTTGTATACCTGGAAGAATCCTGGAGATACTAAAAGGTATCAGATAGATTATATAATGGTAAGACAGAGATTTAGGAACCAGGTTTTAAATTGTAAGACATTTCCAGGGGCAGATGTGGATTCTGACCACAATCTATTGGTTATGAACTGCAGATTGAAACTGAAGAAACTGCAAAAAGGTGGGAATTTAAGGAGTTGGGACCTGGATAAACTGAAAGAACCAGAGGTTGTAGAGAGTTTCAGGGAGAGCATAAGGGAACAATTGACAGGAATGGGGGAAAGAAATACTGTAGAAGAAGAATGGGTAGCTCTGAGGGATGAAGTAGGTAAAAAGACGAGGGCTAATAGAAATCCTTGGGTAACAGAAGAAATATTGAATTTAATTGATGAAAGGAGAAAATATAAAAATGCAGTAAATGAAGCAGGCAAAAAGGAATACAAACGTCTCAAAAATGAGATCGACAGGAAGTGCAAAATGGCTAAGCAGGGATGGCTAGAGGACAAATGTAAGGATCTAGAGGCTTGTCTCACTAGGGGTAAGATAGATACTGCCTACAGGAAAATTAAAGAGACCTTTGGAGAGAAGAGAACCACTTGTATGAATATCAAGAACTCAGATGGAAACCCAGTTCTAAGCAAAGAAGGGAAGGCAGAAAGGTGGAAGGAGTATATAGAGGGTTTATACAAGGGCGATGTGCTTGAGGACAATATTATGGAAATGGAAGAGGATGTAGATGAAGACGAAATGGGAGATAAGATACTGCGTGAAGAGTTTGACAGAGCACTGAAAGACCTGAGTCGAAACAAGGCCCCGGGAGTAGACAACATTCCATTAGAACTGCTGACGGCCTTGGGAGAGCCAGTCATGACAAAACTCTGCCATCTGGTGAGCAAGATGTATGAGACAGGCGAAATACCCTCAGACTTCAAGAAGAATATAATAATTCCAATCCCAAAGAAAGCAGGTGTTGACAGATGTGAAAATTACCGAACTATCAGTTTAATAAGTCACAGCTGCAAAATACTAACGCGAGTTCTTTACAGACGAATGGAAAAACTGGTAGAAGCCGACCTCAGGGAAGATCAGTTTGGATTCCGTAGAAATGTTGGAACACGTGAGGCAATACTAACCTTAGACTTATCTTAGAAGAAAGATTAAGAAAAGGCAAACCTACATTTCTAGCATTTGTAGACTTAGAGAAAGCTTTTGACAATGTTAACTGGAATACTCTCTTTCAAATTCTGAAGGTGGTAGGGGTAAAATACAGGGAGCGAAAGGCTATTTACAATTTGTACAGAAACCAGATGGCAGTTATAAGAGTCGAGGGGCATGAAAGGGAAGCAGTGGTTGGGAAAGGAGTGAGACAGGGTTGTAGCCTATCCCCAATGTTATTCAATCTGTATATTGAGCAAGCAGTAAAGGAAGCAAAAGAAAAATTCGGAGTAGGTATTAAAATTCATGGAGAAGAAGTAAAAACTTTGAGGTTTGCCGATGACATTGTAATTCTGTCAGAGACAGCAAAGGACTTGGAAGAACAGTTGAACGGAATGGACAGTGTCTTGAAAGGAGGATATAAGATGAACATCAACAAAAGCAAAACGAGGATAATGGAATGTAGTCAAATTAAATCGGGTGATGCTGAGGGAATTAGATTAGGAAATGAGACACTTAAAGTAGTAAAGGAGTTTTGCTATTTAGGGAGTAAAATAACTAATGATGGTCAAAGTAGAGAGGATATAAAATGTAGACTGGCAATGGCAAGGAAAGCGTTTCTGAAGAAGAGAAATTTGTTAACATCGAGTATAGACTTAAGTGTCAGGAAGTCGTTTCTGAAAGTATTTGTATGGAGTGTAGCCATGTACGGAAGTGAAACATGGATGATAAATAGTTTGGACAAGAAGAGAATAGAAGCTTTCGAAATGTGGTGCTACAGAAGAATGCTGAAGATTAGATGGGTAGATCACATAACTAATGAGGAGGTGTTGAATAGGATTGGGGAGAAGAGAAGTTTGTGGCACAATTTGACTAGAAGAAGGGATCGGTTGGTAGGACATGTTTTGAGGCATCAAGGGATCACAAATTTAGCATTGGAGGGCAGCGTGGAGGGTAAAAATCGTAGAGGGAGACCAAGAGATGAATACACTAAGCAGATTCAGAAGGATGTAGGTTGCAGTAGGTACTGGGAGATGAAGAAGCTTGCACAGGATGGAGAAGCATGGAGAGCTGCATCAAACCAGTCTCAGGACTGAAGACCACAACAACAATAACAATACAAAAATATGCAGCATACCGTAATAAGAAAATATGTAACGTACATGTTGCTGCACATCAAAGATCTTTGGACTCTTTTTTTTTTTTTTTTTTCCCACTGGGGAGAAAGTGTGTTTTTAACCGGGAAATCCTGGAATATTTTTTCCTTGTACGCGTATAAACCCTGACCAAAGAATTCATCAATGACTGGTCCGCATATTGCTTAGCTGGTTGTGAAGACCTTCCTGAAGCTCTGGCCACAACACTACAAACCCCATAGGAGAATTCTACCCATCAAATTCCAGGTGCCTACTGAACCAGTGAACTACTAAAGCAATTTGGTATTACTTATACGATATCTACAGTTTTCTCCCTGCCACTGAGGTGCACTCTTTCCTGCACAATTGTTTAAACTTAATGCTTTTGTCTGTTTTTCTTCCCTCCACCCTGACGGTTCCATCACTACTGTTAAATTTTGTGGTCAGTCCATTGGGTTGGCAGATAATGGACTGGGCACATGACTCTCTCTGGGTGGTGAACATTGGCCACACAAGTGACAAACAAGATAAAGTTTCCAGTGTTGAAATTCTCATTACTGTGTGTTGGTGGTGATACTCACTGCGGTATTGCTGCATAGTATACAGTTGTTCTGTGCATATGCACCCACCATGTGGTGCTAACAGCTTGTCGAGGGAACAAAGTATGACAATTCAAGGCTAGCATTCAGGTATGTTAGCTTCTTTGCTGGCAGGATTTTGAAAGGATTATAAGGTAGATACAGTAGAAGATGCGTTATATTCAGAGCCATACTGTCTGTTACTATCACTGATAGCTGAAAGATTGGCGCTAAGCTGTTACATTGAGTCCTGTTTAATAGTATCCTACTTTTCCATAATTCCAGTGGGCATCTTTCTGCCTCTGTACTTCCCAGGAATAGATCCATTTCACATGTCCTTGAGACAGTTTCCACCACCATGGAGGGGCATAGTGTAACCTACTCCCTCTGGCATTGTTACAGCTCTTCTGCTGCCATCAATACAGGAATCTTTCTGACTGGTGTAACTAGCAAAATTTCCTTTGTTCTGAAGTTGTAATATCTCTTTATATTCGATGAATTATTCTGATACAATTCTACCCTTGAATGACATTTACTAATTTTCTATCTCCATACTCGCAGAATCCATGCGCAAAGTAGTGTCATACAATAGCTATGCCATGAGCGCATAATTATTCTTTGTAGTATTCTCTCTGGTGGTCATTACAAGAAAAAAGCTTCCGAGATTGTCTTCGTGCCGATTAGCCTGAGCTTGGTTCAGTGTGCGATTTGCAGGGGGGGATTCCCCCCCCCCCCCCCCTCTGCATCAGACCATCACCTCCTCTGGTTTTAGTTTATGCATCCCAACCTGGGATGTTTATTTCCCACGCACTGGAGTAAACCTTTACATATAATTTAAATTTGTGGAGCCGAACACTGAAAGTTTTTAATAAGTCTTACTGTTAATACTATTAATATGTTTCAGTTTTCTATCATCAGAATAAGTACAACTTCCCACAAATGTGCCTCTACTTTTTGAATTCCCCTCGTATGTCTGTACCCGTATGTAGATGTTTTTGTAAATGAGCTTTACCTATAATGTACTTTTAAAGATATAACAAGGGATGGCTTTTCTGATAGTGCATATGCGTCAATAGTGAGTTTCAGCATTAACATCTATTTATAAATAGCTGTTTAACCATGCGTAACGCCACGGTCCAAGCTAGTAACATATGTAATTCTACTAACCCCCTAAGACATCCCCCCCACTGGTAAAAGCACAAATCGCACCCTGGCTTGGTTTGAAGAATTGTAATCTGATTATTGAGATTTATGACAGAAGATAACTGAGACGAAACTGTACGATTAAAAGGAAATATATATATAGCTCCTTTATACAAAAGGTGTGTATTTGACAATTGAGAATTAATGATATTCATTGATATATTGCGTAGTTGTTAATCAGAAGGGAACTTCCGAAAGACTGGATACGAACGTGCCTTTAATAATCCAAGAGCTCCATTACTTCTTCGGAAGGTTAAACTTCATCAAAGCCAAATATACGCTTGATCTGAGGTTTCCCGACTGATTATACAATGCTCCCAAAAATTACGAGGCATTTTATTTGTACAGATTAGCAGACTGCCGTAAAGCACGAGCCTCCAGAGAAGAAGAATCATCGCCTGATTTCATTCTAACAAGTAAAATTTCTGAATCATTTTGAGTGAATGAGCTATGACTTTGTTTCATATTGTGAATGACTGATTTCTCGAACGAATTGAGAACTACATAGATAGGAGGAAAAATTACAGTGGCGCCAGTGTGACAGGACTCTTGGATTGTTATATAATATATGTATTTTTTGTTTCATGAAAACCAACGAGAACGAGAGGTAACGAACCTGAAGTGAGATACGGTGCCCCTAGTAAAAGATTGCTGATACCAAGAAACAAATTCAACTATTGGACAACACCGAGACTACAGAACAAGGCCAGAGAAATCTAATTTTTTTATCCTGTAGTTAAAATAGTTTGAAATCAATTTAGAAAGAACTTTTTTCCAGATAGTAGTTAGATTGTAGAACTGTATATAGTGTGATTTTCGTATCTGGGCATTGAACTTTATACAATCTGTGAAGTAATTTGAAAGTTAAGTGTGTCTACGACAGTAAATTTGAAACTGTATTTAGTGATTAGAACCTGATATTGACAGTTATTTAATGGTATTGACTAGAGCGGCATTTAAAGTGTCATTGAATCAGCAACGAGACGTGCAACAGCCTTCAGCTGTTTGCGCAGAAGCAGAGGCCATTGATAGCAATTCTGAGACTGTTGTGGCTAACGTGCGTCTCGCGGGCCTCGAGGAATCGCTTCATGACGTCATCAGAAAGGCTGAAAGCGTGACAGCGCTGCCTGGTGACTAGACCCGTAAACAACTCTGTTAACTTAAGTGACGTCACACGTTGGCTACAGTGTTTATACAGACTTGCCTTCAGCTGATGTTTTGGAATGTCAAATCAATCCAGATTGTTTGAATGAAGCTTCCGTTAACAGAATAAAATGTAGAAAGAAGGTTTAAATGCGAATAATCTGGATTATGGTGACATGATAAATCCGCAGCGCAGTCAAAGTTACATATTAGAGTCGTACGTGATTGATTGAAGCCAACTGATTACAAATTATTGGTCGAAAGGCAGAGTGATTTATAGCATAACACATATTACACATTGCGGACAATGTGTCTAAATGTTTTTAACGCATTAACTGCATCTTACTAACGTAGGCTGACTACCACTGAGACGTTTGCAGCACGAATTTGTCTTTGAACCCATAGCAGCAGTAGCAAATACGGAAAAACGAATCAAATATGGTAAAGAATGCGTAGTGGAACGCCCATTGCATTTTTCCAGTTTGTGTACTATATTTGTACGTAATATGCATCAAAACACGTCGGATGCTTGTTCATTTTCTAATATATGTTTTTTGGGGATGACTTAGTAGTTTTATTTTTTTTTTTTTTTATTATGAGAAATGCGTTAAATGTGGGAAAGTGCATTTAAATATGCCGCAAACAAATATTAGGCAAAGACACACGTCTGTCTGTTACCACAACCCTTATTTCTCATTCGCTGTGTTCCACAACTGCTTTTCAACCTAATGTAGACCTCAGACTATGCCATAAATAAAGTTATTACTCCAGTCAAGGTTTATAGGGAAAAGGGGGCGAAATCCAGTATAAGTGCTCTTGCCCTGTGTGTGTTACCGATATGCTTAAATTTTGATCGTTGTTTTTCTGTAAACAAACAGCTATATGCCAATCACATCTTCCTGTATGTAGTTTCTCAAAAATCAAGTTTATGTGATCTTAAGATAAAAAGAGCTCAATGAGGGAATGTTAATAGATCGAAGCAATACTGACATCTCCAAATTGTAAGCCTGCTATAGATGCAAGTCACTGATTGTCGGAGTGTGTAAGTGGGACAAAACATTTGAAGTAAACCACGAAACTTTAGGCAGTCACAATTTTCTTCCGTATTTTTATGTATATACATACTATACAAGCAACCAAATGGTACCGTTCCACTCGCAAATAGAGAGAGGGAAGAAAGGCTGTCTATCATCCGAGCCCTGATTTCTCATGCCTTCTAAATTTTCTCAATAGTGTTATACAAAATAATACTCGCACATAGTTTGAAACTACTGGTAACCTATCTAACATCCAGCCTCTGAGTTGCTTCAATGTGTTGCTTAAATCTGACCTGGATCTCAAACTTTGGAGCAGTACTCATGAATGTGTCACATAAGTGTTCTATACGGGTGGTCTAAGTGATCTTCCCCCCATTTCCAGTCACAAAACGTATTCATCTTCCCAGAGGAAGGAAGTAATGACCCTGAAAGCTAGAAATGGTTTTTTTTATTCAAGTGCTGTTTTTCTCTCATACTTCGTACAAAGCATTTCAGAATTTTACAATGAGTACTGGCAGCCCTACATATAATGGTAACATTAAAACCCTATTAATTTGAACCTTAGTGTTAGCTAGCATATGCATCCTTGAGTCGAAACATTACGTTTAATTATAATTATAGAAGAAGATGCTAATAAAATAATTTTTTTACTTTGTATTTTTTTAATATCTTAAGATTTTCAGTTTTCTGCCTGATGTCTAGCAGCAACCTGTTAAAGACTTTCGATCAGAATGTGAAATTCCATTCTGAATCGTAGGTAGGGATGTATAGTCTACATGGACATTGTTTTTCCTTACAGTATTTTGCAAGTTCATTTCACTGAACAGAGTAAAATTACCCCTATTATGAACAACAAATACTATTAGGGAGTAAATATGTTGACATGTAAGTGAAAGACTCCGAAGGCCCTGAAGAGACTTCTGTAAGAAGCTGCACTATCGATTTTACACAATAATTTTACTCACATGGATCAAAGTTCTGTTAACTTGCCATATCAGATTTGAATAATATCACAAGCTTTTCATAAGAGCCTCCATCACCGTCACCAGTAATGGTACTGGTGTGTAATAATGGTATGGTGTACTGTAGCAGCACATTAAAAGTGTTTCAATTGAATTGATTCTGCATTATTTCTCTTCCCCATGTCCTTGACATTGATGCTACCAATTTATGTTCTTGTACGGTAATTAGTTTCCATGTTATAACATGTTAAATATAGAAAGTTTAACTGTAACCAAGCAGTAGTTTACTTTCATGACAATATCTGTTTCAGTGCACAACTGAATTTAAAAATCTGTCTTGTGGGGTGAAAATCCGTTACTGCTGCTATCTTGTGCTGACAATGAGATTACTTTCATAGAAATATTGAGTTATTGCATTTGTAATACAGTTTCATAGTTTTTGTAGTTGCTCATGATCTTTACACTTGCATGCAATGGGTGTAGCATCAGCATACAGAACTATCCTTGAATTTGAGGAGCAGTATTTTGTCATTTACACAAATCAACAAAAGAAAGTATCCCAGTACAAAGTCCTGGGTACCCTGTATTACCTATCAGTAATGTTAGATCTGTGTGTGCCACTCACCATCCTTATGAGTGAAAACTGATTTCTGTTAGATAAGGTTTTATTAAACTGTGAACAATTATCAGCATAATCACCAGGCGTTTTCCCTTAGTATTTACTATCTCTCTCTACAAGCAACTGATAGAGATTAGCTAAAACAAATCTGTAATTTCAGATGAAGGTCTGTCTATATCTAAGATTATGTTTCCTTTCCAATCTATAGCTTATCGCAGAAAGTTCAGTAACACCTTCAACATGTAGGAATTACATCTTTGAGCACCAATTATTGCCACTTTTTGCAACATCACCATAAGGTTTGATATCCCTACTGAAAGATGAGCAGAAATTCTTTGTTAATGGGTGCATAATAAGATTCTTTTTTTGGTATACCAGTGCTCAGTAATAACTGAAACATCTGGTTTATTAAAACATGCTATTATGTCCAAATCATTGTGCTTATTTCCTAGGCTCGTAAAGTTTTGGAGGATGATCTTGGTTTGCAGGTTGCATTGTATCCACATATTTATTTTTTTGTAACCATAAATATCCCCATTAAGCAAATCAGATGTGCTTGTCAAACTGGGAAGAGGAAACAAAAAGACCACACATGTACAAAATAATAATAAAAGGAATGATTCCAAAAGAGTTCCTGACAGCAAAATGTAAAACTTAATTTTTTTGGATATATTACTTCTTATATCCTTCATTCAAAAACTTAAGAAGGCTGTTAGTTTAGTGTCTTCAAGGCATAATGTTGTTTCATTGAGCATCGCAACAATCAAATCTGAGATAGTAGTGTACTATGATACTACCTATGAAGAAATTGATGCACTGGATGTGAAGTGCACAGTTTAGTCTACCCAGCAGGTGTTCCAGAAGATGGCCCTGCACTGTTCTAACCATCATGAATATAGCTATACATTAGTGATATATTCATCACTGACAGAAAATTGAATAATCACATTTTTGCTTCAAGTTTCTGAAATGGCAGTTGATAAGATCATATCTGAAGAGACAGCTATCAACCCACACTATCAGCATGAGGTAGGACTAGCAATTACCAGAATTCTGAAACGTGGATCTTGTTAACCTAGAGTTGCTCTAGGAAAACAAGTAAGATGTGACACGTGTTCCAGATCAAAGATGAGAAAATAAAAGGTTGCTGTATTAGTTATAGCACACAAATATGCAGTGAATAAGAAGTGTGAAATGACTGTGTTCGCCGGCCGGGGTGGCCGAGCGGTTCTAGGCGCTACAGTCTGGAACTGCGCGACCACTACGGTTGCAGGTTCGAATCCCGCCTTGGGCATGGATGTGTGTGATGTCCTTAGGTTAGTTAGGTTTACGTAGTTCTAAGTTCTAGGGGACTGATGACCTCAGAAGTTAAATCCTGTAGTACTCAGAGCCATTTGAACCAACCATTTTTTGACTGTGTTCAAAGCTATGTAGACTTGTTTAATTCCTGGTTTAAGTAATTCACATTATTTCATTGCTGTTTCCTGCTGTCATCCATTAATACCTCAATGTCAACAACTACTTTGTTACTTTAAAACCTTCAACATGTTCACTGTGGCTGACACAAAGGTCAATAAGAGCTACTAACACTGTGCTTTTAAGTGTCATCCGCAGTGAATGTGCAAAACAAGAACATTTTTGCAATTTAATTGAAAGTCCTAATTCAGCTTCCTTTTTCAGGCATGTTTATTTTTAAATATTAAAACTGATGAGAGTTTCATTACTAGACCACTAATTTTGAAATCTGGATGACATCATCCCAGCACTGCAACAAAATGTGCACCATACACAACAGGTTCAATGCAATCTCTCCTCTCCACAAATTTGCACCTCAGATGTGTTGTATGTCATATAATACTACAGTTAATTTTCCATATGTCTGAGCAAAACCAGTTCTTGTGTGTCCAAGTTTATCTCATCTAGACATTGCACCTTCCCTTAACTTAAGTGTGCTTTACAATAAAATTTGTATGAAAAGTTTTCTGTGTAAATTACCTTTTCTACACCTACAGCTAATGCTTGTGTAACCCAGTGTGCCATTCAGGTGGGTTTACTTGTGTGTCAATATAATTGTCAGGTTCGGTATGAAAGGGTTTCTTGAAATATATTCCCACATAAATCTTTTAGTATCTATTCTCAGTTGCAAAATATATTACGCACGTCAGTGCCATTTCAATGCAAAAATTTTAAATCATACTGGGGAATATACCAATAACACAGTTCCAGCACACCTCAGAAATTTGATTTTAGTTGCTTCAACCAATGAGAATTACGGACCAAGTCTTGCACTACCCTATTTTGTGTATTAACCCGTTGGCTGGCATGAAGGTGCCGGTGGTCACAGCAGACTGCTCTGCTGGGGCCAGCAGTGATATGGTAACAACCAAGTATCAGCAATTTTACACTTTAATCTTACTGAGGAAAAATATTTACTTATATTTGATATTCCTTGCCATTTCCAGACTATTTTTGGGTCTGCAGTATTTTTATTTAAATGTCTTACAAAACCAAACAATTAAATGACTACACAGTTATTCATGAATTCATTTTTAGATACATATTTAACTGTGTAAAGGATAATTCCTGAAACAGTAATTAGCATTCTAGCTGTTCTTTTTAGCCACGACTGTACAGATGCATATACTTCACACTCAAAGTTCCTAAATGCCTGCTTAACACATTGACTACCATGCTGCTCACAGCAGAGCAGGACACTTAATGCTGTATGCCTGTCCTGGTGGTGAAACATCCATTACTAATCATGTCAGGGTAAAGAAATGCAGAAGGTATTCTCTCAGGGAGTACTGTAATCCAAAAATGTAAAATTATAACTAAAAAGGATGATTTTTGGAATCGTAGTACCGTTGAGGAAAAGATGATTAAACAGAGACAATTTCAAATCTTTAACCCTGACAAAAAGAATGTTCATCCTGTAGTTTCAGAGGCCTATTTCCACGATCTTGGACAGAATGGCAAAAGATTAGTTTTGTATCTGGATATATACAAGGATCAGGAGCATTGTGGGCATCCGAACAAACATCTTCTTGTAAATGTTACAAAGAATTTGAGCAGGCTTTTCTAGCAAAATATTGGTCTGCTGGAATACAAGAAAGACTTAGGCAGGAAGTATTATATCCTGAACAGGCGCGGCTCGTAATTAAAGGCTCTGAGGCGGAGCCGCCCCAAAATATATGTTAAATTAAGTTTCGCAAGAACGTATTACATAATTTAAATTATCAGGACGAATTTCGCATAATTCCCATTCCGATTAAAATAACGACGGTCAACGTTTTTGGAACTGTTTGTATCGATAGATGTTTTACGAACGGTTAGTAGTGTTTAGGCTGGAATACAAGAAAGACTTAGGCAGGAAGTATTATATCCTGATTCCTGAGCCTTTCTCATTTTCTAGGGGATCTCTAAAGAGATATTTTGAGAAATACATTAATAAATCTTTGTATTGGGACGTACCGATTCCTTTGCCGGATATACTTAGGATACTCAAGTCCAGACTACCCACCAGTATAAGGAATCAGCTGTTATATATAAATGATAAGGATATAGACTCATTTATGACTACGCTTGATCATATTGATATAATTGAGGAGGACAATAAAAGGGCAAGAGAAATGTCCTATCAAAGAAGAGTAATAGAAGCGAATCCGAGCTGCAACTCGAATGGGAATGGCAATAATGGTAGCAGTAACAATAATCATAACCAACTGCAATTTCCGAGTAGACTTAGAAATGGACAAAATGCAAACAATAATTATTACCATAATGGAAACTTTAGTAATGGTGCAGCGAGGGGCTATTTTAGGAACAATAGGAATTTTAATCGATATAATCCAATGTATGGCAACACAGGACAGTTCTACCAACACCAGCAGAACAACAACAATAATTACACGAATCAAGCAAGAAAATATAGACCGAATTCACCACAACAACCGATAATCACTGAAGTAGCTGAAGAGACAAATACGAATCGGACCAACAATCAGTCAAACTAAACATGACCGCATCGTGCCCCGGATGAGCGGTCAGGGGATCTGTTAGGGGCGAAACAGTAAAATTACAATTGTTAAGATATAATGATGGTGAGCTGTTGACTGAAGAGTTAACAAAGGATTTAATAACATGTCATAATGACAGATCGAGTGTACCGGTATCAGAAGTATTTGTTAAAATAGCGGAAGTTCCAACGAATGTGATATTAGATACCACCACTTTCGCCAATGTCATCTCAGGCGCTCTTTTTAGGAGAATTATTAGGAAGAAGAAGGTACCAATTTTGCCGGTACAGAACTGCGAAATCATCGGAGCTGTTGGAGCACGCTCTCCCAATTTCAAAATACAAACACAATTAGAGATGAAAATGGGAAATGTAGCAATAAAATGCACGTTCCTTGTAGTGGAGAAGTTATTAGTGGACTGTATTCTTGGTATTGGGAGTATGCAGGAGTACGATTGTCAGATTGATTTTTTGGAAGGAATAGTTAAATTTAGATTAAATGGAGAAGAGATAGCACTGGATTTAAATAGAAAGGAAACTGTGCATGAGAAATATTGTCGCGGTGCCATAATTCAATTAATTGACACTACAAACGGTCGTTGGAAGGAGCTTTCAAAGGATTTGATACAACAGGAGGACTTTAACCAAACAACAATGATAAAAGCTAGTGAATCAAATCAGCTTACCGGAGAACAAAGGCAGCAGCTTCATTATTTGTTAGAGGCATATGAAGAGATTTTTGATGAGAAACCAGGAATTATTAAAGGGTATATTTGTCACCTACAAGTGAAGCCACATCAGACTTACTGTTACACGCACTATCCGATCCCCTGGCGTTTAAAACAATCTGTTCAAAGGGAGATAAATAGAATGTTAGAATGGAACTTGATTAAGCCATCACCTAGTCCATATTGTTCTCCACTCTTAGTCGTTCCAAAACCTGGAGGAAACGGAAGAAAAGTATGAAGACCAGAATTTAAAATGGGAGGAAAAGATTCGACTCACACTTGTCAATTTAACTAAAAAGGCAATACAACGGAAATTGACATATGATAAACGGATTCACCGGAATTAGACGTTTCATCTTGGAGAAAAGGTTTTATTGAGGCGACACATCCATTCCTCGAAACTGATGAAGAATATAAAGAAATTGAATCTTACTTATACCGGACCATATGTTGTTGTAAATATACCAAATCCTGGATCATACTTGTTGGCATATCCCGAATCGAAAAGAATAAAGGGATTATTCCCGCATAATGATATTAAGAAATTTTTTGAAGGATCGTAGATCTGTGATACCAAATATGGAGAAGAATTTTGAGTGGAATTTGACTATGAGTCGAATGTGTATATAAATATCAAGATGTTTATGTTGTCTAGAAGGTAAGAGACAGTGAGATTGCTTTAGCACAAAATCTTAAGATAGGTAGAAGAAATTGTTAAATACTAGTGTTTGTAAGTGTGGACTATGAGCAGAAGCCATAGTGATATACAATGAAAGTGCATCTACATTTCCTCAAGACACGGCACTTATGTGAGAATTGCGTGTGAAACTTGAACAGTGCAGGATATGTAGGTAAATACGCTATGTGTATGATGTGCGCTGTTCGCGCGAGAAAACAAAGGGACTGTGAAATGAAGCAACAGACGATAATGTCACTGCTACAAACAATTGAAGAAACTACCTGGTTGCGTGAGAGAAAATTATTATAATTTTTAGATTTTTCATTATGCCTTCTCTACCAGGCGAATTAATTTAAGAATATTAATTAACATTTTAAGAATAGCAGTTTGTGTGTTTCATATTATGGACATAATTGTTGAAATATATTTCCATAAATGTTCATGAGAGAATGAAGAAGATTCTGCGAGTGGATGATTTGTTAAATGAATATACGTCATCATTAATGATATTTATTTGCAGGTGGATCTATAAATCAGTTAATTACATGAAAAATGAAAATTTTTCAGAGAATTTTTTCTAGAAATTATTCCTTTTGTGGAGTCAGTGTCTTATGCCTATGTTTAAAATTTTTCATCAGGTGTAAACTTAAATTTTATCCATAATTTCGTAATTGAAAGCAAACCTCGGACAGATTCAATGCTCTACTTCCACCTGCACAATAACAAAACGAAGATTAGATTAAAAAAAAAAATATATTTTGAGAGGAATACATTCGATATGAGCTACAACAAAATTTAAATGCCCACAGTCTATTTGGCAATGTTTTGGACAATCAGCAGTTGTAATTGGTATTGAGGACTACAAAAAAATTCGCAATTGTCAGGACTGATGGATGTTCCAGTCTAGTACAGATGGAAGAATATAAGAATCCACTCCGATTTTGAGTTCAACGATGAAATATGGACTTCGTTGCCTTAATCCACACTCTTCCAGGGATTTATTCAGTCAGAACCTTTTCTTATTCCACTTTAAACCTGTTCCATGTTCACGTCCCTGACCATTTGTTCCTGAGATCATCTTGCTGTTTCTACGGCACATTACCAGCTTCTATCCTGTACCATAAGCCATCGCCTGTCCTCCGTGCCGCCTCCATCGACTGTTCCATCGACTTCACGAGATCGCCGGCTACATCGTCGAAAGAAGAATTTTGAAATTTTTTTGAGCAATATTGTAAATTTTTTTTTGCTATGAGGCACTTTTCCTTCGATCTAATGTATGGAGCTTCTATATATTTCAAAATTACTGGATTTAGGCTTTCCTATCTTCTTTAATACCTGAGCTGGGGTCTATTCTTCCGGGTTTTCCAGGGTTTCCCTGTGAAGGCCAGTTCTCAAATGGGTAGACCTTTTTTGTAATTACACCAATCTACATCTTCCCTGGTTATGTACTAGGGATGTGGATATACCCCGTTACATATAAAAGCTACAGCTTAGGTATTCTCGTAACTTACTGTCTTAACGTGTTACCCATACTCTCTACAGTAAAATTCTATTAATTCAAAATATTCCTCTTTTGAATAAACAACCCAACAAATTTTTCCTGTTAGCTCGCAAAGTGTATTATCATTAACTTTGCTCGCTGACTGGTGTAACTAGCAAAATTTCCTTTGTTCTGAAGTTTAAAAATTCCCTCAAGTCCAAAAGATGCAATATTTCAACATGCTGACTTATTGGTATCTTTAGTTGTTCTTGATGACTGACTGATATCTGCTGAGTGGTATCTTTATATCCTCTCCCACAGGCTCTAGCTGCCACCACTGGGCACAGACCTGATGCGGTCATGGGGAAAGTGCATTTCTGGGGCCGATTAAGGATCCTCAGTAGTGCTGTGACTGGCACCAAACACGGATCTCTGCTGGCAAGGCAGCAATATGCTCTCATCTTCTTCACTTATCATGATGGGAGCAAAATTCCACATAGATTGCTAATGTACTCTGATTGCATTCAAAGCATGGTCTCGAGCACTGCATCATGGATAGCTGCTGTCTTTCTTTACTAGATTGTCACATAGTCTGGTCTTTGCAGCCTCTTTGAGAATACAACACCAGAAGCTGTCAGATTGTTGCTACAACTTTGTCATAATGCATGGTATGTCCATGCCAAAAATTTACTTCATTTGCTGTTTGTTGTCTGTGTGGTGTTATGCTCAGTGCATCTCTCCTGTACTGTCCAGATAGTGTGACCTACATACATTTTCCCTCAGTGGATAAGGCTTTTGTCTTGGTTGGTGGGAAGAACACATACTTGACAATGTGTTTCTGGAGTAGTCTTCCACTTTTTGTTCCATACATATGGAATAACTGCAGTCACAGCCAGTTCGTCTTAGCCCTTAGCAGGCTATGGTCTCATCTGTTTCATATCTGGTGGTTACTGTAACCATCAACATAGAACATGACCTGTAAGTGCTGCAATTCACCTACTAATCTGTTATGGTCTGAGACTTGGCATGCTCTGTCCACTAGTACACTTGGGACACCTTTTTGTTGTGAGGAGGCGTGACAGCTGCAGGCATGCAAGTGCAAATCCGAGCTGTCCGTTTATGGTAGATGTGTCCTAGTATGTCTCTGGTCTTCGCTTGACAACACATCTAGAAATGGAAGTTGACTGTTTTCTTCAAATCACATGGGATGACTGCTCAAAGCACTGTGCCTCAACAAGTTACCCTTTCAATGCCTTAACTTTCCATCCAGCCCACCTACCCAGCTGATCAGACATAGTGTGCCCAATCCTACTTCATGAAAACCAGTTCATTTCTCATCACTATGCTGAGGTGATGCTGTTGATTGTCACTGCATCATAGATACTGACTTTTTGACACTAATGCTATGGGATGGCCAGCTGTGGCCACAGAGTTGTGTGTGCTCGAAGTTATGGGAAGTGTTCTCTGGCTCTGTGATAAGCATGGAGTCAGGAAAGCTTACTTAACAGAAATGTTAGTTATTACTTGATCCATTTGGTATATTACAGGGTGTCCATAAAATAATGTTCCAGTTATAAATTTTAAATAGTATCAACTGTAAGCATTGTTGGGCATTTGTTCGAGGTCACAATTAGAGAGTAACTCAAACAGTTTTAATTCAGTGGATGAGTGAGTGCTACTTTTTTGTTCTCTTACTTGCAGTGCTAAATACACAACATAGTGACTCCTGAGTGTAAAACTTTTATGTTCTGCAGTTTGCTAAGAGGGAATCTGTAATTTATGTTCACCTTGCATTTCATTTAAGGTTTAATTGTGAGTCTCCATGCGACAAAGACATCCATCGATGGTGTAGTCAGATCAAAACAACTGGGTGTGTGTAAAAGGAAAAGCATGCAATGACCAAAAATGTCTGAATAGGATATTGACCCTACCAGATCATTTTACCTCCATAGTCCTAAGAAATCTTTTCGGAAAGCGAGTCTTGAACTTAACTTGCCAAAGACAATAGTGTGGAAGCTTTTAAGAAAATGTTTACACATGCATCCATACTAGTTACAGTTGGTATATGCTTTAAAGTCAGATGACTATGGTGTATGCTATAACTTTGCAAGTAAAGAGTTCCAGCAGGAAGATGACTTTCCTGACTGTGTGGTGTTTAGTCTCGAGGCAACTTTGCACCTAATTGAGAGGGTTATAATGTTTGTATCTGGGGGGAAGGGTTAGAACATCCTCATGAGCCAATATACGAGACGTGTTTTTTAAATAAGTATCGTTTTGAAATTTAAAAAAGCCGTGCTAAGATATCTCAATAATTTTATTTTTACATGAAAGCCTGTACCTTAATCTACTTTTCTACATAATTTCCGTCAATATTGAGGCACTTGTCATAATGTTGTACCAGTTTTTGAATACCCTCCTCATAGAAGTCTGCCACCTGATTTGTTAACCACTGCATCACCACTGTTTTGACTTTGTCATCGTCTTGAAGACACTGACCGCCCAGGTGTTTCTTCAAGCGCAGGAACAGATGGTAGTCACTGGGCACAAGATCGGGGCTGTACAGAGGATAATCTAGAGTTTCCCATCGAAAAAATGTGATGAGATCTTTGGTCTGATTCGCCACATGCGGACGGGCATTGTCTTGCAGCAAAACAATGCCCTTGCTCAACTTCCATGGACTGTTGCTATGATCCTGGTGTGACGTAGGCCACCCATTTTTCATCACCCGTAACAATTTGGCTTAAGAAATCATCACTGTCATTGTGGTACGGCTCAAGGAAAGTCAATGCACTGTCTAAACATTTGGTTTCCTGCACATCTGTCAACATTTTTGGTACCCAATGTGCGCGCAATTTTCGGTACTTCAACTGCTCGTCACAATGCCATACAAAACACTACGAGAAACATCAGGAAAGTCATCTCGCAAGGAGGAAATCGTAAAGCGTCTGTTTTCTCTCACCTTATTGTCCACTTCCTGCACCAAACTTTCATTAATGACCGAAGGACACCCACTCAGTTTCCAGAATGAGATTTTCACTCTGCAGTGGAGTGTGCGCTGATATGAAACTTCCTGGCAAATTATAACTGTGTGCTGGACCGAGACTCTAACTCGGGACCTTTGCCTTTCGCGGGCAAGTGCTCTACCAATTGAGCTACCCAAGCATGACTCACGCCCCGTTCTCACAGCTTTACTTCTGCCAGTTCGAGTCTCAGTCCAGCACACAGTTTTAATCTGCCAGGAAGTTTCACCCACTCAGTTGTTCATCACGCACATTTGTGTGGCCATCTATAAATGCTCTCACCCACTTTCTTAACATTCCATCACTCATAATGTTTTCTCCATAAACTGCATAGATCTCTTGATGAATATCAATCACTTTTAGGCCTTTAGCACTAAGAAATCTTATAACAGCCTGTACTTCACACACTTAGCACACAACATAAACAAGGAAGAATCAGACTGTAATGGTGTCACTGTGTAGATTATGGTACAGGCTTTCACGTAAAAATAAAATTATTGAGATATCTTAGCATGTCTCTTTTTTATTTCAAAGTGATGCTTACTTAAAAAACACGCCTCGTAGTGTCAAAGACATTCTCCAAAATTAAATGTTTTTTTTGTTGTCTCCTGATGTCGAATTGTATTGACCCGTTTGTTTTGCTGAAGTTACTGTAGTGGGAGTGGATTAGCGGGATATGTTGCAAGAATGAAGAATGGCTCTTTTACTAATTAGAAGGTGAACCTAAAAAGTTTATTTGGGAATAAGATAGAGCCTCTCCCCATTGACATCTCTTTTTACAAAAGTTGTTGAATGTAAAATTAGCTGACTGTTAGATTGGTTGTAATGAACAGTACGACAGAGCTGACCTCACACCTTGGAATTTTTTTCCTTTGGGGCTTTACAAAAGATCATGTCTGCATTCTACCACTACCTAATGATTTAACAGAATTGAGACATGGAATTGAGGAGGCTGTCGCTCCCATTATTCCAAACTTATTAACCAAAGTATGGGAAGACTAGGATTTTAGGTTGGACATGTACCATATAACTAAAGGTGCACATATTGAACATTTCTAAGGAAAACTAAGAAAATAGTCTAAATTAAACTATTACAATACACCATTGAAACTGGGACATTCATTTATGGACACCCTTTACAACAGCTGTGGCCTAGGTGCCAGTCATCACTAGTAGCAGCAGATGTTGTACCCAGCAGTATGCTGGGACTGCAGAGATTTTCAATGGTCAGTGACCTAGCTTATGCAAGATTCTTTGTCAGCTTGGTGACATAAAGCCAAACCAGGTAGTGATAGAATATGGCTGATGCTTTGTGATGCTAGTGATAAATGCACAGGCTACATGTCAAATCTTAGGCTGTAGGAGACTGGCTGGGGTGTCAGACAATAGCACCCATGAGGTGGCTTTGCATCAGCATATCTTGTTGGAAGCCCAGAACCATAAAGACTTGCCAACAGGTATTAGAGCAGCGGCTTAACCCAGCTGGTGGCACTGCTTGATGAGCTGTTCATTTGACTGATAGACTTGTGCAGAAATTGCGCTGGTCTAATGCCCAATGCCAAAGGAATGATGCTACTGACTGAATTTGGAGTGTTTATACACTCTCAGGCTGGGTGTGGTGTTACAGGTGGTAGGTTTCTGTTACATACTTTGGTCTGGAAATGGTGCATCATGCTGCAGCATTATTCGAAACAGTCAGTGACTGATGGGGGAATGCACGAGTACTATTACAATACCCGGCTGTAGAGCTACATTTGTAGCCAACCTGCACATCATTTGGATTGTTGATAAAGCCAGAGATGAGTGCAGATTGTATACAGCATTATCATGGATGTATCGGTATATATTCCTTTGGAGACTTGAAGAAGAACAAATGTTGCAAAAATTGCTCTAAATGTGGTAAAAGTGTAAGTTAATGCAGATGTAATGGAAAAAATAGTCATGTAATGTGTGATGAAGTATTAGTGCTGTGCTGCTGGACACAGTCACGTCTATTAAATATCTAGGCACATCACAAAATGACATGAAATGGCAGGTCAGTTGTAGGGAAGGCATTCTAGAAATGAGCAGATCATCTATAAGGAGACCATATACAGAACACTTCTGTGATCTATTATTGAGATCATTTTTAATTGGCTACGTGAAAAATAAACAAAGTGGGATACTGTTGACAAATCAAGTGTAATGTGTGCCTCACATTTTTAACCACTAGTAAGACCTGGCGAAAAAAAGCTGTAATTTCTGACACAGGATGTCGGAAACCAAAAAGGGAGTGCCAGGTAAAATAGCATCTGTAACTGCAAAAACACTTGATCTAAAATAATTAGTCATGTTAGGCAGTATGACAATTAAAATGAATGTAAAGTGGTTGGCAGAAGAAATTGCTAACCCACTAGAGCATATTTTGAGTTGCTGCATGTTATATGTTTGATTAAATTCAAATACATGAACATAAAAACAATAAGACAAAACAAACTATCTAGCAGACAGTTCTTTCTAGTGGTACATATGGAAAAACTTATTACCAGCATGCAGTCATTTTTAAAAAGATTATGGACTAATCCTTACTAAACGGAGGGTTAGCATTATCTACTGCTGGCCCCCTCACATTATGCTGACACTTAATAAATAGTGGCAGTTTTAGGTGGGGGGTGTTTGATCTATAGTAGCTTAAGATATCGGTAGAGGTTGGGTGTGAACTACTATGTATGACACTGTCAACCTCAGTAAACAATTGCACTGTATCCATTAGTGAATGCTTTTGTATTACACTTTGCTTTATGTTGTCAGTTGGTGTTTGTTTTCTTTTTTTGTTTCATAGTGAGTGAAGAGATAATCCTGGTCCATGACATGGTTTGAGTATGACCCTAACAACTTCAGAAGAGATTGGCAGTCCCTATGTCCATTACTCCAGTTAAGCTTTCGCAGGAATGCAGAACACAGATGTAGGCTGCTAGTCCTCTGAGAGGGAGGTACGGTTTTTTCCCCCATTCCACTCTTCTCTCTGTGGGTGGTCTAAGTTCTTGCTTGTTTACACCATGACTGACTACCACAGCAGTGTTCTTTGCGTGGTGTCTGTAGAAAATTTACGCTTGAGATGAATTTGACGATTACTAAAAAACCAGCTGGTAATTGTGAGGATTCCCCTGACATAGATTCATTAAGGTGGCAGCTGTGCTCATAATTACATAAAAATAAATTTTATTATCATTAATACAGTACTTGATAAAAATTTATGATTTATTAAAGTCAGGATAGTACTGTGTCGACAAGGAATGAATCATATTGTGAGTTTCAGGCAATACAGTTGCACTGCTGTGGTAAAGTAATTACATATTCTTGCTATGTATGAAAGCATGCAATCAAGGGAAGTCTGTTTTTGACATTAATTTATTCTGAAGATTTTCAACATGAAATAAAAAAATCTCCAGAGTGAGGTTCTTCACTCTGAAGAAGTGTGTACACTGTTGTGGACATCATCAGTGAATTAAAACTGTGTAGCATACCAGCAGACTAGCAGATTGAAGTGATGAGTTACATATGTTGATGGTTCAGCCTGTGCCGTTAAGTTTCAATGACTTTAAATTTCCTGGAGATAACTGTTACCCCTATGGATACAACGTATGAGGTGAGGTGGCTGTGCCTTGAATACTGTATTTTTGTAACACTCAAATAGTGGCCCGGATGCTGAATACTTTTGATGTCATTTGTCGTGGTTTTGGAGGTCGTGCATTAGTGTGCGATGTGTTTTTGTTGAGCCGGCTGTGGTGGCCAAGTGGTTAAAGGCGCTACAGTCTGGAACCACGCGACCGCTACGGTCGCAGGTTCGAATCCTGCCTCGGGCATGGATGTGTGTGATGTCCTTAGGTTAGTTAGGTTTAAGTAGTTCTAAGTTCTAGGGGACTCATGACCTTAGAAGTTGAGTCCCATAGTGCTCAGAGCCATTTGAACCATTTTTTTGTTTTTGTTGAAAAGATCGGTGTTTACATGTGAGATATATTCATCTATTCTCATAAGAGAAGCCAAAACATGATTATATGCTGCTGGTCTGTTGTTTGTGGTACTACTTCACATATGGAAAAAAACGAGTGTTTCATTGAATCATTTACAGCAGCAATTCTTTTGTTTGTAACATCAGTTTTTACAAAGACTAATTGTGTCTTACACTTTTCCCACTGATTTGGTAAATACATTAACACAGCAAGTTTGGTAGGATAATTCTTGATGTTTGTCACCACTTGCTATTTTAAATGTACTTGAAATATTTAAAACAAGTTACATTGAAATGAAAATTTTTATACCTTGTTATTGCATTACATTCATAGCATAGGCCTAAGTGAAGTTTATTGGATATTACCTTGTTCAAAATTCATGTGCTAATAGAGGTGAGTAGTAGGTGAGCACAATGTGACAACACTGTCTCTGGCTAAAGTCCGAAACTGCAGATTGGATATAAATTGGAATGCTGTCTGTTTGGTTTGCACATGTAAAGTGAAAATAGAGTCCATTTATAATCGTGATGTTTATTTGACAGGCAGTCAAATACTGCACACTGAAAAGCCATTTGTTGAGTATAAAGCATCTGATGAAAGCATTGTAAGTGTATGCTAGTGAACTAACTAAATCATAAACACATCATGTCAGAAAATTGTACAGCAGTCAATCACAGTGTAGAAGACATATCAACACACTAAATGCTTTGGCAGCTGCTGCAGCCAAATCACATCATGTTTTTGCCACTGTGCTAGTTTACCACATGTAGTGGGTTAATTGTGAAGGCAACATTGAGAGCGTAGAGGTACACCTCAGTAAATTAGAAATGAATGCAGTAGTTTATTCATAAATATTGAAAATTGCAAGTTCTGTAAGCGAAGATAATGTATCAAAGTTCAAGAATATTTGACAAATTAAAGACTGTAGTTTCTTTTTTTAATGAAGTATAAGTAATACTATTAGTTAGAAATGTATGTACTGAGAAATACAATACTTACTCAAAAAACTGTAAATGATCCAAATGTCCAGAAACTCATTCATGTAATGATTGCAATATTTAGTTTTGAATAGTATTGTTAATTATGTATATTCCCATGTGATAGTTGCATGTTTCTCCTTTAATTTTCTCATTATGTTTCTACTTTTTTTTCCTGGATTCCCATTTATTGCTCATAGTTTCAACAGAACTTGCACACCACAACACTAATGACTTCAATGCACTTATAGTTTGGGTTCTATCCTTTTCTCCCTTCTCTCTACCCTTTAAACATTATTCTAAATGATGTAGGTAGCAGATGGGAACTGGTGCTTTAGCCCATGTCTCTTTGTAACCTGTCAGCCCCTAACCACCTGTAGTCCTCATCTTCTACCAGCTCCCATTGCTACCTTCTCTTGTCTTATTCTGTCTCAATCCTTAAATGGTTTGGGGAAATGAATGAAAACCTAAATCTGATTGGCAGAACAATGATTTTAACCTGCCACCTCATCATATTATAATGCTAATTACTCTAATAAAAGATTTTTTTTTTCAAAATTCCATTTAGCAAACTTTGGACCAACTAAACTGTTTCAGACTTTTGATTCACATCTTCAACAATGCATTGCAAATACAAAAACAAAATACAGGGCATTGAAAATTGTCATCATTTTCCCTTCAGAATATTTGTGCACTCTACCATATCAACTGGATGACACCCAGGGAAAGAAAAACTTACAGGTTACATCAGAACATACTCAAAACAAAGTGAGTTTCCATGGTATGCAATTTATGCGTGGTTTGTATACTCATAGGTATTATCTACTTAATGACTGTTGCAACAGCCTTACATATTTGATGCATTGTCATGGGGCTGTTCTGAGGGTCTTCATGCTAATGTCACATTTGCTGAAGATGGCAAAAATTAGGTTTCATCCTGAATGATTTGCTATTAGGAGAAACATGAAGGACATTCACCCCTTTACTAACAGAATGCCCATCTAGTAATGAAGAATGAATAAAAATATTGTCTATGACTGTGCTACTGTTCTCCTGCACCCTAGTTGGAAAAAACACTGTCTGCATCAGATCATATGAATTTAGGAGATCTACCAACATCCTTTTTCTTGCACCATCATATAAAAAATTTATATTGAAGTCGCCACATATAACTAATTTCTGGTACTTCCTTCAAAGTGAATCAAGAACCCTCTCTAGATTGAGCGGAAATGCTCTGGAGTCGGAGTTAGGGGACCTATAAACCACAACAATTAAAAATTTAGTTTCACTAAATTCAACTGCTCCTGCACAACATTCAAATATCTGTTCAGTGCAGTGTCATGATACATCTATGGACTCAAACAGAATACTGTTTTTTTACATACATAGCCACTCCCTCACCCTGCAAGGAACTCCTTGAAAAACAGCCAGCTAATCTGTATCCTGGTAAAGGAAGCCTTTGAATTATGAAGTCATTTAAGTGGTGCTGTAATATACCAATAATTTCAGAGTCAACATCTATAAGCAGTTCACTAACTTTATCTCTAATCCCTCTTATATTTTGATGAAATATGCTACTTCCTTCTCTACTTCGAAATGTGACATCCTCTGAAGGTGAGCCCTTAATTAGAGGGACTTCCTTTAAGCAGGTAGGAATACCTATCAGCTGACTTCAATCTAAAAAAGATGCAGCTCTAACATCAACTACTACAGGAATTTTTCCATGAGTGATCCCACCACCACCCACTACACTGTCACCTATAAGCTTTGCCAGCCTCCGTTTCCCATACCTATTGAGGTGCAGGCCATGCCTAGTGAAACCTCATCTACTGATAGATCCAATTTGCACCATGCCCTCTGCCATCAGCGCCCTCTCCAGCCCCATGTTAATCCGCCTAACAGCCACATTAAGATGAGGCCGATCAGGACACTGAAGCAGTTGCATGAAATGTACATTAGTGCCACCAGTTTGAGTTGCTATCTTTACCAGGTCACCATCTACATCATATTCCCCATCCCTATCAAGACTGTTCCCTGCTCCACCCACATTCACTACCCGATCCTCCTCTGTAAAATTTCTGCACAGCTTCCCTATGCTGTCAGTCACCTGAGCCAACCCTGCACTAGGCTTCACAATGCTAGTGATCTGGTACTCACTCCCCAACACTTCCTGCAACTGCTGGTCCACAGCTCTACCATGGGAACTACCTGGCAGCAGAACCTTCTTCTTTCTGTTAGACTTCGCAACTGACCTAGGCCTCGTAACTGCTGAGGACTGCTGTACAGGGCTATTACAAATGATTGAAGCGATTTCATAAATTCACTGTAGCTCCATTCATTGACATATGGTCACGACACACTACAGATACGTAGAAAAACTCATAAAGTTTCGTTCGGCTGAGGCCGCACTTCAGGTTTCTGCCGCCAGAGCGCTCGAGAGCGCAGTGAGACAAAATGGCGACAGGAGCCGAGAAAGCGTATGTCGTGCTTGAAATGCACTCACATCAGTCAGTCATAACAGTGCAACGACACTTCAGGACGAAGTTCAACAAAGATCCACCAACTGCTAACTCCATTCGGGGATGGTATGCGCAGTTTAAAGCTTCTGGATGCCTCTGTAAGGGGAAATCAATGGGTCGGCCTGCAGTGAGCAAAGAAACGGTTGAACGCGTGCGGGCAAGTTTCACGCATAGCCCGCGGAAGTCGACGAATAAAGCAAGCAGGGAGCTAAACGTACCACAGCCGACGGTTTGGAAAATCTTACGGAAAAGGCTAAAGCAGAAGCCTTACCGTTTACAATTGCTACAAGCCCTGACACCCGACGACAAAGTCAAACGCTTTGAATTTTCAGCGCGGTTGCAACAGCGCATGGAAGAGGATGCATTCAGTGCGAAACTTGTTTTCAGTGATGAAGCAACATTTTTTCTTAATGGTGAAGTGAACAGACACAATGTGCGAATCTGGGTGGTAGAGAATCCTCACGCATTCGTGCAGCAAATTCGCAATTCACCAAAAGTTGACGTGTTTTGTGCAGTCTCACAGTTTAAAGTTTACGGCCCCTTTTTCTTCTGTGAAAAAAACATTACAGGACACGTGTATCTGGACATGCTGGAAAATTGGCTCATGCCACAACTGGTGACCGACAGCGCCGACTTCATCTTTCAACAGGATGGTGCTCCACCGCACTTCCATCATGATGTTCGGCATTTCTTAAACAGGAGATTGGAAAACCGATGGATCGGTTGTGGTGGAGATCATGATCAGCAATTCATGTCATGGCCTCCACGCTCTCCCGACTTAACCCCATGTGATTTCTTTCTGTGGGGTTATGTGAAAGATTCAGTGTTTAAACCTTCTCTACAAAGAAACATGCCAGAACTGCGAGCTCGCATCAACGATGCTTTCAAACTCATTGACGGGGACATGCTGCGCCGAGTGTGGGAGGAACTTGATTATCGGCTTGATGTCTGCCGAATCACTAAAGGGGCACATATCGAACATTTGTGAACGCCTAAAAAAACATTTTGAGTTTTTGTATGTGTGTGCAAAGCATTGTGGAAATATCTCAAATAATAAAGTTATTGTAGAGCTGTGAAATCGCTTCAATCATTTGTAATAAACCTGTATGTTCGCTACGCCTACAGCTACAAGAGGCTCCTCTCCACTCAGCTCTGACAGTTGGTCAAATCGACTGCATATACGCAAACTATAACTGTCTGAATACCTCCTTCTCCTAGCTGCCTTCTTGCCAACTGCCAGTTCCCATTTCCCACCACCCTTGACTGTCCTCAACCTATATAGTTCCTCCTTTGCGCACTGTAACTGCACCTGAAGGGCACAGATCTTACGCTCCTGCTCCTCTGTCAACTTATTTCTGTTACAAATTCTGCATTTCCAGGAGAGGATCTTGCTAGAATGCCCACTGGCTTCTCCCCCCCCCCCCCCCCCCCCCCAATGAAAATACTTTGAACAAATCCTACACCGTAACCCACTACTCACAAACCTAGGACAGAGCCCACACTTCTCACTCATGGTAAAATTTTACAGTTACAGAAAAAACTATATGTCTACGTTACCTAAGTTCAGTTAAACCAGTAGAACTATTTATAGAACTAACAATAGCAGTCTCGAAATTCTCTGTTTACTAAGAAAGCAACTACTTGTATTGATGCTACTACACCACAGCTAATACCAATACCAAAAAAACTTCACGAAATTATTAACTAAAACCAAAAATTCAAGCGGCCACTGGCACACTCAACAAAGTTAAAACACTGAATGAAAATTTAACCAAAAGATTTCACTAGAAACAGTAAGAAATGTCAGCTGAAAACTGAAGTACAAAATTTACTAAATTTACTAAACAACAGCGAGCGAATGTTTCCAAAAGTGTATTAGATCGTTATTTCATCACAAACAGCACGAAACACCGCTGAAAACTATTAAATTTAATAACTGATTAACAGTGCACAAAAGTGTATTAGATCGTTATTTCATCACAAACAGCACGAAACACCGCTGAAAACTATTAAATTTAATAACTGATTAACAGTGCACAAATAACTTTGTTAGTACTTAGCTTTATACCTGCTACAGCTGCAACTGAACGCTGCAAAATGTAAACACACTATGTAATCACATAGTCTAGTCTTAGGTAAAGAAGATGCCAGACCTCAGTTTATTGATAGGACACTACAGATTGTTGTCAGCCTATGAAAGAGACTGCTGACCAAACACTTTGGCCTCCCATCTTAGACTCTTGCTCAAGTACATGGAATCCATGGCAAATGGCACAAACGGGGGTTACTGAGCAGTACAAATGGTCATAGGTTTGTTTGTTTCATGGCAGTGCATCTGAGAAATGTCGGAAAAACTAGAATGGCAGATGCTTCTAGACAGGCACCTTTTGACCCAAGAAAGCCTTCTTACAATGTTTCAGGAATAAGTGAAGAATGAGACTCCTGGGCATGCCCATAACTATACCATCACCAAAGTTGCTCAAATTATTGATTAATCAATGCAACCTGTCCGTCCACAATGTGTGTGGTGTACCACTTGCAGCTATGTAAAATAGCTTAAGAACACTGGCCATAAAAAAAAGATCCTAATCATCAAGCATGAGAGACAAGTGTCACATTATGTCAGTAAGAACCAGTTTCAAAACCAGCAGGAATTGCTGTTCTCAGCAAGTGCAGATTCATCTTGACTGGTTCCTGAGTGAGACATTTTAAGGGAACTGCATGCAATAAATATTTGGAGTTGGGAAGATTCCAAAAGGTCATTTCTCACACCAGCACACAAAACTGCACGTCTTCAGTGGGCCAAACAACACGGAAACTGGACAGTAGTTGTCAGGAGGCATGTAGTGTGGTGCAGCAAGTTGCAATTTTGCCTCATTTCAAGACTGTAAATTGTCAAGTGCACCTGGGTCCAATAAGGCATTTAATGCACAGTGTGTGGAGGATATAGGTTGGGTCACAGGTGATTCTGCATTTTTTGTACCATCGCTCGGGCCCAGTAATTCACATTACCATGAATGTGAAGCAGGATGTTTGTTTCAACATTCTTGGTGAATAAATGTTGCCCTTCTAAATCTTCATGATAGGTGTGCTGTGCACACTTCCATCCTCCAAGCTGTCGATAGCTGTGTCCACAGGGCTGCATGAATACTTTCCTGGTTTGATGAACACTCAGGTAATCGTATCACACCTCGACTGACCCTCTAAATCACCTGACCTTAATGCCTCTGGAACTATTTTGAACAGTATGTGAAATGTAATATAAACATTTTGTGATGAAGCAAGCTGGGATATATTTACTTCCCCTCTTGTTTTGCCAACTGCCTCCTTAAATTTGTTTTTTCATTTTTAACTGATTGCCATTAACATACATGTGTATAATCTGCATTTTCATAAAATAGAAAGGTTGGCCCTCAGTTTTAAAGAATATAGCACAAGATTTAATTTTGTGCTTAGTTTGGTGTATGGAATTAATTTCCTGATTTATCTTGACGATTCCTAGTTAATTAGAGGATGAAATCAGTAATTATTCCATGACTTAAATTCTATTGTTGACAAATATAAATTCTGTAATAATGATAATCATTTGGAAAATGAATCACTAGGATACTTAAAGTATTTATTTGGCTCTATTCAAAAACATGTTAGCAAATCCAGCTTTTAACTAATTCCAAAGTAACTACCAGTTTCATCAAAAGTATTGTTTGTATAACTATATCTGCTAATTTCATCATTTAAACAAATAATTTGGCCTAACCCTCATGGTAGAAGAAACTGTTAAGAAGAACCAATTTTTCAATGTATTAAGTTAATTTAATGAGTTAAATTTTAACTATAATTTCTGTAAATTAAACATCAAACAATGTATAGTTTCAGTTCCTATTATTGTGATGATATATAAAGGCCCGATTTTTGATCCTGAGTCAGCCCATGGCCAATTTTCAGACAAGGAATCTGTACTGGTTAGAACAACAACAATGCATCAACTTAACTGTGGAATAAGTGTAACACAATTAGGTCATGTGTTAAAACAATGACTGTGTCTGTTCAGTACGTACCATATTATTCTGCAAGAACTGTGAACTGTGTAGTTAGGTTTTTACTGCTCATAGATATTCAACAGTAAACTAAGGTAGCAGTATGCTGATGTTTGCATGAAAACTGTTAATGAAGCTTATTGAAAGTTAAACAATAGTGCACAGGACATATTAACCGAGATTATGGGTGGTTTGTGAACAGTGAAAGTAAAGAACTGTGAGACGCAACTGTGCATCTGTCAGCTACATTATTTACAGCAGTCAGTGTTGTACTTCCACCCATGCCCCACCCCCCTCTCCCCCAATTTTAAGCCAGTATCACAATGCAGTACGTCGACACTGTGGACTATCAACAAGATAATAAAGCAGGCAAATGTCACATATAGTGGCCTTGTGGGTGAGGAATACTGTATATAGGCACAATAAACTAGTATTCATGAACTTTGAACTGTGAACTCAAGAACGGGTTAAAGTGCAGTGATTTTAATGAAGAAGGTGCAATAGCCAATCAGTGAGCAGGTTCTATGGAAACAGCCATTGAGTACAGGAGCAGCCAATCAATGAACACTGGGATAAACAAGATGCCTCACCGAGAGAATTACAACTTGGAGCAGCCGTGCAGTTGATGGATTGAGATGACAACCACAGAAGAAGAAGAAGAAGAAGAAGAAGAAGAAGAGTGAATAAAGATAAGGTAATTCATAGCAAAAGTTGTTTTATATTAAGCGATACATAATGAGTGGCCTTAACGGACAAAACAGTGTGACAGAGGAGAATGAACAACAGGGAAGTGATGTGAAAATTGATAACAAAGCTGTGGAGGTTAAGTTTTTAAATGAGCAGATAGGGGACTGGTTCTGTAGACGATAGTGGCTATAAATCAGGCGTGAATGTAACTTTTAATGATATTGATGAAAGTCCTATTGTAGATGAAATTATATAAGCATCATCTACATTGTGTGGTGATGTGAGCAAAATGGACGAAAACAGTACTGAAGCAAATGAAATCATTAAGGTTAAAGGGAAGGAATCTTGTAGCAAAAGTCAGCAAAGGGAAAAGTTTATGGCAGATTGAAAAGTGGAAGCGAAGTTAAGGCAAATTATGAGTTCGAGTAGTATGCGTATGAAAGAAGACATTAGTAGTATTAAAACTGACTTGACTAGCTTGAAAGATGAACTGAAGAAAGAAATTAAAAAGGAAATTAAGGTAGTTAGCTCTAATCTTTCAGAATTAAATAAGAAGGTTGAGGCAGTAGGGAAAGATTGTGATGAAAAGATAAAGAAAGTAGTACAGAATAACTGTGAGAAATTAACATTAATGAGTAGTGAATGTGTAGAAGAAAAAAAGAAACTTTGTGATGACTGTAGTAGGAAGGTGGAGGCATCCGAAAAACAGTGTAAAGATGCAGTCAAAACTGCGAGAAAATTTTGTGCTGAAAACAGGGTTAAACTTGGGAACCAAATCGACCAGATTAAAAATGATTTAGAAACATAGGTAGAAACCAAGTGTGCAGTAGTGGTAGAGGATAAACTGGTAAAAATAAATAAAAATGTAGATTCAAAATTGGCTGAGATGAAGAAAAAGATGGAAGAGGTACAAAATCTAAAGCATAGAGTATTTAGTATTCCAAACAGTCCTTCATTTGTTAGTTGTAAGAAATTTAGTAATTTTGAGCCATATAGGGAAGTGCATCCACTGGATTCCATTAGGGAATTTAATGAGCTGCCTGAAACATGGAATGACAAAGAGAAAATGTTATTTGTGAGAGGCTTTTAGAAAGGGGATGCTGATGGATAGGCGGCTCAGGTAGCTGATAGTTGTACTTCATGGCATAGCTTTGAGAAAGCATTTTTAGATGAATATTGGCCCAAAGAGCAGCAGCAGAGAATTTTGAGGGAATTTTGGGGAGGAGAGGGATTTGGCTCTAGGAAGGATACTGTGAAAGGTTTCTGTCAGCTTTGGATAAACAAACTGAAATATTTGGACAAAGTGCTAGGCAGTGAATCAATAATTATGGATTTAGAAACTAAGTTGCCTCAGAAAGTTAGAGAATTGCTTGTACCTCCCCCTAGGGGTAATAAATGATTTCTTGAATTATGTTGATAAAGTGGAGAGGGTGGAGCCGTCAGTGGAAGATTGTAGAAGGAATTTTGATGACAATTATCCATCAGGGAGAGAATTGCAGGCAATTAGGATGAACAGGACTAATTACAGTAGCAATAAAGGAGTGGTTGCGTGGAGGATAGCCAGAATGGGCACAGAAATGGTAGGAGACATTTGAGTAAAAGAAATGGAGGAGATGATTTTATTTCTGGATCAAACCATTTAAACTAGATGATGCTCCTGTTATGGCTCACACTAGAGCAGGTAGTGATGGAGAGCCACGTGTATATAAATATGCTGTAATCACAGGTAAGGGTAATGTAAATGATAGTAGTAAGATGAGTGTAGTTTCTAATTCTAGTGAGATGTTGAATGATGGTGTGGATAGCAGTGTTTATGCCATAAAAGGAAAGGAGGAACTTACTATAATAAAATCAAGTTATGAAACAGTGTGTGTTGCTGTTGCTCAGGATGTCCAAAGTGTGAAAATGGATGGTAAATTTTTAAGAGAACACAAGGAATTCATGTGTTTTGCTTTGTGGTCTAATTCTGGAAACAAGGATCAAGTAATTAGCCAAGTATTTAAGGACAATGAAAGTGACAGTTGATCTGATTCTGACAGTAGTTGTAATGATGACAGCAGTGACAAATCCAGTAGTGAAGAGGATGAGGTATTTGAATTTATAATTGATAATTATGCAAAGTGTTAAGTAAAGAAAGAATAAAGGAGGATAATGTTAGGCCTAAGAGTTAGAGTTTGAGAGTGGTAATGAGGAAGAGGACCATGTTGTCTGTCGTTTGACTTAATCTGATAATTATTTTGGTAAACAGGATGATAGTTTTTCCAGGGAAAGGATTAATGAGGATTTGTTGTGTGATGATCACCTGGTAAGTAAAAAGGAAGTGTGGCACCCTGTAATAACAGCAAGTATATGAGGTATACATGTTAAGTGTTTACCTGACAGTGGTAGTGATTTGAATGGTATTTCACATTCATTTTTTGAAACTGTTAAGAACACAGAGGGTACAGTAGTGATACATGTTTCTGGAATAAAAATTATTGGTGCTACTGGCAAGCTATCAGAGTGTGAAACAAGAGGTACTATTAACTGTGGAATTGGCAGACAGCTGTTGGAGTGCAATTTCTTGGTGATTCAGAATCTCAGCATTGATGTAATATTTGGAGCTAATTTCTTGTGCAAATTGTGTGTAAATATTGATTTTGTAAGTGGTAAGTTTAGTTTTAAGTGCAACGGTAGTAGGTATGAAGTATAATTTTTGGAAACTATGGATGAGTGT